>NC_044587.1:8002223-8319177 GCF_901933205.1 Camarhynchus parvulus | reverse complement strand
TCACAGCAGTAGTGGTGTAGTCTGGCAAATAAATGATAAAATAGTTCTGAAGCACCAATTCTGCCTCTTCAGACAGCAGCCACTTACCCAGGGTGCTCATCTCCAGTTTGGGAGAAGTGATCATTGTTTTCCTTGGCCTTGAAGTCATCCAGTAAATGCCATTTTCTTATTTTTGTTACAGACCTCAAAGACAAATTGTTCTAGAACTCTCCAGTTTTCAAATCAGAGGCTCAAAACCAACAAGTATCTCTTCAGCTTCAGCTTGGAACAATTTTTCCTTTTCCCTGTTTACATCTCCAATTCACACTCCAAGCCTGCTGTGCTTGTACCATCCATAGAGGATTCCTACAAATCAAGCCCTTAATTCTTCACTAATTGGGTAAAAACTGGTTGTGTTGAGGTTTCTCCATGAAGTATTTCATAACCATGAAGTAATGAGTAAATCTTGATCCAGGTGGGAGGCAGAGAGGCTGAACATGTACAGCTTATATCAGAACCGAGCTCTTTAATGCTTAGAACTGCCAAACAATCCAAATTTACAGCCTGGTTTTGGACCCACACCTGGTGTTTAGTGCAGTAGTTTACATGACTTGAAGATTTCCTAAAATCAGCTTCCATGGAGATATATTCCATGCTCACTTGGAGTACCCCAGGGCCACATCCCAAACTGATTTATTGGCTGAAGACCCAAATTGCATTGCAGCACTTCCTAATGTGTGCCTGCAGATGGGAACAAGAGGATGCAAACCCTTCTCTGGTTCTGCCAGTGCCCACCTGAGCTATGCCAGCTGTCCTCAGATGCTGCTGCTGAAGTATTTCTGTGCTGACAGATGGCCTCACTCCTAAAAAAAAGGAATTAGCTGTGAAGAATTCAGGGATGATTTTCCAGAAGCTTGAGACACACAGAAACACTTTAATCAGCTTGTAAGTTATTATAATATAATTACAGCGGTCCTACTCCCATTTGTCTGAGTCACCGGTGGCTGTGTCCTTGGAAACTGAAATTTGGGAGTGCTGAGGATGTGACTAGGTCCCAGCCAATCCCATTTACACAATACCCTGCCTAAAATTGAGGAGGGAGAGGAACACAGAGCTGCAGACATCCTTTCATGCTGTTAGAGCTTTTCCTACCTTGCCCTCAGCAAGGGGATGGGGGTGAACTATTCTCTCCAGCAAAAGAACTCCAGTTCTGAGGCCGTGTGCTCAGGGTCAGAGCTCTGGGATGTCTCAGCAGTCCTCCTAAGAGTTCCTGAAAGCTCTAACAGCAGCTAATGGATCTGCCAGATTCTTGAAAATATCATCAGGCTGGCTGATGGAAACTCCAGCCTTCCTCTCCCTCTTGTTTCAGACATATATTGTAAGTATAATTTCACTTGTGTTAAGCTTAAACCACTGTCCCTTCCCTCACTTCTGATTCAGTGCCAGATCTCCAGTGCTACTGCTGAGCCAATAAATTAAGCATTGATCATGTTGTGTTTTCATTCCTTCGTAAGGAAACATATGTGAGAAAAACCAATAATAAATACAGAGTTTGGTGTCTCCAGAAGAGTTAGGCCTTCCCCTGGCCTGGAATAAGATCTATAAAATAATGCTTTGAGCATTATTCCACTGGCTGGAGGAGAAACATTTTGTTATTATGGCTAGATACATGGATTTGTATGAATACCTGATGTTGATGTCTTGTGCAGGCTGCCCTAGAACAGAGGCTGGACAGAGCTAAAGAATAAAGCAGGGATTTATTTAAAGCCTCCATGGATCCACCTTGGGCAGCACAAGAGCCCAGCCAGGGCTGCACCCAAGATGAACCAAAATGGCCCCAAAATGCACAACCAGGCATGGGGTCTGTCACTGGGATCAGTTCTGCTCCATTTGCATCTTGCAGTTCATTGTCCCATTCCAGCTTTAGCCCATGCAGTCCCACCCTGCTTGTTTTTCTCTCTCCAGCCCACAGTGTTTGTGCTCCTGGGCTGAGATTTGGATCATTTGTCCTTGGTGCCCAGCTGGAGCAGGAATTGTTTTGTCTCCCTGCTCTGTGCACAGAGCTCACCATGCCCTGATATGAAGCTCAGACCCACCCACTAAAGCAGCACAGAATGTGAAAAATACAAAAGCTAAACCTGAGGTATCAATGTGAGCCTTCACCTGAAAACATCCAGGCAGTTCTCCTGCTGCATTCCCTCCACCAATTGCAAGAAATACCAAAAGCCCATTTCTCTGTGGAACTCACCTGAACCACAGCTGATGCCTCAGAATGGAAAACCAGGCTGCCTGAAGAAACCTCCCCTTCCAAATTCCTCACAACAAATCTCTGGTCCAAAAGGTTTTCAGTCCTACTTTTATAGCTTCATATTTAAGTGTACAAAAGAATCAAAACAAATGAAAAAGCTCCTGAATGCAGCAAGAAGCTCATGCTGGCACAGCCTGCTCCACTAGCTGGCCTGCATCACACACTCAGAAGCCAATTTATTGTACTTTTATTTAAGATTTTTCCATTAAAGGAGACCTCAAGAACCTCAAGTTTCAAGCAGATGCACTTCCAGCAGAACTCAAGTTCTCAACATGGATGTACCAAACATGAAAACTTGAACCCATACTCTAAATTCCCAGGTGCTCTCAAGGTCACAGCTTTTCATTTAAAATGTGTTGCTTCAGATTTTGATTTGAAGTCCTCAAGGGCAGCCTGAGTTTTCCCTTTTTCGTCAGTCTTTACCACTTGGTTGAAACATTAGAGCTGAGCTAAGAACTGTCAACAACAGCAGAAGCACAACAAGCAGCTCTTGAAGCCTCTGTGGTGATTCCAACAAGCTCTGAGTCACTGATTCCCTGCCACTCACCATCCCAGGTTTGCTCAGTGCCCTGTCCAGCCTGGCCTTGGACCCTTCCAGGGATCCAGGGATAACCACAACTTCTCTGGGCACCCTGAATAAATGATTTCTTCCCAATATCCCATCTAACTCTGCCCTCTTTCAGTTTAAGACCATTCCCCTTGTCCTGTCACTCTCTGTCCATATAAAAAAGTCCCTTTCTCTCCTTTTTATAGCTCCCTTAAGATCCTAGAAGCTCACAGTGGCCTAGATGGTCACAAGGGCAGACACCACCTTCACTGAAGGAGTTTCTCCATCTCAAGGAGGGGAAAAAAAGCATCATCTGACTAAAGAAAACAGAGATCATGCCTTTCTAAAGTGGGACCTGCCTTGCCACATCCAGGAACTCTCATGTCTTGTGACTACTATCCCTGTGCAAACCCTGCCAGCTTAGATACATGGAAAAAACAACTCTTTCAACAGTCACTAATCCAGAGTTTATAGTTCAAACCTTTTCTTTTTTTCCACTAACCCCCTCTGATTCCTTGCCATGGGTGGAGCCCAGCGAGTCCTTCCTGCTGAGCAGCTTCTGCTCTTGTCCTTTCCATTGCTGCTGTGGCTGAACCTGGAGCTGTGGGTTCATCAAATATCAAACCAGATGGAATCACCTCCTCCAGGCCAGTGAAAAATGAGGAACACTGAACACCGGACATGCTTCAACACTGGGTGGTTTCATTGCTGCAGCAGGATCACCTTTTGGAAAAGCAAGGATGGTAGTACAGGGATAAAATGTTTCTAAAATCGTGGGATATTCAGGGGAATTGGAAAAGGTTGGGCCTGGTAGGCCCTGGGAAAATGTTAGGGTAGGCCCTGAAAAAATGTTAGGCTTTACTGGATCATGCAAAACTGCAGCTGTATAATCATTTAATAACTATGATAAATGATCTGATTGTTAAATGCCCTGATTGTTTGGTAATTGGATATAATTATTGTTTAATTGTAACAAGAATCGCAAGAAACGATGTTTGGGGGTTTGATGGAAATTACAAAATCCATGCGTGGATGAAATCAATGTATACAATAAAACAATGTAAGTTTAATAACTGGTATGTAGTTCTATAACGATAAGGGTATAAAAACGTGTTCATCTTGAACCCATGTAGGAGTCAGATTTGGGTCTGTACCCCTGACACCCAGAGCTCTTCAATAAAAGCACGTGGATATAATCATTCTGTGGTTATGTGTTCCTAAACACTAACAAGGAGAGCACACATGAGTCTTGTGGGGTTAAAAACCGAGTCAAGGGGAGCCCTAAGGTGTCTGTGACATCCCATGAGTGCTGCAGGGCTGCATCCCAGCTGGGAAGTAAAAAATGATGTCAATCCCAAACTAAAATGACTTTTTACTCCAAAAACCCAAACTTACCAAAGAGAACAGCACCAACCAGTTCACATCCTCAGTCCTGTGCTGGCCCAGAGCACCTGGCAAGGGGGGAGAGCAGCCCTCCCTCTGCACATGCCATGGGCTTTTCCTCACACTCCTTGTTCTCAGGCCATATTTACCCTCTGCACAACCTCACCAGATATCCAGATCTGGATATCCAGATATCCAGCTTCCCCTGGAATCTAGGCAGCCTTTCCTTGGTGAATGCTCTGTCAGGAGCTGACCTTGTGGTGGGAGAACCTCTGCATGAAACAAAATGTGAGCTTCACTTCAGGAAAAATCCCTATGAGGCCACTGAGGTCGCTTACACAGCTTTAACCTCACACGAGAGCAAAACACTTGAGTTTTCTAAGTGTTCACGTAAGATCTTCTTGGTTTCTGTACTATTAATAATTGTAGGCTGGAAACAAAGAGAAATTTAACATCTTAAGGCAGGGTTTAGGGTTTGCAGTCTAGAGCAGGGCCTTGTAGGCCAGACCCAGTTCCAAAAGCAAGATCTCCATCAGTAGTCAAGAGGGACACAGGAACACAGGAATCCTCACAGACCACATGAAGGATGGAAAAGAAAGGACTTTGAGTAGTTAACTTGTAAATACATGGAACTTACTGACTGCAGCAACTGCAGAAAATAACCCCATCCAAACTAAACAAAGCAAACCCCAGAAAACAAAAAACCAACCCAACCCCACACTCCCCCACAAAAAAAAACTCCAAAAAAAAAATAACCCAAAGAACATCATCACAAAGCTTCCAAGCACAGATCTTTGGAAAATGTGACCATTCAGTTGCATCAGACCTTCTGGCTGAAAAAATGGAATTTATTGAGACTTGATGATAGAACTGATTAAACATAATTATCTTCCTGCCTGCAAATGATAAGCTATTGAGATCAAGACATCTCCAGTGCACATTCACTGTTATCTATATAAAAGATTTAGATCTGAACTACCTGAAAAACAATTAGTAATAAAACAGTTGTATAATCAAGTTAGGGGAATGTATTGATTCTGGGCCAACAGTATTTGAAAAACCCCCTTAACTTTACTGTGGCACAAGACCCTCACAAATAATACAGTGGAAAATGTAAATAACCTGCAAATAATTATATAAATGACTGCACTTATCCTTCATCTTTCCACCAGCTGTGAGTCCCAGGCAGAAGGGAAGCTCAGAGCTCACAGGCACTTGTGCCCATCGGAGGATCTGGATGTGCCATGGGAAGAGGTGAAAAGGGGAGGAAGAAAAAAATTAAAGGTGTCAGGTGAGCTGGGACACAGTGAATAGAGAGCATTTTGATTTTTTTCTGGAATAAGCCTTAAAAGATTCTCTAAAATTAACAAGTTTCTGCAGCTAGTCTGGGCAAGCAGCTGATGAAACCTCCTCTCACATGAACAAGCAGGATTTCTTGTAAGTCCAGTGACTGAGCATCACCCTGCTGCCTCCTGGAAGTCTGGCTTTTACTTTTGGTGGAAGCAGCTTGTTGTGAGTATGGCCAGAAAGATCTAAAGTGGATTTGCTGTCAGCACCAGTCTTTCATCTGATTTTTAAATAAAAAATTAAAAAAAGAAAAATATAAAAATATAAATAATATATAAATATAAATAAATAAGATATAAATGAATAAATATACATATATAAAATACAAATAGATATAAATAAATTAATTTTAAAAGCCTCAAACCAGATCTTCACCTGCAGGAGCAGTTTAGGCTTTTCCTTGTCTCGTGTACACAAATCCCCAATTCTGCAGCATCAGGAACCTCTCAAAAGGGAGAGGAGGTAGCAAACCCACCCCCAGCATTTTTCACATGTGGCTGAACCCTCCTGCATTGCAGCCAGCAGCACTGAGCTTCCCAGAGTGTTCTTCCAAGGGCAAGCACTGTCCTTGGATGAGCCTGAGAAACCACAACCTGAAAAGCAATCATTCCCACTTGCTTGTGTTTATATATATGGATATATTAAAAAAAAAAAATCAGCTGCATGTGGGGTTTGTTGTGCCAAAACTGCCACCAACACAGTGAAAGAAACCAAGTAAATATCATTAGAACTAAGGAGCCTCCAAAACATGCAGGTCCCAAAAGAACACTCTGTGCTCCTCCTGGAAAGTTAGAAAATACCACACATGCACCTTTTGAAATACAAATCAGGAGCTTCCAAGGCACACAAGTGAACTCTGCTCAATATTTTATGTAAGTTCCTACAGCCAGTCCAGCTTCTTATCACACCTGTGGTTCTAGTCTATATCAAATTCTGTTTGATAAGGTAATTTTAAATGAATATATCCAACTTGTGGTTTTGGTCACCTTTGCTCTCGCTCTGATTCTCCCATCACACAACAGAGCAAGAAAACCTATCTATCTACTCCTGCAACAAAATAAAGAACATCTCCAGCAGGTTAATCAGCTCTGATAGTTCAAATCTATCAAAATAAGCAAAAGCAGGCACACAAAGTCAGCCTTGCATTATCCAACTTAAACAAAGTAATCTGAAGTACAATTATAGTGGAAAATAAAAGATTTTTACATATTGGGCATTGTGGAAATATCAAAGTAATAGAAACTACACAGTCAGGAAGTGTAGAGGTGTGGTATTTTTGGGGTTTTCAGGATGAAAGAGGAATTGATGGATCTGACTCTATGTTCTTAGAAGGCTAATTTATTATTTTATGATATGATATGATATGATATTATAGAATGTTATACTAAAATTATTCTAAAGAATAGAGAAATTATACAGACAGAAGGCTTAACAAGATACTACTGAAAAACTCTTGATTGCTTCTAGAGTCTTGACACAGCTGGACAGTGATTGGTTATTAAGTTAAAACAATTCACATGAAATTGGATATATACCTGTTGGATAAACAATTTTTAAACTACATTCTAAAGTAGTAAAACACAGGAGAAGCAAAATGAGATAATATTCTTTTTCTTTTTCTCTGAGGCTTCCCAGGAGAAGAAATCCTGGTGAAGGCTTTTTCAGAAAATGTGACAGTGACATAGAGGTAAGAAATGCCAGAATTCAGGAGATTTCCCCTGATTTGTGGGAATCAAGCGCTGCTTGGTAGAGTCAGGAGTGTGTGAGTGAGGAGCAGTTCACAAACATCAGGGTTATCTCCTCTCACCTCTGACAAGGCAACTAAAGCTCATCCAGAGCTGCTTTAAAAACAAACCAAATCAAACAAAAAAACCCAGACAACCAAACAGAGACTGGGCTTTTTCTCAGTTAATGCCATTTTGTGACAACAGAGAAGAAGTCTCCTGATAATGAGGTAGACAGGTAGCTGTTCCCTGAAGTTTTAGAAGGAAGACACGGATTTCCAGGAATAGAAACAAAACAGGAGACATTTCGAGACATTGTAAGACATTTTGAGACATTTTAAGATATATTTGCAATTAGAAAATAGAAAAAGAGGTTTTAAAATAACACGTCATAGGTAATTAGACATGTTAAAGTTTATGAGAAGCTAAATAGAAGTAAGGTAATAAGTAAATATAAATAAGGCCTCCTTTTATGCAGCTGATTGTCTCAGCCTCATTTAATTTAGTGCAGCAAGTGCTACCAGAGCTTTTGAAATGCAACGTGCAGCAAAAACTCTGCAGGTGCAAGTCTGAAACCTCATTTTCTGCTGCTCAGGTCACACACAGAGGCCACAACCAGGGGGTTGTACAAGATGTATTCTCTGATTTGTCCTGAACTAAACAAATCAGATCACTAACATCAATTTCCTCTCTTTTTTGTGGATTTTTTGTTGTTCGTTTGTTTGTATTTTTCCTTTTCAGTACTCTCAGTTTTCATTGCTCTTGCTTTAACATCAGTTTGATCTCTTTTTCAGGGATTTTTGTTGTTTGCTTGTATTTTTCCTTTTCAGTACTCTGGTGTTTTTATTTTTTTTTTTACTTTCAATACTTTCAATATTATTCAGTATTCTTTCAATTCTCTAGGGGTTATTTGTTGTGGGTTTTTTTTTTTTTTTTTTTTTGCTGGTTTAGTTTTGGTTTTTGGGGCGGTTTTTGTTTATTTTTGTTTTGGTTTTGGTTTTTTTTTTTTTGTTTTCTTTTCTAGTATTTTTTCTTTCAATATTCTCAGTTTTCATTGCTCTTGCTTGGGTACAAGGCCCAGCATGAGCTGGATGGAACATGCAAAGCCAGAGCTCTCTTTTGAAGACAGATTGGCCATTGGCTGGGCTCTATCACTCTATCACTCAATGCCCAATGCTAATTGATGGGACAAATTGCTTTTTGAGCAAGTCTATTTACAGAACTGTTCTCAGGCAGGAATATTAATGACACTTGTTGTGGTCAGAGTAACTGCAATAATGCAGGAGGCCGCAGAACCTGGTGCATTCCCAGCACAGATGCTGCAGTCTGGCGCCTTCAATCCTGCTGTCATTTAACTCTCACACCAAAGCTAACAGGCAGAACATTTTGCACCTACTTTATCCCTTCCTTTATAGTGTCATAAAGTTGATGAGGATCCTGCTCTCCCCTGAAACACTCCCATTACTGTCACCATCACATTTTCTGAAAAATCCCCTTGCCCAGGATTTCTCTCCTGGGAAGATGAGACGCCTCAGAGAAAAAGGAAAACAATATTATCTCATTTGCTTCTCCTGTGTTTTGCTGCTTTGAAATGTGCTTCGGAAATTTTTTAACCAACATGTGAATTGTTTTTACTTAATGGCCAATCAGGGCCAAGCTGTGTTGAGCCTCTGGAAGGAGTCACAAGTTTTCATTATCATTCTTTGTAACCTTCTGTCTGTATCCTTTCTGTATTCTTTGGTATAGTTTTAGTATATATATTCTTTAATATAATGTAAGTACATAAAATAATAAATTAGCCTTCTAAGAACATGGAGTCAGATTCATAATTTCCTCCCAACAATGGGAAACCCCAAAAATTCCACACACAACAATTTTCAGTGCTGAACAATGCTCACAGCAGTGAGCATCACTCTCTGAACTGAAAACAAACATCATTCAGAGCTAAGGAGTCATCACCACACGAATGTGAAAGACTGATTGGCAACTGCTGGGGCTCAGAAGGTTTAAGTCTAATAAAAACTCCAGGAAGGAGATGTTTATGCTTTGGGGAGAAGCACATCCTCAGGCTGTGCCCCATTGAGGTTTGGAGCAGAGCAGACAAGCCCCCTTGGTCCTGCCAGATAAACAGAGGAGAAAAATGAGCCCAGGCATGCAGGCAGCACACAGCTCCTCTGTTCCTGTCTGAATTCAGGGCTGGCTTCACATTGTGAGAATAAATCACCACAGGACTCACTCAGAATGGGGCTCAGGACACAGATTTTGAGAACAAAACACAAAGCTGCTTTACGTGGAGCTGCCTGGTAAAATATCACCAGGCAGGGGTGGGAGGGAACATGTGGCTCACAGATGCTCGATGCTCTGTGGAATATTGAAGAGTTTTCCAACACTTAAGCGTTTATCCTGCTGATATCTGGTGAAAATGAAAGCTCTAAATGCAGCAGAGTGACTTCTGCAAGTTGCTGTGGTGTTGGGATGCCTCAAATTCAATTAAACTCCATGAGAATGAGCGTTGTACCTTGTTTAATGTGTTTATATCTTTAAGTAATGTCAGACACAGAATGAATTTAATCCAACAGGGAACTGTAGAAATATAGAATCCAAAGCTGGGAACGTTTCCAGCAGCACAGTGATTTCTTGGAAAGCCCTGATTGAAGAGGTGACCTTAGGTGATAATTCCTGAGAACAAGTACAACCTGAACATATTGGATGATAGACTACCCAAGGAAAGCTGACAGTCTGCTGTGCCTTCTGCTACTCCCTGAGAATGCTCCAAAAGGTGAAATGTAATCAAACCCTTTGAATCAGAGCTTAGACACCACTCCAAGGGAGTTCTCAGTCCCCCAAAGTGCTGCAGCTAAAAGCTAATGAATTACTCTGAAACCAGCTGCAAATCCATGGTCACTTTGCCTGCTGGATTCATCCTTGGTGTTTAATGTCAGCAGAAAGAGTCAAACAGGCTGGGGAAAGAACAAGCTCACTGATAGTTTCTTGTTTTATTGATTAATATCAGTGCCATGGCTTTGGATAAGATACTCATCCCTGAGCCACATTCAGCTGCACGAGTGCATTATTTTACATTATTTTACACACACCAAGAACAGAACTTGAACCACAGACCCAATGATTTAGCACAACCAATTCTGGCAAAAGTAATTAAGAATAAGCAGAATAGCTGTCATCCCAGCTTGGTTGTAAATAATATCCTGATACACCTGAGAAAGTACCAGAATGAGAATTTATCAGAATTACAATTCTAGGAGGTTTGACACCTAATTAATGCTCACAACTCATTTTATTCAAGACAAACAGAGGAAGCAGCAGGCAAAAATAAGGAGAAGAAAAGTTTCTACTGTATATTGCCAAAGTAGAAAGAAGAAGGATCACAAAGAGTCCTGACATAAAGGAGAGAAGAAACCTGCTTTGGGGAAGGCACAATGCAGAAACTTACACCAATAATTAACACCTAAACAGAGCTAATCCATCCAATTTTATGAGAGAAAAAACACTTCTCCATATGCCACCTTCCAGTATATGCTGCTTAAATATTTGCAAGAAATTTAGACGTGGCCCTGCCTTCCCCCAAAAGGCTTCTCAGATCACTAAAGGCAAGGCAAGGACAGAAATTCTAAATTTATAGTCCTAGCTGGAAAGACTTTTGAACAACTCTGACAGATCAGTAATAAATTACCATTATCTGGCCGTACATTCCCACCTACTGTCTCATGTAATGTGGAAGGAATGAAAAAGAATCCAGGCAGAAAGGAGCAGCACATAAAAACAGCTCCCTGGAGTCCCCAGAGAGGAAAAATGAAATGCCTCAAGAGTTGTTTTGCATGAGCAGCAGCCATGCTAAATGCAGCATCACATCACCCTGATGGACACTGTAAATCTTCAAAATATCACCCTAAGAGAGGCCCTGGATCCCCCTCCAAAGCCAACATTTCCCTCTATGTGTCAGGGAGCAGCCAGGGTCACTCACCCACACAGCACAGCCAGGAGCAAAGGGAAAAGGGGCAGAGATGGGTCTGGAAATGAGCACAGGCACTAAGGGCTTCCAGAGCCTGGAGCCAAAGCTAGGAGAGGAGATAAACCATGGACACACAGATAAGGGCCCTGCCAGGTGGTGGCCAACTGTCAGGAAAACTGACAGGGGAAAAGGCGAGAAAGATTAAAAAATGTCTTTTGTATTTTCCAACCAGCTCAAGAAAATTCACTTTGCATCAATCTACACCACTTCTCTAAGACTTGAATCTGTTTCTTTTCGTTATTTCCTCTTTTAGATGAAAAAAAACCCCAAACCCTAAAAGTGATTTAAAGGATTTCTTTTGAGTCAATATGTATTTATTTTCAAAGCAGAAAATACAGAAAATGCTCTTTAGAAAACAAAGGAAAGCAAATCTGGTTGAACACACAACTTGACAACATTTTTATCTTTTTCAAAGGTTTTTCCTGGCCCAGACTACCTGTAAAATTCAAAGTGCATTGGCAAAGAGCTTCAGCATCCCCTGAAAATCTTTTTCTTCTTTAATATTGCTCCACTCACTTAAGCAGTGTCAAAGGCAGATCTTTATTCCAGCTCAACCACTCCAAATGGAAATTTTAAACCCTCTCAAAGCCTTTTCCTCCTAAATCACTGATTAGAAAGGAAGACAGAGAAAAACAAAAACTATTGAATTCATGACCAGCAAAAGGCATCAAATAAAAAGTTTTCTTGTTATCTGCAAAAGTGTTTATCGGCGAGATTATGAAAATGTCATTTGTACTGGAAGCCCCTCCATGCTGAAGCTGGGTCAACATAATTATTACAGCAATTTTCCCTTGGTTGGGGGACCCTTGAATGTGTTGCCAAGTGTCCTTGTCCCAGCCAGACATATACCCTGAGCTGTTTTCCTTGCAGAAGGATTTCCTGTAACTCTTCCCTGCGTCCTTCACAGGTTTGAAGGATTGGCTGTGCAGCAGAATGGGTGTGACAGGTTATTACTAAACCACTACACAAGCAGGCAAACTTCTGGATTCTAAATTTCAGAATTTAAGTTATTTTTCCTGAATTTATCTAAGTTCCCAGCTCTCATAATCTATCCCACATTGCCTGTTTGAATTTTGCCTTCCAGCCCCAACTGTTGGAGTGTTTGAACATTTCTCCCCTGACTTTAGACATTAAAGCTGTAGGGAAAAGTCTTGAACATGGGAATCCTAAAATTTCAGAAGCTAAAAGAAAAAAAAATTGTGTGATTGAGGCAAGCTTGTGATTAAGTTGTTTTAATGCTTGGGCAAAGCAACACTGACTCACTGTAGCCATGTCAAATATCCCCAAACACCCCTGAAAAGCCTGGCCAAGATTTGTGCTTAAAAGTTCCAGCTGTTTACGAGGTATTTGTGTGGGGGAAGGATGTGGCAATAATTTTGCATTGCTTCTAATTGAAAAATGGGTGAAAGGATTTTCCTACAATTTCCCCAAAATAAGTGAGCGAAACCAACTGCGGGCAGGAAAAATATCAGGAATAATTTACAACAAAAATAAAGTTTATAAGAGGAATCTTTCTGCGCCTTCAGCTGTGGCTAGAGCTCCCTGGGGTATTCTGGGGTAGCCTGTGGAAATAGGGGGTGTCAGGTTTTCATCACAAAGCTGCCTCAGCGTGAAATTCACTGCTCTGGCATTGTGGACTGGTAACATTTGGCAGAATTTTCAATGCTAAGACCAAGGGTAAAACAGCAGTGATTGATCTTTAAAAGACGAAGCCTAAAATGGTTCCTGTCTCATCTGATTTGGATGCCTCAGGGTTTAGCTTTTCTATTTTTCACATTCTGTGCTGCTTTAGTGGGTGGGTCTGGGCTTCATATCAGGGGATGGTGAGCTCTGTGCACAGAGCAGGGAGACAAAACAATTCCTGCTCCAGCTGGGCACCAAGGACAAATGATCCGAATCTCAGCCCAAGAGCACAAACACCGTGGGCTGGAGAGAGAAAAACAAGCAGGGTGGGACTGCATGGGCTAAAGCTGGAATGGGACAATGAACTGCAAGATGCAAATGGAGCAGAACTGATCAAAGGGAAAGACCCCGTGCCTGGTTGTGCATTTTGGGACCATTTTGGTTCATCTTGGGTGCAGCCCTGGCTGGGCTCTTGTGCTACCCAAGGTGGATCCATGGAGGCCTTTGAATAAATCCCTGCTTTATTCTTTAGCTCTGTCCAGCCTCTGTTCTAGGGCAGCCTGCACAAGGCATCAATTTCACCTCATCAGTCCCTGTTCTTAAATCCCAGCAGCCTTCAACAGTGTCTTGGTACTCTGGGAGAGGCTGTAAAATGGATTGTCCCAATGGATTGTGCCAATGGATTGTGCCAATGGATTCCCATGGTCTTCTGTTTGCTCCCTTCCTGGCCAGAATAAGGTTTTAGCTCAATCCTTCCCCATACACAAACCAAGATAAGTACAGTCACTTTAATCATTAAGAAATTGTTTCATCTCCACAATATTTTAGTTCTCCAAAACATGCTCATGGATATTTTTGAAAAACTCAGAGATATCTTTGGAATTTTTTCTAGCTTTGCTCATTTGTGCCTTTGCATGTTCATTTGGTTTACACTTGCACAAGCTGTGCATCCTCCCTCAGCCCAAAATAGATTCTGCACAAATGCTGGAGCCCTGAGCTGCAGATTTTTAGGGCACAAGATGCGATTAACCTCAGTTTGTTGTCTAGAAGTCAGGTATTGAGCCCAAGTGGAATGTCTGGTTTGTGTTCCTGCCAGTGAAGAAACAAATCCATTAAAAGAATGAACAGCTACCCTGAACTCACACTTCTACATTAAACAGGAGTGAATAAAAAGCAGTTTTCTGCTGCAGATTATCCAGCACTAAGAAATAATGTCACAGTGGTTTAATTTCCAAATGTACAGATAAATATAAACCATTTTCAAGGATCACTTTGATCCCACAGGGACCAGAGTCTATCCTATTGTTGGATGTGCATTTTAAGGGTACATCTGGGTTTAGGAATCCTAGAATGCAAATAAAGCAGTTTGGCTTCAGACTTGCAGGCAGAAATCCCACAGCATGTTCACAGCAACAGCTTTTTGGTTCTAATTTCTCTGAAGGGTCCCACTTTTCATTTAATTACATTCTGTGTAAATCATAAGTAAAGCTATTTTTAAAATTGAGAGTTCTAATGTAGGACGTTTTCAAGGGAGCTGGAGTTTGTAGAGAAGGAGCATCCACCAGGCAGGGCAGAGTGAGGAAAACAAAATCTGAGCAATAACTGAGACCTCTGAGCAATCAGAACTCATTCCAGGTCCTGCTGGCTGCACAAAAGGCCCAGAACCAAATACCTCAGAGTTCCCAAAGGAAATGTAAAATATGATGAAGTCTGTGATTACTGGAGGTGCATTTCTTTCCTGTAAGATGGAAACAGAGTCCTCAGACTGTTTTATTGTGGAAGTTGAAAGGCAAAAACCAGGAGTAGAGTGGGAGAAAGTGCAGCAAGGTGCCTTCACAAGGCTTGCTGTCCTTAGAGTTTCCACTTCAGCACTTACAGAAAATCATAAAATCACAGAATCATCAAGGTTAGAAAAGATCTCTTTATTACTGTGATTGCTCAGCATCCCATCAGTGACAATTAAATATTTCTAATGTGTTTGTTATAGAAATAACACAGGAGTGGCTTCATTTTCTGCTGCCTGGTACCATTTACTTTTTCCTATGCAACAAAAAGTGCAAACAGATGTGAGACTTTACCACACTACTGTGTCAGTGTCCAAGATCTAGTCTAAGAGTCAAAATGCAAATGGATCTAATTGCTCCTTGCATAATACAATTGTATGTTCACTGTCTTTAATTTCCTTTAACAGGGTGCCCAGAGCAGCTGTGGGTGCCCCTGGATCCCTGGAAGTGTCCAAGGCCAGGCTGGACAGGGCTTGGAGCAGCCTGGGACAGTAGAAGGTGACCCTGCCATGGCAGGGGGTGGAACAAGATGAGCTTTAAATCCCCTCTAAACCTAAACTGTTCCAAGACTATAAAATATAAATCCCTCATATATGGGTCAGAAAAACCTGAAATGCAGCATCTCACTTTGAGAAGCTGGAAGGATAAAAACCCCCCAGCCTGATACTAAATTAACCTTGCCTTTTTCAGCAGCTTAGGCAAACAGAGGCCCAGGGAGAAGAAGCAAGGCCCTGTGAGTGACCTTGCCCTGGCTGGAGGCTGGGAACAGGAGCTCAGGAGAACTGGCAGGGAGATGTGTAGGAGAAAATCTTGGACAGGCCTGCAGTGGTCAGGGTGAAGGCACAGGGAAGGGAAAAAAAAGGTGACTCAATGAGTCAGTTTGAAGGCAAGCTTTGCTCTTTTGGCTCAGAAAAAAGAACTAAGCACAATCCTTGCAGTTTAGTCAATATATCAGTGTTTTGGGAACAGCAAATGGAAATTTGGGAATGAGGAGCAGTGCAGAGGGAGCTCAGAGGACTCAGGATGGTGGGGAGGGAGGTGTTGAGGCTGCATGGTGAGTTAAGGTGAATGGCTGCACCACCAGAGCCTGCACAAGTGTTTGCAGAATTCCTTCCTTCAGGAAACATTCCTGCAGGAGTGTGGCATTCACATTCCCTGAACATGAGTCCTTCACCCAGGGTTTTTCTCCTGGGAAGCTGAGAGGCCTCAGAGAAAAGGAAACCAATTCTTATCTCATTTGCTTCTCCTGTGTTGTGCTCACGTGGAATGTGTTTGGAGATTGTTTACCCACAGGTGATTGTTCCATTGCATTCTGTGTGAGTTGTTTTCACTCTTTGGCCAATCAGGGCCAAGCTGTGTTGGGACACTGGAGAGAGTCATGAGTTTTCATTATTATCTTTTTAGCCTTCTGTAAGTATCCTTTCTGTATTCTTTAGTATAGTATAGTATTCTTTAATATAATATAGTATCAGAAAGTAATAAATTAGCCTTGTGAGAACATGGAGTCAGATTCATCATTCTTCCCTGCCACAGGGCTCACTGTGCATTTACAATACAGGAGTGTGGATGGACACAGAGCTCCAATGAACAGGCACAGTCGTGGTAAAAATTGTTCTGTGAAAAACCCACACAAAAGTGGTTTTAAGCTGTGATGCCTCTGTGAATGTCTTTAGCAGAAGAAATGCTGAATTTGATGTGAAAAGTGCGTTTTTCTGTTCCTCTTCCTTCTCTTTGCTGGTGCAAGCTCAGTTTGATTGGTTTGATGTTAAATGTTCCAGGGCTTAATCTCCACTCTGTGTGTGTGGAGCAGGAGAGCCACGGGGTCATGTCACCCAATCTGAGCAATTTCTCTCATGTAAATGGATACATCTCTGCTGGGAAATGGTGCCCACATTTCCTTACCCCTAAAAAAGGTTTCCTTTACTGTTGCCTCATCTTTATCTCCTTAGAGGAAAGTTTTATTTTCAGAAGAGGAACAAATAGAAAATCGTGAGGAGAAACTCATTCTGTGGTCAGTGGCTTCCACATTTTTTTCCTTCTCTGAAATCTACTGATATTTGCTTTAGGTGTATATAGTGGGGTTTGACCTTGCAGGTTTTCTACATTTCTTAAATCTTATAATAATGAATAAAAACCAGATGATCACCCTGCTTGCCTTATGCTTGTTCCAGGTTTATTTATTTCTATTTGCATCTCCTGTCTTTGTTATTCGCTCGTCCACCTTGTTTATAAATCCTGGTGCTACTTTTTGGTTTGTTTTTTTGTCTCTCCACACCCACTGTAGCAAAGTCTCCACACCCATAATAGCAAAGAAAATCAGTGAAACCTGGTCTTATGTTCTACTTTCTTAAGGAAAGAGAACTCAGGAAAGATGAATTGCATGGTTAAAGCAGAAAAAGGGGAGAGGAAGGGTAGCAATAAAGGGACAGACTTTGTTCCAAAAGTAAAAGGCTGACTTAGCCAGACCTATCTACTGTTGACTTTAAAGAATTTAAACTCACAAAGCTGGACTCTGGTTAAAGAAGGTTTGAGTCACTGCTAAAAATGTGCAAACATTCAGATAAGATAAGAACCCTGAGCTTTTCCTTCGTAGTCCTGAGGAATGATGTTGTACCAGAAGGAGAAGTGCTGTGAGCAAACATCCTCCTGATGGCACCGTTTTGTTCTGAGCTTTTATTTGTCCCATTGCTCCCCTGTCTTCAGACCTCTCATCTCCTGGGCTCCTTCCTTCCTGCTGGGCAGGACTTCAGGGATGCACTTGAGAGAAGATGAAGAGCACTGGAGGCACCCTGGAAGAGGAAAACAAGAATGATCAAAGGTTTAAAAACAACCGTGACCTTTGGTGTATGAATGGGGTTTATGAAATGTGGAGAGGAGCAACGAGAGACACATAATGTTCTTAAAATACTTGAAAGTTAAAGGCAAAATGTGAAAATGTTCCCCATGTGCAGCATAAATAAGAACAGTAGTGAAAGTTTTAAATCCCAGCAAAGGAAATGTTGTTACAGAATGTTCTGAGGAGACAGAGGAGCTGAATTGCCATGGGGTGGGTGGCATTGCTGTCATTGCACAGTTTTAGGAACAGAAAACTCCAACACTCTTTGGAAATGAGGTTAATTAACTCCAGTACCAAATCTCGATGGGAGAAAATCTGACCCTTTCAAATCAGTGGGATATTATGAAGAACATCCTCGTGTGGTTTCCCTTTTCAGTCTCCCCATGCTAAGCAGAAGAATTTAGTATAATAAAAACATTTGACTGGCAAAAAGCCCTTTAAAATATTGTCATATATTATCCCAAGCTTCACAAAGATGGTGTTTTGTGTGTTCTTCAGCTTTTGGTGACAATTGAATAATGTCTTTTTTCCTTTTCTCCCTGAAATAGATGTTGGGTTTATATCCCAATGGGAAGCACATGAGTACTTTCTTTCCAGCTCTCTTCATGCTACGAACAGCACTGGAATCTGAAAAAGTCCTGTGTGTTCTTTTATGCTAGTGCATAAAAATCAGCGTTTGACTAAAGAAGCACAAAGCAGAGCTTTTTCTGATGTGCTGGTCATCTTCACATAGCAAACTCAGCCTTGGGCCTAAGGGGACTTGGGTTATGGATTCTGCTCCAAAAGTCGAGGTCTTGATCTTGCAGGATGAGCTATTGACAGTGTTCCACCAAATATCCCTTGGCTTGGGATGATCTGAAGCTGTCAAGGACCAAGAGAAATGGAAAAACCCCTATTTTTCTTTACCTCCAAACATTACTGGTTATTGGCCAAACCTTCCAGACCAAACCTCCATCTTCTCTCAGTGTTTAATGCTCTCTCTGATGAAGGTGCTGTTGCTGAATCCCTGTCTTTAGGCCACTTTTGGGTACATGCCCAAGCCCAGTTTTGGTTTTGGGACCAGTGTGTTGTTTGTACTTGCTCTGGGCAACAGCTCAGCAAAGAAGGAATTTTCTTCCATCAAGGATAAGGTTGGTGAGCAGTTGGCAGAATCTGTGATAGCTCCTGTCTGCTCCCATAGAGCTGTAAAAGCCAAGATGCATTTTATTTTGTTTTATTTTGTTTTATTTTATTTTATTTTATTTTATTTTATTTTATTTTATTTTATTTTATTTTATTTTATTTTAATTTTTTAAAATTTTATTTTATTTTAATTTTTAAAAATTTTATTTACTTTAATTTAATTTAATTTAATTTAATTTTATTTTATTTTTTGCATGCCATTGTGTTAGAAAGTCTGGCTCCTGACTCAGCCCAATGTAAATAAATGCTATATGCCTGACCAGTGTTTATGGCATGAAGGATAAACTGCAAGGCCCTGCTCAGAGCTGAAATCTGGTGCTCTTCATTGACTCTTTGATGTTTTAGCGGAGGTAAAAATATATCTTGAAATAAAATCAAATTTAAAAAATCAACTATATCTTGAATTTATCTGAAGAAGAGAAGAATTCTCTGCCTGATTGTGGTAAGGACACTCTAGAGCATCAAGGTTTGTTTCTGCATGGTTTGATGAGGCACTTAACTTCCACTGCAGTCCTTCTGGGCAATGCTGCAGCCCACAGGGCTGCAAAATCCAAATTTTACAAATCATGCTCCTCTTGGGATGGGCAGCAGCAAGGCTATGAAACCAAACAGTTGTGACCTTTGCTGAAAGAGAAATTGAAATGAAGCTGTGGAAAGAGTGTGACATCTGAAACTCAGCCCTTCCTGGTGGGGAAACCTTTCCAAAGCATTGCTAAAGTTTGGTTTAGGGAAGATTTCAAGCAAAGCCACCCTGGCTGCTGGATGAGAGGCCTTTGGGTCTTGCATCCAAACATGAAAGAAGGGCTGGTGCATTTCCTGTAAAGATGATTTTGCTTTTTATTCAGCTGGTGGACATGTGATGCCCTTTTGGAGCTACCTAAAAACAGAGGCCAGACAAAATTAAAGCAATAAAAAGCAGTTCTATTTATTGAAAGGCCTTCAGATACATTTAGGGCAGATGAAGTCCCCCAGGGCCTACACCCAAAATGGACCACGGGTTTTCATACTTTTATAAGTTTGGTCCATTTGTATATTGGGGTTAATCTGCCAATTACAGCTCCAGGTAATGAAGTCATTGACCCCAAGTTTGCTCCCCCCAAACTCACTTTTGTTTCCATCTCTGGGGCCTGAGGCAGTGAGGTGTCGTTGATTGCCAGGCCTGGAGAGGAACTGTTGTGTCTGCCCAAAATGGGAAAGCAGCAGCTCACACTGAGTGTGGAGTTTGGAGTTACACACTAAAGAACTGCAGGATAACAATAAATGGAAAATATAAAAGCTGAAATCCCTGAGGCATCACATGGAATAGCTTCAGTGTGGGAGCTGGGAAGAGCACAGTGCTGGGGTGAACACAGACACTGACTGATGGGATGCTGCTGAAGGAACGAGGGAAAAGCTCTGGAAAGGTCTCTCAAGGTCATGTCCAGTCTCTATCAGGCATCCATATCATAATGGTACCCATAAACACATCAAGATTTTCAAATCCAGGCTGAATTCCACTGCTGCTGTGAGATTGTTACTTTAAAATTTTATCTGTAATGTTTAAAACTCTCCTTGTCTCCAGTTTATTGGTGTTGCCCAGCTTATGGCCATGTATTAATGAAGGCTTTGAGCAAGGCTCCCAAACTTCATTTAATCAAGATTAAGTTATTGCGCCAATAGACTTTACTTTTTACCTGGATCTCTCCCTTTCTGACATTTATACTCATAAATGCCACTCCAAATTTTATTGCCACCAAGTTTTCATTGCCAAATGACATTCCATGCCAGAGAGCTGGATTAACAGGACAAAAATCCTCTTCCCTCTACCTTCCCATTAAAAACAGCTTTTTAACCCTCTCCAAAAATTTGTTTTTGCCTTTTCCTCATTTATTTTATCCATGTTTTCCTCATCTGTTTGCGGTCTGTTGCAGGCCATCCTTTCTGGGATATGAAGCATCCCTATCACATTCCTCTAGCTCTGGCTTTGCCAGACCCAACTCCCCCTGGTTCTGAGTCACTTGTTTGCCCCCTTCCTCAGCTCATCTCCAGGAGCCCTCTGGGATGGAGAAACTCCTTTCCAATGTAAAATGAGCTCCTGCTCAGTAATTTCTTTTTTTTTTAATTAGAAATTTTGCTAGAAGGGATGATTTTCTTTAAGGCATCTTTTACAAATTCTAGCAGGTCCTTCCAAGCTGTGTGTTTCATTAACTGGAATATTCCTTTGGCACCAAAGGTAGGATTTTGTGATGTTTGCTGCCAGCATCTTGAGAAACTCTGGATTTTTCAGTCTCATGGATTTACTTCTAGAGTTCTTTTTCGCTGTTAAGTCAAGCTGGAGTAGTTTACTTTCCTCTAGGCCGGTGTTTCAAATATTATTTGTTATTCCCAGAATATCCTGTGGATATCCTGTAGCTTCTCTGGGTAAAGTGTTTCATTTTGTTGATTTTTTTCTTTTTAAAACTGTTGTTTTTATGCACTTTCTCAGTTTTTCTCCAAAGTATTCCCTCCAATATTTGACAATTTGTATTAAGGTGGGAAATGTGCTTCTGATGTGAGCCCTTATTCTCAAAGATTTCTCATTAACAAAGAGAAATTACAATTATGCCAGAACACTTCCCTACACCAGAAGATCCCTTTGGATTCTTGCTTGCACTTTGCATTTTCAGAGGAAGAATCCAAATGCAGCCTGTCCTGATGGAATGGCAGATGGAGCTGGGAGCCTTCTGCTCCATTTTATTGCTCCACATTGTAGGAGAAGCTTCTCCATCTCACATGTGCCACCTTCTCCTGAAGCTACAGAGTTCCTTGGGGAAGGAGATGTGGGAGAACAGTCTCTTCCCATCCCCTCACCCCAGTGCCATGCAGAGAGGGAATATCCACCAGGATCAGCCTCAGAGGGACAGCAGGACCTGGTGGTGGCATTCCAGAGGTATTTATGGTTCTGGAGGATTCCTGGCACCCAATTGTTGGATGTGGCACCCGGCCAGGCTCCATCCTGGTGCGGATCCTGCCTGCATCCCAGCAGATCCTTGTGCCAAAAGGTAAACAGCCTGTGGGCCAGGCTACCAGGATTTGGGGTTCAAAATATCCATGGATTCCCACCAGCTGTGGTCCTGGGGAGCCCCTGCACTGCCAGGTGGAGATCTCCCATTGCTCAGCCTGAGCTCTGAGATCCAAGGACACACTGTCCCCCTTGTCCTGGCTCTGGCCTGCCTTGGCTTGTGCAAATATTAACCTTGGCTTTTCCCTGGCCCAGCCTGGCTCCTCACAGGGTGAGGCACCACTGCTGTGAATAATGTGACAAGAATTTCTTATGGTGGGGTTGGAAAATGCAGCTTTCCTCGAGTTAGATCCGGAACTGGCAAGAGCCACTTGGGTTTTGGACTTGGCAGAAACCTCTTCTCCTTTGGGGCAGATGGAAGGGGCTCCATGGGCACCAGAGAGCTGCATTTGGAATTATTTTCTTTAAAAACACAAGGTACTCATGCTGGTGAATGAGGCTCCCTTTGTGGGATTCAGACAGTCCCAGGGTGGCTGCTCAGAGATGTCTAAAGGACAGGTGGGAAGAGTCCCTTGATAAATTGGAACACTAAAATTTGTATGTGGATTTTATCCTGACAAAAGAGGACTCCCTTGGCCATAGCAGTTAAAAACTTTGCTGGTAAAATGGAAAGATTGTTTGATTAATAAGAAAAAAATTCAAAAAAGCATATCAATATTGTATTCGGGAATGTAGAACAGATCTTGACATCACATCCTAAATCTAATTACAGCCCTCTTTTTACAGACTGTTTAGGGCTTACTGAAAATGAAATTAAAGCAGCTTCGATTTTGGCCCAAACATAAAGCTGAAATACTGAAATAGCATGAAAAGACATTTTTTTCTTATAGTAACTTCTGACCACATGAAAATAAGGAAGCACTACAAATCTTTCAAGAAAGCCTGACTTTATGAGATTTCTAGCATCACTTCCAGATTAAACAGTTTTGGCTCAATGTTCAAGTCCAGGCTCATCTGAACCAGACATATTTGCTGAGATTTATGTCAGCTTGAGCTTTACCCCTTTAGTACAGCTTTTGGAAAGCTGTTTATGGGTACATTTAGGGGAACTGCAAATGGATCAGCCAGAATCTCAAAAACCTGGGGTCACTGACCATGCCAGTGAGAGCCTGACAAACTCTGCACACAAATCTATAGAAAAAATGGCCCAGGCTGGATTTTAATTTCGACTTTCCTCAGTTTAGGGTAGAGGGAATATTGAGGAATGGGAATGCTCTGTAAAGATCCCTTGCTGTGTTTGATTTCCAGCTGTCCTGTAACTCCCACAGGCTCTTTGGGCATCCAGAGGCTGTTGATTTTAATCAGAGGTAAGGAAAATCTGCGGATGGTGCTCTGTGCTCCCTGAGCTGATGTCAGTGATGATGCCAGGATAACAATTCCATTATTATGTGGCTGGGATCCTGCTGGGATCATCCTGCAGAGGTGCTGCATTGTTTTTGTCTGCACAGAGACCAAATTCCAGGTGCTCAGGAAGGCTCTGAGGTGGGATGAGGTAGGAATGAGGCTGAGGGATCTCCAGCCCTAATGAGTTCTCACCTCTCAGCTTCAGTTCAGCTCCCAGTGGGATGGTGGGTCCTACCACAGGGGTGTGAGGTGCTTCTTTATCAGTAGGATCATTTCAGGATTTTTAGATTGCTTTCAAGAAAAAGCAGCTGAATTAAGACCAGCTGTTGCAAGGAAGATTTTATATTTTATTTGAATATCAGTGATACGCAGAATCCTGATGTTTCATCTAGGAAATCAAAACACTGCTTATTTTGATGTCTGCTGAGGGTTTTTTTCTTTGCTTCTGAGCTCTCTCCAGGTTCATTTGAATGTGAATGCACCGAGGTCACTCTATGGAAAGGCTGCATTTACCTGCCCTAGGCAGAGATCAGCAGCATTTGCTTCTCAGAGCAACTTTCTGGGCTGCAACAAAAGAGAGGAAAATGCTATTTTCTTATCACTGCTGAACTCGATCTGCTTTCTTTCATGCTGCTTTTTACAAGATTCAGATGAAGCTGGACAGGACGCTGTGTTCATTTTGTAGTGAAAAAAGATAAAATAACTTTAAGACTCCAGAAATTTTAAACAGCAAATTAAATTGTCCTAACTCAGGAAAAAAATACTTTCACTATAGTGCCCACATTTCTGAAAGCAATATATGTACCAGACTGGCATTTTGGGGATTTTGTTTATCATTAAAAACAAAATAAGGTTTATAGAGGAGATTCAGCAAAGAAGTTACCCACGACAAAATCTAATCACGTTGGATATTTTTAGTATAATGAGATCCATGCTTCTTACAGGAGGCTCCTTGGGCTCCCAGTGGGGAGGATGTTTATAGTTCTGGACCTTCACAATTTTAACTTGATTATTTGCAGGCAACCTCATCTTCCTACTTATATAATAGCCCAGCAGTTGTGTAATCACCAGTGTGAGATGAAAAGTCTCATGGTTTGGGGTTGGTTTCTGCTCAGCTGGTCCTGGTTTCTTGCTGGGTTGTCACTCTCTTGTCTGCACTCTCCAGGAGAAGGGAGTTGGATAATTTAAAGCAGCATTTCATCCTGGGCTTTTTCATGCTTTACAACTTTGTTATGTCTTCCCAAACCTCCCAGCCTGCTGAGAAAAAAGCTTCCAGGGTGAGTTCTCTGGATTAATTACACACTTCTGCATGGGGCTGCTGTGTGCTGATGGGTCAGCACGAGGTTTTGCAGGTTTGAGAAATAGCCACTCACTTTTCATAGTTTAGGAAGGTTTATTAAACTTTATCAAAAATACAACAGAAGACTGAATAAAGCAAAAAGGTTACGGGTGCCGTGAGCAAAAGATTTTCCCCGCCATGTGCTCAGCCCCCTCACAATGGAGGTTTTCCCTTTTTAACCCTTTAACCCCTCCCAAAGTTCTGTCCACCAACCCCTTCTTCACTGCCCAGTGGTGGAGATCTCCTCCTCAAATCCTGACTGCAGCTCAGGTGTTCCACAGTGACAAGCCAGCCCTCCCAGCTGTCCCTTGATAACCACACGAGGGGGTAAAATATAACTATAAACCTATAAAACTTTTCTTAACCCGTATACATGGTATTTATCTGTTAATTGTGGGAGTCAATCATGGCATTGCTCATCTGTCACACAGGGAGCTGTTTGCCCTCGTGCATGGACAGCTCCCCACAGATCAGTTTGCAGAGTCCAACTCCTAACGAGCCCCAGTGTTGGAACCCAGGACATTCCTCTGGCTGCCCTGGAGGACTCGAGACCCTGGCAGGGGGCTCAGAGACCTTGGCACAGAGGTAAAAACACCTGTGCCTTCGATTTTAACCCATGGAAACAATTACCAACCTTGTTTGAGGAGTTACAAGCCACAAGGGTTTGAATAGAATGATAGTTAATTTACCACAGGGTGGAAAAGTAGAATTTTGGGGATTTAGAATGGGGATTCAAGAGGCAAGATGGAGGAATTTGGGCACGTTCTATCTTTCTCCTTCTCCTTCTTGTCCTCCATCTTCTGCTGTGATGGTGGCACTTGTGGATTGGTTTAGATTAGAGACAGACTGTCCAACATAGGTGATAGGTATTGGAAAATTATTGTAAATAAAGTACAGGTAGTTCTCAGTATAAAAAGCTAACACCACCCCAAGGCAATCAGTGTGCCACAACTCAACCTGCTGGACAGACCTCAGCAGGTCAGACAGACAATGTATTAGATAAGAGCAAATAAACAACCTTGAGAATCAGAGCCAAGGAATTCTGTCTTCTTCTTTGGTCTCGGGGCTGGGAAAAAGAGACTTTCCAACACCTCGGGGTCATCTCAACACCAGAGACCTCATCACCCCAGGGCCCTGGAGAGCTCCCAGGAACAACCTGGATGCAGCTCACAGGATGGGAAGGATGGATGATCAGAGGCAGCATTCACAAGCAAACACACATATGTGTGCATGGCAAAATGGATTTCCTGGAGAAAACAAATCTGGATGATGTTCCTGAGGGATTAGGAATTTAACAGCTCCCACACCAGCATCAAAGGATTTTAACTGAGTGCATGGTTAAGCATTCAGGCCCTGCAGCATTTAATGCCCATGTTTTGTGCCATGCTAATTCCTACGAGCTGTTCTTCCAAACTCCAGCTCCTGGAGATAAAAGAACAGGGGAAGAACATCTAATTTGTCCTGGATAAGAATTGGTTTATTTCCTGCAATGTTCCATCTGATGATTCTTTGTAGCTGTAGTAAAAACCATTGTTTGGGAGACAAATTGAGAGTGGCAGTAAACACAAAAAGGTTAATGAAATACATGATTTCTGGCTCACTTGTTGGAGCAGGGAAAGCATGAGGGGTTTCAGTGTTTGGAATTCATAACTATTTCCATTATCTACCCTGTGCTTCATTTTTCTTTCTCTCTTGGCTCTAAGATCCTCTTCTTTCTTTATTGTTTCTTCATCATTCTCTTTTTTTAATTTCTCCCACTGCATTTCCCATGGCCTGAGAGCTCCCTTGCCCACACCCCAACTCAAATTCCAGAAACTCCACTTGGGTTTTTCTGCTCAGTCTTGTGCTTCAGTGCCCTTTCTGGCTGATCTTTGTTAGAACATATTTCAGATTGGTTTCCTCTTCAGAACTGTATGATGAGAGCTAAATATGTATGAAAATGGAAATATGTATACATGGAGAGCTAAATGCATATGGAAATGGAAATATGTATATATGGAGAGCTAAATATGTATGGAAAACTGTCCTAGCCTGGCTGGGGGACTGCAGGGGCTTCCCTGAGATGTAGGAAATGAGGTAGGTAGGAAATGAGACTGGAGGTGATCTCCCAGCACAGGCTTTGTCTCCTGGAAGATGTGAATCCCTGTTTGAAGAGCTGGAAATTGCTGAGCTTGGCTCTGTCCCTGGAGAGGCTGTGACATCTCAGCAGGGTGGAAGTGCCACCTCCCACAAGTTCATCCTTCCCTTCACTACAAGACTAAAACTGCAAATATTTCCAAAGATTCTGCGCAGTTCTTCATGTGGCTGTTTCATTTCGTTGCGTGATGGTGATGGCTGTGTGAATGAGCAAAATGTCTATTTATTGTATTTGCAGGATGGCCCAATGAGAGGAGAGAATGATGAATCTGACTCCATGTTCTCAGAAGGCTAATTTATTATTTCATGATACTGTATTATATTAAAGGATATCAAACTATACTATACTAAAGAATACAGAAAGGATACTTACAGAAGGCTAAAAAGATAATAATGAAAACTCCTGACTCTCTCCAGAGCCCTGACACAGCTTGGCCCTGATTGGCCAAAGAGTGAAAACAACTCCCAGCAGAATCCAATGGAACAATCACCTGTGGGTAAACAATCTCCAAACACATTCCACATGAGCACAACACAGGAGAAGCAAATGAGATAAGAATTGTTTTCCTTTTCTCTGAGGCTTCTCAGCTTCCCAGGAGAAAAATCCTGGGCAAAGGGATTTTTCCAGAAAATGTGAATGCCACATCTATTCTTTAACCTCTGCTGTAAGCTGGTTTGTGTTTTCCTTAACAAAAAGCAAGCAGAGAACAATGGTTCGTATTGTGCCTGATTAAATTTTCTGAACAAAAGTCTCAATGTCCCCTGTGCACTATCTTAGCCAGGGTTACCTCATTGTAACCACAAGAGAAAGCTGAATCAGCTGTGGATTGAGCCACAGGTAGTGTCTGAACCCAGCTGCTGGTGGGAAAGGAATTTCCCCCTCTTCCCAAGCCTTTTCCTGTAGCAGTGTCCATGGGGATAGCTGTGGGGGCAGGATTCCACCTCCAGGACACGTGTCTCATTCTCTGAGTCTTCCATGACTTCATCACTTGTAGTATAATAAAGTGAAAATCATATGTTGCAGTCACTCCCTGAGTAGGCACAACAGCCCAGCACCTCTGACTAAAAACCATTTGGAAAAACCCCCAGAGGATTATTAAAATTAAAATAACCCAGAGGATTATTAAGCATTATTTATGTGGAAGGAAGAAGAGTCATTATCAAAATGACAAGAGCAATCTATGAGTGCAAAATCTCTAAACACAAATTGCCATTTGGTGTATGTGTTTGAGAGAGGCTTTATCCTTTCATTCCTTGTCTCTAAAGTCTGAGGAACGGTTTTTAATGGAATGGGGCAGACAGGGTCAAGCCAAGACATGGATTTAATTCTTTACATCTATAAACAAAACCACATTTCATGCTGAACTCTGCACGATGAGAGGGAGGAGATGGGGACGGGAATTTCAGCGTTACACTGTGTGTAGAGAAAAAGGAAAGGAAAATGTTGACAAAGGTGATGCTGCTTGCAGGCACTTCTGTGTCTGTCTGGGCACTGGAACTGATGGGTACTGGCATTTCTGCACTTGGTCTGAAGCACCACAGAGGGGATTGTCCATGGATCTGCTTCCCCTTGGACACAGCCAGATGCTCTGGAGGCACAGGGTGGGAGCCAGGGTGGGAAGAGCAGCCTGTGGCTGAAGGCAGAGGTGACAGGAGAGGTGTTTGCTGCCCAGAGCAGCTGTGGCTGCCCCTGGATCCCTGGCAGTGCCCAAGGCCAGGTTGGACAGGGCTTGGAGCGCCTGGGACAGTGGGAGGTGTCCCTGCCATGGCAGGGGTGGAATGGGATGAGCTTTAAGGTCCCTCCCAGCCCAAACCATTCCATGATTCTGGGATTTGATAAATTACAAAGCTGGAACTCAGAAATCACTTCACTTTGTCCAACCAGTTGCTCTTAACAGACAGAGTGATGCCCTAGGAATAAAAGGATAAATAATCCACAGCCTCACACTCAGGAGAAAGCAAAATTTTGGTTTTTTGAATGCTTGTGTACCTGATGGATTCTCTTTTCCATCAGCCTTGACTTCAGGAGTCCTCCAGTGCTACCAGCCAGGGGGGATTGAAGATGCTGCTGTAATTTGGGGTACCTGGGACTGGTCTATTTACCAGCACCCTGCTGCACAAATTTTGGTTTATGGCAGCATTGTCGTGCACCTTCATGAACAGATTTGTGCCAAATATTCCATTTTATCATACGCCTGTACTGGGGAGCAAATGTGAGAAAGCTCTATTTACTATTGCACCTTGAATTATAACAAACAGGGCGTTCAGATAGGGCTGGTGCAGGTTTATCACCTCTACCTTAAGTTTATCACCTCTACCCTTGGCAGCAATTTTTACCAGGCTCAGGGGCAGGGAAAAGAGCCATAAGTTTAATGTGGAATGGTCTGTAGTGATAGTTATTCCACACCTATCCAATTTTCATCCAACCCTTGACTAACCTCTGAACACAGCCCCATTTCTTGTCCCACTTTGGGCATTTTGAAGGGCTCCCTGAGAACTGTGGAGTTCAATCCAGCTCAGGATTTCCTCAGAGCAGGGAGCTTCCCATCATGGAGCTTGCTTGGCTGCTCTCTTCTCTCCAGATATGCTTCAGCTGCTTCCCACTTCTTAGCTGAAGCAGGCTTTTGATAATTTCAGAGTTAAGTAAAAGAAGCCAGAAAACCCTTATTCCTTTCGCCTCCCCTTCCTCACACACAGAGGACTGACAGGAAAATAAGCACTAATATGTCATCTTTAAAATAAGAAGGGGACATGCTTTCCTTATGAAGCAGTGGAAACAGTGACATCATGCTTGGAACAGCTTTTTTCCCCCTTTTCCCTTCTAATTGCATGGAGTTTTTTAAAGCCAGGGAATGAAATCTTCCCCTCTGGAGTGGGGGAAGGTTCCCCATAGGCTGCTGGTTGTCTGGGTTTGGTATGAATCACTCTGCCCCTTCTGCAGTTCATTGACAAATTACCAGAACCAGGAGCTGGGAACTGGGGCAGCAAAAGGAAAGAGCAAAAATGAAGTCAATTGGTGAAAGAACACGAGGAGGAAATATTATTTATGGAAAATTCACTGACTGGTTCCTTATTTCTGCGTTATATTCTCTTTTTTTTTCCACTTTAAAGGAAATGGCTCCTATAGCAGCAGTGACTCACTGGTAGAAGCTGCCAGGGAGGAGTGTTTGCCAGTTTCTTATTTTATTAACATTTTATCACAGCATGGTGCCAGTGCACGTGCCAGATAAGGCCACAGATGCCAAGACAGAGAAAAGAAACAGCAGGGGGGTGGAAAAAACATTTTTTTTTTGGTCAAGCACCAGTCCTGTGTGTCTGCAACAGGAGGCTGTTCTCTGATGGCTGCTTGAGCTGACCTGAAATAGCATTGAGGGGTTTGTTCTGCTCTCCACAGGCTCTGGAGCTCTGTATCCTGACAGAGCAGAGGAAAATCCAGCAGGCACAGTGACAGGCCAGGTAAAACACCAGCAGCTTCCTCTGCTGAAGGTTTTTCTAGCTCTGACACAGTTTGGCTGTGATGGCATCTTCTCCCCACTCTGCAGAGCTCCTCACACACCCCCAGAGGGACCCCAGGTCCCAGATCTTCCCCAGGGAGAATTTAACCTTGTGCTAATAGAGATAAGGGATGGAGAGAAGCAAGTGATGTAAGGAAATCATCTTTCTAGTTTCCCCTATTTCCTTTCTCTCCACCTTCACTTCAAAAAAAAAAGACAGTTAAAGAGAGGAAAAAACAGCTACAAGGTCTGATGTCTGTGAGGGAAGCAAAAGCTGCAAAATGAGTCTGATCTCAGCAGGGAAAGAAGATAGGAAAAGACTTTAAATCCAGATGATTTTGCAAATAACACTTGATTTTCCCCAATTTGAAATACTTGCAGAGAACAGGTTTTAGACTCAGCAGTTAACGAGGCAGAGGCTAAGAGGGTTGGTGCTGGAGATTTGATTTGACATGATCCCAGTCAAATCAATCCCAATAAAACCTTCCAGCAGAGCTGTTCTGCAAAAGGAGAACAGCTGACCCCTCTTGCTGACCCCTCAGTTACAGATCTGGAGAGGTCTCAGGGCACAATATGCTCTGCTGGTGCAAATCTACAGCTCAATTAAAGGAGGTGCAGGAAAGGAGGAGGCCAAGCAAGCAAGAACTCCTGGTTAAATCCCTTTTGGAGCAGTTCATTAAGCTCTGAGATAAGTCTGCCCTACAGAGGCCTGGCTGTCACCAGGGTGGGCACAAGCCAGGGAGAAAATCTGATTTTGGAGCTGGGTGTGGGTTCCTGGTGCTCCCTATCCAGCAGAACAAACACAGCCTCTGGAATTGGAGGTAGAGTTGGGCTGCTCTGCATCCAAACAGAGGCATCCCAAGAGTGATTTGGGATTAATTTGTAGTGATTTGCTCTCTGAAGAAAACAGAGTTACTCAGGAGCCTCTGTGCTTGTTTTTATAACGATCTCAGACCCACAGGGGTGGATGAACGCAAAACAAGTTCAAAGCTTGCCACCTCTCAGACGTGGGAGAAGCTCTCTGGAGTGGATCAGGGAGGTGATTTCTAAATAAAAGCTACTGAAATGCTCTTCAACCCAGATAATTTCATTTATTTGCTTTCGAGACCACACGACCTTGAACTCGTCTGCAGAGAAGGTACAGAATGTTTCTCTTGGTGCTTCAGCCTTAATATGATTTACATCATAGAGAGGAGTAGAACATGTAAGGCCATGATTGCAGCCAAATATCCTACAGAAAAACACCCTTAATTAACTTTCTCAGCATGCCCCAGCCCCATTAGCATTAGTTCATGGCTCAGATCTTGCACACGTCAGAATCCTGCACAAACCCCTTGGTTTAGACAAAACAACAGGAGACATGTAAGCAGTACACAGCTCTAATCCCTGCATCCACTCCATCCAAACTTTGGGGTTGTTTTTCTTTCAGTTGATGAAATGGAAATTCAAATGTTACTTTGACAGTGCCATAGGAAAGTCTAAAGTAGGGGCTGTAAATAGAGTTTGAGCTGACATTTCAGCTTGGAAGTTAGGGGAAGGAATGAAGCCAGCACGAATACTCACTTCAATCTTGAGGGAAAACTTAACATTTAAGAGACTTTTTTCCCCCTACTGATACTGTAATTTGTAAAGCCACATCTGAAGGCCATTTGTTTTGGCACTCAAGATATCAATTCAAAACACACTCTTATTTAACAGAAAGCTTCTTGTCACCCTCTTTTCTTACCCCATCTCCCCATTCCCTCCCTTGAATTCTTTGCAGCGATTCCTGAAGCAGGTTGGAAATGAAGCTGTTTACCAGGCTGGAAAGATGAAAAGGTTTGCTAACAAAGCTTGACTTGCAGAGCTTGGTTGGGAGCAATCCACATCACTGCTTTGTGTGCTGGCCTGGAGTTTTTAATTAAATCTGATCTAGTGCTGAGCCAGGAAGCATCCAACATCCAGAGGCAGCTGCTCTGCTGTCTGGGGCAGCATCCTGAGCAGCCTCTGCAGGGATGGTTTTGGTAAGAACCTGAGAGCAAAGCTCTCTGAGGTGACTGAGACACAGGGTGCGTGTCAAAAAACTCACCAGGACTGGGAGAGCTGCCCATGGATCTTTTCCTTTGCATTCCCTTTCCCTTTAGTATTACAAACAATCATTAAGGCTTTTAGTCTTGTGGTAGTTCTGGGAGATATTATCCTCATTTTGTGCATAAGGTCTTGGATGATCCATCTGTCTAGAGAGGCACTGGTTTATGCTGGGAAACATTTGACCAAGCCAGGCTAGCAAAGAGGAGCTCTGGGAAGTTATTCAAGCTGGCAGCCACGTGAAAGGCACTGTTTGCAGGAAATCACCCTGATTTTCTGCTCTTTGTGCTCCTGAGGCTGTGTGTTCCAGAGCCCTGAGGGGGAGCCCAGCTTGGTGCCCAGTCTGGGTTGTTCAGATTGCTGCGGCAAAGCTCTGTGTGTTTATTCTGCTCCTGTCCAGCTCTTTTCCTCTGTCAGCTCCTGTTGTAACAAACCCATTTTCAGTGGAAAGAGAAATCTGCATCTAAAGCAGCGTGGGCAGCAGGGCAGGGGGATTGTGCCCCTGTGCCCCTGGGCTCAGGTGAGACCCCACCTGCAGAGCTGCCCCAGCCCTGGCCCAGCACAGGGAGGAGCTGGAGCTGCTGCAGAGATCCAGAGGAGGCTCCAGGGGGATCAGAGGATGGAGCAGCTCTGCTGGGAGGAGAGGCTGGCACAGCTGGGATTGTTCACCTGGACAGGAGAAGCTTGGGGGGACCTCAGTGTGGCCTTGCAGGGCCTGGAGGGGTCAAGAGGGAAGATGGGGAGAGACTGTCCAAGGGCCTGGAGTGCCAGGACAAGGGGGAATGGCTTCAAACTCAGAGAGAAAAGGTTTTGATTGGATATTGGGGGGGAATTGTTCCCTGTGAGGATGGGCAGGCCCTGGCACAGGGTGCCCAGAGCAGCTGGGGCTGCCCCTGGATCCCTGGCAGTGCCCAAGGCCAGGCTGGGCAGGGCTGGGAGCAGCCTGGGACAGTGGGAGGTGTCCCTGCCATGGCAGGGGTGGAACCTGATAATCTTTAAAGTCCCTTCCAACCCAAACTATTTTATGATTCTATGATTCTGTGACAGCAACAGCCACAACTTCCTCTCTGCACCCCCAGGTGTATTTTGATAACTGAAGTCTCTTTCACTGTGACCTTTATTTCCATTTTGAGCTCTTTTCACACTGCAGACACACTGCCTGGCATAACCTGTGCTTCTCTTCAGAGCAGCCTCTGAAGGTGGTGTTCATTGTGCTCTAGGTGGCAACATCTTCAAGTCCCACAGGATTTGTTATCTTCCTAAACAACGACCAAAGACTTGCCCTCGTTAATTTAACTCTGCTCTGACATGTCCTCTCCAAGGGAATACACTTGTCTGTCCCAGCTGGAAGGGAAGTGGATGATTTGTATCAGGCTATAGGACACATCCTTCATTCTGCTGCCAGCTTCACCTTTCTATTGGTGATTGCAAACACATTTAACTTGCAAGTGAATTTCCAAGGAAAAGGCAATTGAATATTCTATTGGCATGCGTGCAGCAAGGATTTCAAGCATTTTCACCCCATTCTAACTTTTTAAACACAGGTAGTATGTCAGAAGCCCCCTGAAGTCAGAGGAGCTGATCTCATTTAGGCTTGAGAGCACCCAAGTCACATTCTCTGCTGGTTAAAACCCTCTATAAAGTTGATGTAAGATACTTCCTTACAGGTTTTCCCCCCTCAGCTGCCTCCTTCTCATGGCATTTCTTATCCAACACTTTATTGACTATTTTTCTCTTTTGACTCTTTTCCCAGTAAGTTCAAAGCAGCCTTCATTCCCAAGCCTTCATTCGAGTTACCATGACTTTTGGCCTTGCAGCTTGAGGCTTTTTAGCCTTCATAAAACACTTGACATTTTTAGTCAATGGAGACAAGAACAATGAAAACATCAACACATTGATGGGACTTCAAAAGGGTTCTGTGGCACAATTCAATGTCTGACTGCTTTTTGGAACACCTACCTTTATTCCAGGTGATTCTGCATTCTAAAACAACAAACAGCTCTTTCCCAGGATGTTGTTATTCCATGGATTGATGCACTCCACAACTGCTTCCTCTGAATTTTAATGATGTGCTGTTTGTGAGTCTTTCAGTGTCAGAGAGTTCAGCACTGTCCTGGCAGCTCATCCATCATAGATCTGTGGATTCACTGATCTCCCAGCTTATTTCAAAGAACAAATATGTTATTGCATCTTTCATGAGAGAAAAACACACTGAACACTCTCAGCCCTGTGCAGAGTTCTTTCAATTCTGCCTTAACATCCCAGTTTAAAGTAAAACACGTCCCACTGGGGTTGTTTTTTGGAAGTGAGTGGGATTTCTTCTTTGCACTGCTGGGATGTGTTTCTGCCATCCTGGAAATAAGAAGTTTCATTCCTGAAGTCCATGGATTGTTAAGGTAAAGGAAAAAGCTGTCCTGGTTTTGACTTTTGCTGGCTGTTGATGTCGTGTGGGACTTTACACCCTCCTGGTAACCCTAAATGTCCCTCAGTACTCCAGGCAGCACAGATCTGTGTGAGCACCAGTAACAATTCACCCCCCAGACCATCCTGCAGCAGAATAACCCACAATTACCATCCTCGTGCCCTCATTAAAGAAACCCCACACACATTCTGTGTTAATCCTTGTGCCTGGCTCCATGCCTGGGTCACAGCCTGGACATTCCTGGTCTAGGGACCTGTTGAAGATTGCAATGCAAGATGTTTTCTATTTCCATCTGTATGGCAGATTACCTTTGTCAAGCGGGCAGTTTGCCTTATCTCTCTCTTTGAGTGACCACAATCACTCCTCCCTTGGGAGGGGGCATCTGCTGATAACAGACTATTGAATGTCACCGCATGGCTGATAAGAACTACAGCATCCCATTGGGAGATGCTCCGCCCAGAGGGAGGAGCCAAGCATTGCTACCCCGATATACTTTGAGATTCTGGAACTCCAGCACGGCTTTTCTCCCCGGGATTCCCCAGAGGAACAGCAGCTGCCTTCTTCCACTGGGTCTTCAGAGGAAGAATACATCCTTCTCTACAGATCCCCCTTGCTCCAACAGAACCACCCCTGACACTGCAGGAGGGCTGCAGCCACATTTTCAATGGGACTGCCACCAACACCCTGACCAACAGGGTGTCAGGTTGGGTTCTGACTCTGTCAGTGTTGTTCTAGTGTACTGTGTTGTTTATTTTATCCTTTATTTTTTTCTTTTCCCTATTAAAGAACTGTTATTTCCTGCTCCCATATTTTTGCCTGAGAGCTGCTTAATTTAAAATTTATAGCAATTCGGAGGGGTGGGGAGGGTTTACATTCTCCATTTCAGGGGAGGCTCCTGCCTGCCTCAGAGACTTCTGTCTTTCCACACCAAGACAGGACCCCGGAGGTTTCCCACCTGCAGGGCTGGAGAGTGGGTGACATCCATGGGGTCCTGCAGGATCTGATTCACTGTCTGCAGGCAGTCTGGGAGGGAGCAATGAGCTCCTGCTGCCTCCTGCCTTCCTGGCTCCTGCAGGCCTGGGAGTCCTTGAAGCACACTCAGATGTCCCCTAGGGAAATCTTCTTTACTACTAAAATAAACAGATGTCCTGGTGGTTTCTGATATCATAAGTATCCTTTCCTGTGAGCTCATTCTACTATAAATAGCAGGTTTATGTCCATTCAAAGAGCTCTTTTATTCCCCTCTCCTCCTTTCATCCCACATCCTTGCTGGTTCCTGGGATCTCCTACACATGTAGAGGACATCCCTTTTCCCTGTGGTTATGTCAGCACATGGAGCTGCTCCTGATGGGATTTCAGGGCCATCATGTGAGTCTGGGATGTGCCTGCTCAGGGCTGTCCTGTGGCTCTGCTGACAGCTGTAGGCTGCTGGATTTCCTGAGTGCAGCTTTAGGCATGAACACATCCACCAGGGCAAATGTAAGCTTGGATTCCAAGCTGATGTGACCCCGAGGTATCAGAAACCATTCCTCCCACAACCATTCCAGGCAGGGAACTTGCTGGTGGGCAGGGTTTTTCCCTTTTCCATCTGTTTAAATGGAGGAAGAAATTAGGGATGGAGTGAGAATAATCCATGACCTTGCTGTTTTTAAACTCACACAATCACAGCTGAAAATTGCCTGATGCTCTATTTTTTTTTTTTTTCCAGAATTAGAAGAGTTTTAGAACCAGCTCATCTATGAAGGACCATGGGATTGTGATACAGGCACCAGACACCTGGACAGAATCCTGCCAATCCTGCATCTAAGGTCCTGAAAACCTTGCTGTCCTACCAGAGCATGGATTCAGGATACAGCCTGTGTGAGTGCAAGCTCCTGGATTTTGGCTCCAGGTTGGATGGGATGATCTGGGAGGTCTTCTCCAACCTTGGTGACTCTGTGGTCCTAGAGAGGCATTTCCTGTGGCTGGAGTTACACTGTGCTTTGGGGTGCACACCAGGTTTGTGAGCTAAAGACAAACCCTGGATGATAGCACTGCTGATAGGTCCCTGGTAAGACCTTGTCCTGAGCTCAGGAGGAGCTTGCCAAGCTAAGTCATCATCACCCTTCTCTCTTCTCTCTTTTCTCTTCTCTCTTCTCTCTTTTCTCTTCTCTCTTCTCTTTCCTTTTTTTCCCTTCCCTTTTCCCTTTTCCCTTTTCCCTTTTCCCTTTCCCTTCCCATGTTTTCCTTGGGAGAGACACTTTGCCTTGTACAGTAAAACAACACTCACTGGTCAGGGCTCTGCTAAATTCTTTCTCTCTTCTGTAAAACTCCTCTGTTTCTGAAAACTCCTCCTGTGTGCTTAGCTGTGACCTCTCTCCACTGAGTCACCTTGTTCCCATCTCTCTCCAGCCCTGTTTTCCCCTGCACTGTTCTCTTTCCAGCCCATGCTTCCAGGCCCCATCTTCTGGAGTTTTCCAGCCCTGATCTCTGCCCCCAGCCCACCCACTGACAAGTGAAGCTGCCCTTGGGAGTCCCTGCTGCCCTCTCTGAGCAGTTCCTTGCAGACAGACAGTCCCCTGGGGAACACCAGTGATCCTCTCAATATCAAATCCTCATGTTCTCTGCTAGGACACAGCCTCCTACTAGAAGGAGAAATAAACACTTCTCTTACAGGCAGTGTGTTCATTATTTGTGCCTTCTAGGGGTTCATTCTCCTGGTACTGGCCTTTGGGACACACAAATCATTAGTTTAATTCGATATGTGTATTTTCTTGTCTTCTATTTTCAGGGCAGTGAACATGCTGGCATTTATCCAGCCAGCCTCCCCACAGCAGAGCAGTTATTTTGTTTCTGCTCTCTTGAATGCAGCATCTGTACATTTGGTCACATATTAGATTATGGTAATGGTGAAATAATTCCTTTAACCTCCTTTGAGTCGGGGCTCAGAAGAACAGTCTGATTTATCTGCTTCATGGGTGGTACTTCAGGCAGTTAATTAACCCACATATAAACGATGTTATTTACCTTGACTGTCTCTTTGTGTTTGCCAATAACATTTAATGATTCAAATTGAATTGGCCAGAGAAATGGAAGAATGTTCTCAGGGGTTTTATTATCCTCTAACAGGACATTCCAGGTTTGTACCTTCATAGCAAATCATGTTCCGTCCTAACCCTGATAATCCTGGCCATAGGATTGAGACTACAGCTGATAAATTAGATAAATTGAGAGTACAGCTGATAAATAAGATAAATTGAGACTAAAGCTTATAAATTAGAACAAATAGTATAATCTTTAAAGAGGTTATCTTATAGAACAAATAGTGAAGATGAAATACTAAACTTGACAAGTGCTCTACTCTGACCAGATGGAAGCAGCCAGGAATGGAGCACTCCTGGTTTTTAGCAGAAGGAACCAAAGCTGTGTGAGATGTCAGGGGCATGCCCAGGTCACAGCCCCTCCCAGGCTCCTACAGGGAAGCAGCCTGAAAGGTTAAGATGCAATTCCCTGTCTCAGTGAGAATCATGAAAGTAAATCAGGCCTTCATTTAGCAAAATCATGTGACTTTCTTCTCACATTTTAGCTTGTGTCAGCATTAGGGCAAGGAGCAGCTCTGTAAAAAAGCAGTGGCTGTTACAGTGAAGTGCCAAATAAGTGTTTGGGAAGAGAGTCTTTCTTATATGGTAACAAAGTGGAAATCTACTGATGTAATGGGAACTGAACTGAACTGGAACTCTGATCTGTAAGTATCAAAGTTTCCTTTAAAATCCAGCTTGTGAAAGGCTGGTTCCCATGACCCTCAATAGAATTTAACCCTTCAGAAAAAGAAGCTGGAGGAGGCAGACTCCCTCCTGCGTGAGTCGAGTCTCTAAATCCAAGCTGCAAGGTGTCTGCTCCTGATTGTTTATCCTCAGGGTGGGGCTGCAAATAGTCCTGCCTTTAAAAATGTCCCTTGTTCTTGTGCAGCTAAGGAGGCCTCATCCTTCTGACAAGTTTGCTTCACATCATTAGAAAAAGCAACATGGCCAGCACAGCTCTCAGAAGTTCCAGTGGTCAGTAAGGCTGCCTTGGTGGGGATAATGAAAAGGTCAAACTCCATTTCTGTTAATCCCTTCTCTTAGAAATGACTAGGAAATAGTCCATGTCATCAGAACAAAGAACAGCTGAAGTGGATGGGAGCTGCACTGTCACCCAGGAGCACTGTTGGATTCATGGTTCAGACAGTGACTATTAATAATAATAATAATAATAATAATAATAATAATAATAATAATAATAATAATAATAATAATAATTTGTTCAGCCTGGAGAAGAGCAGAGTGAGGGCAGAGCTGTGACCGTGTTCACAGGGGTCTTAAGGATGAGGGAAGAGCCGAGGATCTGACTCCATGTTTCAGAAGGCTTGATTTATTATTTTATGATATATATTATATTAAAACTATACTAAATGAATAGAAGAAGGGATTCCCTCAGAAGGCTAGCTAAGAATAGAATAGGAAAAAATGATAACAAATGCTGTCTCAGACTCTCTGTCCGAGCCAGCTGGGCTGTGATTGGCCATTAATTAGCAACAACCAACATGGGCCAATCACAGATCCACCTGTTGCATTCCACAGCAGTAGATAATCAATGTTTAAATTCTGTTCCTGAGGCCTCTCAGCTTCTCAGGAGGAAAAATCCTAAGGAAAGGATTTTTCATAAAAGATGTCTGCGACACAGAGCTCCCCGGGGCTGCAGCTCCTCCCGAGGGGCAGCTCCCATCTCTGCTCTGGGACAGGGACAGGAGCCAGGGCACGGCTGGGGCTGGGCCAGGGCAGCTCAGGCTGAGCTCAGGGCAAGGTTCTTCCCCCAGAGGGTGCTGGCACTGCCCAGGCTGCCCAGGGAATGGGCACGGCCCCGAGGCTGCCAGAGCTCCAGGGGCCTTTGGACAGCGCTGCCAGGGATGGACAGGGTGGGGTTGTGGGGGGGCTGGGCAGGGACAGGGGCTGGGCTGGGGGATCCCTTCAGTCCATTCCAGCTCAGGATATTCTGTGGTTCTGTAATTGTCTCCAATGAGTTCTTTGAGAAGAGAAATGTGGTAGTTTAAGGGTAGGTGGACCATCTTTTGCTCCTGTAACTCTGAGGTAAACTAACGATTATTTATTCATGATAACCACAAAAAGCAGGGATGTTCATTGTGGAAAGGATCAATTTTGCTGTGACAATGGCAGCAGTCCCTGAAGTGACTGGCACTGGGCCACTCTGGCCAGTGAGCCAGAGCAGTGTTTGCCTGTAGACAGCACTGCAAGAACCATCCAGTCCCTCTCTTGAGGAACCTCCCAAAAACCTCGTGTTAGAGTTGATGTGTTGGGCATGGCCCCAAACCCAAGGCATCTGTACAACTGCTGACTTCATTGCTGGCACCCTTGTGGTGTCTGGCTGCACAGAGCAGTGCCAGGAGGAGCAAACTGGGTGCCTCGGCTCCAGCTCCTTCCATCCAGGAGATGCCATCTCCTCTTCACTGTCACCTGCACCATCTCACTCCCTCACGAGTTCAAAAGGAGGGAGAAATAAAGGCAGACAGAGCAGGGGCAGAAAGTCCTTTTCAATGTAGAAACCAGCTGGGTACCATGAATTCTGCCAGGAGATCCAAATAAGATCCAAGAGAAGGGAATCATCACCCTGACAAACAATTGGATATCCATTTGGGACGTGTCACTTTAGATGGACAGGCTTGGGGATTGTTTTGCTCTCAGCGCTTGCCAAGGCCATGGGTGAAAGGACAGCCTGGGAAAAGGATTGTTTGGGTTTCCTTGCTAACAGCACTTCAGAAATAATGGGCTGTGAGTGATGCAGGAGGTTTGAGCAGGCCTGTAGAGCATCAGTCCTCTGATGTGGAGTCTTTGTGTGCACAAGGTCAAATTAACACAGAGCCAAAGTGCTGAATGTGCCTTCATGCCCCCCCAAAATAGGGTTAACTGGGTAAATTAAATTTTCTTTTGAAGGCACTTGAAGTCTGGCTGGGACTTGAGTCATAATAACACAACTGGCCTGTGGTAGAACTGCCTACAAACCATTGTGTGTTATCAGGTACTGCAGAATAAATTTTGGTGGAGTTTGTGGACAGCAAAAAATCAGCTTTGAAAATGCAAAAAGCCACCCCTCCCCCCAGATTTTAAAAGTTTAAGTACATTACTTCCCTATAGGTTTTATAATCCTCTTTTCTTGGTTTTGAAACAAATTAAATGAATCCAGCACAGAGCCTGACATCTGAACAAAACTGATTGACCTAACACAGTGGGGCTTTTCAGACTACAAGTTCCAAAAATTAATTAGGATTTGTGCTTTTCTTTCTAATTTTCAACAGGAAGAGCATGAAATTCATTTAATGTTTTGAATGAGCAGCAAGTAGAGATCAGGGCAGAAAGAAACAATTCTTCATTAATTTCTGGAAAGGGAAAAATAACCAGACAGGTCTTCTCCAACAGCAAAGCTCATTGAGAAGAATTCAAAAATTCAAATTCACAGTGCAGTTTGCCTGCTTTTAGTAATGCTGAGAAAAATGTGCACGGGGTTTTGAAGGAGAATGCTGGAGTCATCTTGCCTAAAAAATAATTTAAAAATAAATTTCAGCTTTTAGCTGGGTCAGTGTGGTTTCAGAAGGCATTGCACAGGCACACAAATAGGAGTGGGAATGAGACTGGAAATGGGAGTGGGAATGGGAATGGCAATGGGAATGGGAGTGGGAATGGGAACAGGGACTAGGAATGGGAATGGGAATGGGACTGGGAATGGGACTGGGAATGGGACTGGGAATGGGACTGGGAATGGGATGGAGGCAGCACCAGGGAGCAGGCTGGGTGAGCACAAGACCTTCCAGAAAAACCACACATTGTCTGACAACACTGGAAACTTCTCATCCTTATGCAACTCTGAGCAAGTGGTTTCTCAGAAATGTGTCACAGCACAGTGACTTTAATGGTGATATCTTCATTTTCCTGATCCTGGGAAGTCATGAGAGTCACCTGCATTGTCACCATGGGCTGGGGGTGACTCTGTTCCCCACCACTGATCCTGATGCTGCCCTGCTGGCTGGGACCTGCTCAAACCTGACCCACCACGAGGGGTTTGTGGTGCTGGGGATTCCTGGTAGAACCTGGCCACCACCCCTGGTCTATCCTGCTCCCCTTGCTCAGGGATGGGGAGGTTCCTGCTGTTCCAGCCTCAGGATCCCTCCTGCTGCCCATCCCACTCCAGAGAGGGCTACAGACCCCTGGATGCCAGTGCCAGGGTGTTCATCCCCTTGTGGGCACATGGAAAATTTGCTTGCAGCAGCAGGAAATCAGCCTTGATCCTTCCTGAGTGAATGCTGGTAAAAGGCACATGCAGATGTACTGAAGGCAAATTCTGAATTACCTGGAATATTCTAAAGAAATGCCCAGTGAAACGAGGGCAATGAGTATGTTGAGAAGTACCCCTTTAAAAGTGTGTGTTTGATAAATTCTTCCTGGTGAGATTATGGGGTTTTTGGGAATAACTCTGGCTTGCTTAGAAAGCAAAAACTCTGGAGAGGGGATTGGCAGGAGCTGGTTTTGCTGTTAGCCTTATTCAGGTTGCTAAGCTGATTAAACAAGGCTTTGGATAACATGTGTCATGTCTCAGCACCAGGGGGATGAAGTGTTTCATGGCTTTTGGGAGCCAGGGCAGACTTAGTGACATCATAACAACTCAAATTTCACTTGCAAGCAGCTCACCTCTGCCTGCTGCTCCTTGTTCCTGCCAGCTCTGTCCTCCAGAGCCATTTCTGTCCACACGTCCTGTGCTCCAAGTTCCAGCAGGGACTGGGGATGCAGAATTAAGGGCTGTGCTCTGTATTTCACAGCATGGAAAGGCTTTGATGCTTCACTATAGTAAGTGGGAATGACTGACATCTGACTCCAAGGCTGTGGAATGCTGAACACTCACTTTTTAAAAACTATATTTTTATTACATTATATTTTATTACATTGTTTTATAATTTTTAAAATAATTTTTTAATTTTTTTTTATTACATATAATTTTATTACATTATACTATACTATATCCTACTTATTTCTAACTACTGAAAAATATATCCTATATCCTACTTATTTCTAACTACTGAAAAATACTAAAGAAAACTCGTGGCTGTCTCTCAACAGTCAGGACACAGCTTGGACCTGATAGGCTAATTGACATAAACAATTCCACCAGAATCCAATCACCAAATTCCTCCAGGTAAACAACCTTCCCAACACATTCCACATGTGCACAAACACAGGAGCAGCAAGTGAGATAAGAATTGTTTTGGTCATTCTTCTCTCTGCTTCTCTCACAGCTTCTCTCTGTTCAGAGGGTGTGAGTACCACACCTCACAACTGAGAAAGGGGAAAAAGCTCTGAGCAGGGAGTTATCCTCTCCAACAAGGCAGGAAACACTGGGGACAGGCTGTGCTTCACATCTCAGTCCCTTCAAAATCTTGAAAGAAGGTTTTTTTCCAGGGAAAATGAGCTGTTATTACTTTTTTAATTTGTTTTTTTATTATTCTCTTCTTAACTTAAAGTGTCCTCAGATTGGACATTGCGATAGAGATCTGATTTCCCTCTCCAACTACAAGGCAACAGCTCAGCCTCAACCCCCTCCTTTGGGTGATCAGAGCACTGGAAATGCCATTTGCAAAGTGGAAACACCTTCAAGCAGCAGGAAAGTGAAAATTCCTCACCTCTCCACTGTGGAGCAGCCTCGTGTTTCAGGCGCTGCCCTAAGGAGAGGCAGCTCTGGTGTTCAGACTGCTCAGGTGAAATGAAAAATAAAGATCAATGAAATTTGGGAATGAAAGTGAAAATGAAGTCACTACGTTGTCTCCTTTCACTACAGAATACCTCAAATCTTCATTATTTATTTGCAGGAAGGAAGGAGACAAACAGAAGGTTAGAAATGAAAAAACATGGTGGTGTCTTCCCCCCAAAAGAATAATTATTTAGATAAGGTGCTTGGCAGAAAGGCCATGCATGACCTAATCTAGGAAGCATGTCATTATTTAGCCCCAGTTATCTCCCAAATACTATTTTAAAATACGAACCTCCTGGTAAATTAGGAATAGAGACCAGTGCTGAAGGTCACTTAGTGACACACTGCTGGCCTGTGGGAGAGTCACAGGATTTGCTGTACAAGAAATCCACTTCTGCTGAGCAGATTTTTATACAGAATGGATTGTTTTTGCCAAACTGGACTGGGCTTCAGAATGATAACCAAAATAAAAAAGAAAAATCCTGCAATTACAGGCCTACACCCATTTCTGTGTATTTTGCACATAATTAATGGGCACATTTTATCTACTGAGAAAATAGAGTGAAACCAGCAGTTCAAATAGGCCACCAAAGCAATGTTGGCTCGTTTCAGTGTTCATGTGTTGTTTGCCTGTAATAAATTCACTGAGAACGTGCCTTATTTTGTTAATTCTTCTCCTTTAATGTGTTTACAGAGCTCTGTAGTTGGGCAAAAAGGCCAAATTGAGATATTTCTCTTTTTTTTTTTTTTCCCCAGTGAAAAAGTCAAGGTCTGTTTTTTCTGCTTGTTAATCACTTCTAATGAAAAGACTGTCCCTCAAATCCAGGAGTGTCTCACTTGTCCTTTGTACTTGTGACAGAAAAGGCAGGTTCACAACTCACTGCTGGGTTTTGAGACCTGATTCTCTACTTAGGCTGACTTAAGTAAGTCATTTCACAAGGATTATTCCTGACTTATCCTGTTCTTTCTGAGGGAACAATTGGGATGGGTGATGTTTGGTTAAGCAGAGACATGTGGAAGGGGAGAAAAAAGCAGGAAAATAGGCTTAGAGAGCCAATACTGCCTGAAATATTTGTGATCAGACCTCAGAGCAGTCACCTCACCTGCCACTGCACCAAACCTCCCATCAGTCAGAACAAATCACCCGAAAATGAGATTATAATGCTCTGCTGGTTTTTTAAATACTCTTATCCAAGAAATGCAAAGCTGCAGGAATTCCTTGCTGGAAGACTCCTAATCCCCAGAGCGATCTGCATTGTGTGTATTTCCCCACAATCATTTTCATATGAGTATTGGAATGCTTCATCAAATCCCTCCATTTGCCTTTGGGGGTGTTCCAAAACTCTTCCAGAAAGTCTAAAGTTTCAGGGATTTTCTTGGGATTATTTTGACTTCAACTGGAACGTGCCTCGCTTGACTCCAGACAGAAGAGAAATAAAGTCAGCCCGTATGGGTAAACACAGCTCTTCCCCTGGGAATTCTGTGCTGGAGGAGCCTGGGAGTGTCTGTTTGTGCACAAGAGAGGGCCCTTTGTCACTCAGGTCAGCAAATCATTATCATGAGATGGAAAAGTTAATAAAGCACGAGGAAATGAGTTTACAGCAAGAGGAATTGCTTTGCCTGAAGGGGGTTCAGTGGCCGGCGGTTTTCCTGCAAACAAGGATGTCCTTGTCAGAGCTGGGTTACAAAATGGAAAAAAAAAATGGGGAAGGGGGAAAGATGTGTGGGAGTGTCCTGGTTTAGGGTAAATTTGGGAGAAAACCCTCAAAAAGGGGGCCCTTCCAGAAAGCAAACCCACACACAGCTTCTCCCCCCAACCAGTTCAGGAAGGATTCCTCAGAGAGAAGTGGAAAGAACCTGTTTATTTAACTGGCACAGCACCCCCAGCACACAGAATGAACAATACCAGGTGACACCACTCTGAAAAAGATGACAAATTCAGAAAGTCTCTCCTGGGGGTGGTCGCTCTGTTCTCAGTCCCTCCTGTGCTAGGGCAGCTGCTGCAGCCACAAGGTGCAAACTCTCGGTGTTCCCAGGTCCCAGCCCGGAGCAGGTTTGAGTGGTTCCAAAAAAGGGAAAGGAGAAACAGTCCAGGGAAAATTCAGACTGCTTAGCTAAACTAAATAATGAGCAGAAGCAAGAAGCAAGAGCAAAGCAGAAGCAAGAGCGAAGCAAAAAGCAAAAGCAGCGCCATGTACTGCCCTGTCTCTGTGTCCCGCCAGCCGTGGGGGAGCGGCTGATAACAAAACCAAAACCAAACTTTCACTCTTCAGAGCCAGTCTTGAAGGCACAGAACATGATATCCAGCATAGACAGCACACACAGATGGGGATACACGCATCATAACGTCACCCTAGGATAGGGAGGAATAAGACAGAACTGAAAATTTCAGTGCTGGTGAAGTCCAGGATGGTGTGTGGGGCAGCTGAGGGACATTCCTTGCCTGCCTAGAGCCAGCAGGGAAAGCCACTCCCATGGGAGAGGACGTGACTCCAGCATTTTTAAGCAAGGTAACAAAGCCATTGTTTTATCAAAGCCTTCATTGTAAGGAGGGATGAGGCCAAAGCAATGAGCAGGAAAGGGATGGATTTTCAGGTAAAACTGACTCTTTGAGAGGAAAAGTTTTCCTTTGAGGAAGACACATCAGCAAGGGATGGAAATGTCCATGTGCTGCAGAGATCCAGAGGAGGCTCCAGGGAGATCAGAGGATGGAGCAGCTCTGCTGGGAGGAGAGGCTGGCACAGCTGGGATTGTTCACCTGGACAGGAGAAGCTTTGGGGGGACCTCAGTGTGGCCTTGCAGGGCCTGAAAGGGGCTGGCAAGAAACATGGAGAGAGAAGACTGACAAGGGCCTGGAGTGCCACGACAAGGGGGGAATGACTTTAAGCTGCCAGAGGGCAGGGATGGATATTGGGATATTGGGAATTAGGAATTGTTCCCTGTGAGGGTGGGCAGGCCCTGGCACAGGTGCCCAGAGCAGCTGTGGCTGCCCCTGGATCCCTGGCAGTGCCCGAGGCCAGGCTGGGCAGGGCTGGGAGCAGCCTGGGACAGTGGGAGGTGTCCCTGCCATGGCTGGGGTGGGATGAGCTTTCACATCCCTTCCATTCCAAACAATTCCACGATTCTGTGATCTAAAAAGGTTTTTTTAGCTGCAACCTGACAGAATATTCATATATTTAGCCAGAAATTCTTACAAGCTCTCATTTTGAAATGAATACTCCTCAAGGTGAAAGCAGATGAAATTATTTTTAAAATTCTCTTATTTCTCTGCTGAAAAATTGAAAACCACCCTGCACAGTGAAATGGAATTTTTTCACTGCACCAGGAACTGAAACACATCAAGCAGAAGGTAAAACTTACTGAGTGATCAAACAAAACATCTGATTTAACTATTGGCTCCTCAGTGCAGAGGTGTGGCCCTATCTAATTCCCTGAAGAGCTCTGTAATGCTGTGCTGATTGCCTGAAGGGTGAAGTGGGAAGAATCTTAAAGTCCTTCATCACAGGAATAACCAGGACAAATGATAAAAACTTAATAAAAAGGCTTTTCAATATGTTAAGACATGACAATTGAAACTTTCTGAAGGAGATTAAATTTTTCTTTAAAGTCTTGCTCCTGCAGAATTCCCTGGTCTCAAGAAAAATGGGGAAAGGATATACAGATATGAAGAAAACCATCTCCTCTTTGTTCAGCACTGGATTATGTTACAAGATAAATTTTGGCAGCCAATTCATTTTTCACCTGAATGGCTTCAGCTTTCACCTCTTATCCCAAAATATGTGTAAAAGGATTTCAGAGCTATCTGAGCTGTACCTACTCTTTTTTATCATACACTAAACTACTGAATAAGCTTCTGTGTCTCTGCCTTTGGGGTGCTGGAGGTCACTGAAGTGATATCAGTTTTGTGGGGATCTGGAAATCTGAGCTTGTCGTATTTTCCAAGTAGCAATTGCAGTAACTGAGCAAACCAAGGGTCTGTTCCCCCTCCCTCAGTATCTCATGGGCACTGCAGGTGCTGTGGGACTGGAGGGATTGAGGAACCCTTGTGCTGCTCCCCTTGGGGGGGTTTAGCTCCCACAGGCTGTGTCAGGGAGTCTTTAGGGTTCTTTGTTCTATTTGATGCTTTGGGAAGGCTGTGGTGTCACAGAGCTGTGAACTCAAACTCAACAAGCACTGAAGAGCTACTACCAAGTGTGTGGTTTTAATGATTTACAACAAGAGGACTCAGAGAACCTTGGATTTTGGTGGTTTTGAAGGTTATTTACCCGGTGGCTGATATGGGGAAGGGCTTTGATTTCATCCTTAAGGCCCAGCTAGAGCTGAGCTGTTCATTTCCAGAGCCTGGGTGCAGGAAGATTTATTACAAATTCCCACACACCAGAGGAAAGGCAGACATGGGGAAGAATACTTTGAGGAACAGCAGAAAATAGGATTACAAAGGACTCTTTTGGAGATATTTCACTGTATTTCGGGTCCTGACCAGTGCAGCTCTTGATTCCAGCCTTGAAAGGATGATGTTTTCTGGTCTGGATAATTGGCATAGCCCAGCCTGCAGTAAAGGCTGAGGGACTGGTGATCACCAGGAGCCAAATACAGGTCTCTGTTGGCAGCATCATTCCCAGTGACATTGATGGGGATGGAGAGAGTCTCCTTTCCATAGGAACCTTCAGCTGTGGCCTCTGAACATTTCCTAGCCCTGGAATTTTCTCCCAGAACAAGGCAAGTGGGGCATAGCTTGTTGCACTTTCTTGTTGGACATACTGGTCTCCCTGAGCTGAGAGTCAGGATGTGAGGAAAACAAACCCAGCTAAGCTTTGTTTGCCTTTCTGAATCAATAGCATAAAGTCTGAGCACAAGTAACAGCTTCCTCTAGGTTATTCTGCCAAGTTTAAAATCCTCTTCCTGGATGCAGCACGTTTCCTTGCAGAGGGCATTCCTTCCTCCCAGCCATTCTAATAATATTTACCCAGAGGAAGCAGAGTGTTTGCCACAGAGTGATCCAAGTCATGCCTTCATAAATCCATGGGTTTTGATGAAATTGTGCTGTCAACAAAGAAAATGGTGACCACCATTTGTTAATTACTGAGAGAAAATTGCCTACAAATAGGAGATCAGGATGTGGCCACTATGGAGAGAGTTCACTGATTGGGCAGATTCGCCCAATTTTTTACTCCCTTTTTTATTTTTTAGCACTTTCTACCATATTATTAATCCTATTGTCCCTCTATATCTTCATTGGCTCCCTCTTAGTTCCTATTCATGTTGTGCAATGTATTTCTCTGAAGGATGGGAAGATGGTTTTCTCAGAGATGTGGCAATTTTTCAAAGTGCTCCATTCAAAGTTCAGGATTTGGGGTAATTTAAGGCATGCACAAGGATTCTAAAAAGATGTGGGAGGGGAGAAATGTGGAGGACCCGCTGGACTTTCTTAAGGTGCTTCCAGAACAGTGTTGGCTGTTGTCACTGTCATATTTTCCGAAAAATCCTCTTTTCCCAGGATTCTTCTCCTGGGAAGCTGGGAAGCCTCAGAGAATGAAATTAAAACAATAATTATCTGATTCGCTTCTTCTGTGTTTTGCTGCTTTGGAATGTGGTTTTGACATTGTTTACCAACATGTGCATGTTTCACTGGTTTCATGGGAATTGTTTTTACTTATTGGCCAATCAGGGGCCAAGCTGTGTCCAGACTTTGGAAGGAGTCACAACTTTTCTTTAGCATCTTTTTAGCCTTCTGTCTGTATCCTTTCTCTATTCTTTAGTATAATTTAGTATAGTGGTCTTTTATATTATATAGATCATAAAATAATAAATTAGCCTTCTAGAAACATGGAGTCAGATTCATCATTCCTCCCCTCAGCAGGGGTCTCAGAAAATACCACAGGCTGTGGCTGAAAGCTTTGTTCTCCACTCTCTCAAGCTTGAGTAGAAGACTACACTGCCAACCTGTGAAGTCTGATTCCTGCTGTCTGATTGCAGCTGTTCTTTAAGATGAGTTTTTTTAATGAAAAAAAAAATCACAGAAAATCAAGGAGGATGATCCACACCTGGTCCAAGTGGCATCGTTGCCTTCCCAGAGCTGAGCCCAGGCTCTGCACTGTCACCTGTCACTTATCTTGGACTGTTGGCCTCTAAATCCCAGCTGGTCACAGGTGATCCAGGTTTAGTCACTGAGCCCAGCCCCTCTCTGAGCGCTGCTCACATCCCAGCTGGGCCTCCAACACAGAGGCTGCCACACCAGCAAGCAAAAGTAGGTCACTGAGCTGTCACAAGCATGAGAGAACAGCTCTGCCAGCATAGAAAATGTTTGCACTTGGGGTTGTAAACTTTGTTAGATTGCTGCATACAAAGCAACAAATTAAAAATAATAAAAAAAAAACAAACAAACAACCCTCCCTAACAACTGGCAAGCAATGCAACCAACAGGCTTCTTGGGTTTCATTGAATGTTTTAACGAGCTTTCTTAACTCAGAGAGGGAAAGCACAGACGTGTTTCCCCAAGATCCTTAGAGAGAGCCCAGAGTACTTCCAATGGAAAGCACCAATCTAGGAATCACTCCCTGAGGTGCACTTAGGAAGACTTGCTTGGACTGACATCCTGAAAGTTGTCTGGGGATGCAGAGATCTGAGGTCAGAGGGGCTGATTGGGGTAAGGAAGTGTTTTGAAATTCTGCTTTTGGGAAACTAACCACAGCTGGCTAAGTATTAACATCTATTTCAAAGGAGGGTGTTATCAGAAATAATTAGGATTAATATCCTTGTCTGCAGGCCATTACCTTATCTCTTACTGCTGGTTATTTCAGATGCTGGAATTTAAGTCAAGTGATTTGTCAAGCAGAGTTTACTAAACAGAAAATGGTTTATAAATGTGTTATGAAGGCAGGCCAGGAGCACAAGCACTGTGTGGGTGTGGGGATTGGACTGCTTCTCAGTTTTGCTACAGATTCATATTTCAGACACTGAAAAGCTTTAAAGCTCCTCAAATTTGACTCAGGTCTTTATAGACTGTGTGGCAAGGTGTTGCTTCCAGAGAGGGAGGAGAGAAAGGAAACCTTTTCAAATGGGAATGTTTATTGTGCTCCTCTGTGCCCTGAGGCTGTGCAGAGCAGGGCAAAGGGGGGCTCAACACTCTCCAGGCACAGCACTGAGCTCTTTGACAGCCTGCATCCCTCTGACCATTGACAGGGACTATCCCACACTCCGTGCCTCAAAAACATCCCTGACAGGGCTGCCTGCCTTGGACTGTCCAGGTGGGGATGGATTTCCAAAGGCAGCACCAGCCTGGAGCCTCAGGAGAGGAGCTGGTGACAGCACTGATGCATGGCCTGAGCTGTGCAGAGGGAGAGGAGGAGGCTGCTGGGGTTACAGAGCTCTGCACCTCGAACTCTGTCATTTGAATCCCCTTCATGCCTTTAGTACCCTGGCTTTCCGAAGGCTGCATGTGAAATCTGTGATGGAACAGCAAATCAAACCTCTCTCCTGGCCTAAAATGTGCTTAGCTGCCCCCACTCCCCAGTCTGCATCTTCCTCTTCTGTCCACTGCGCCTGAGAAAATATTTTTTAAAGAAAATATTTATTGTAAAACCTACAAAAGAGAGTTGAGATACCTTTCCTTGTTTTCCTAAAGTGTTAAAGCCTGAAGATTTAGGATTTATCTAAGAGATTTAGCTACGCTACAGTTACTCTTACCATCAAAGTGCTCAGCCAGCACATGTATTTTTTGAGCTATTTTTATGCAAGTGCATTAAAAGATGCAAGGCCAAACTTTCAGAAGTTGGCAGAAGTGGGAATTAGCTCCTAAGTAACCCGAATTTCATCGTTTTATCTTTCTTATATTTTATTTTTCTTTATACCTTAGATAAGTCACATACTTTATTTCTAACAATGAAATCCACTCTGAGTTTTTCTGTTTGTTATTTCCCTACTGTGCTCATCACACATTTTAGCAAATACAAACCCCTCTTATATTCCTTTCCCTATTGTTGGATACCATGGGATGGAAACAGGGACACAGGATGGAATAACCTCTAACTTTTGGCTGCTTATTGAGTGATCCCCAAGGGCTGTTTTTTTCCCAGCAGTCTGGAGCATTTATTAATTCCCAGCTCCCACTGAGCTCAGCTGGGGCACACCAGGAGCACACAAAAAGTGGCCACCTGGCTGAAATAACTGAGCTCAGCTTGGTGGTGACAGAAGCTGATTCCAGCCTAAGTCTGCATCCAATTGCCTGAGCCATGAGCTCATCTCTTCCAGGAAATCCTTCCTTGTGCAGCATGTGGGTCTTCCTAGAAATGAAGCAGGAGCCTAAAAAGTTCCTATTGTTGTGCAGTACTAATTCTGCGCAGGGCAAGTCTGCGGTTTTTAAACCAAATGAAATATTTTGGAATAGGGAGAGAGGGGGGTGTGGTCATGGCAGAGTGAGAGGGAACTCAGCAGCTTTGAAGAAAGAAACTCGGTTAAGGACAGGAAAAAGAAGTGGCGAAGGAAGGGGATTGAGGCGTCGTGTGATAGGAAGTTTGTAAGAAGTCAAAAAAAGGAAGGAAGGAAGGCAGGAAGGAAGGAAGGAAGGAAGGAAGGAAGGAAGGAAGGAAGGAAGGAAGGAAGGAAGGAAGGAAGGAAGGAAGGAAGGAAAAGGAAATCCATCCTTAACTCATCTCTAGTGGGTCCCTTATGACTCAGGATATTCTATGATCTCTGCCTTGTTAATGTTGTTTTTTTTCTACCAAGTCTTTGTTAGAAATAACTTCCTTTTCCTGATCTATTTTTCTTCTGGGGGAGTTTTTTTGGGAGGGAAGGTTCACCAATGCTCAGAGATGGAGGGCTCTGGAACACTCCCTAGAACCATAATCATCTTCCCAGACAGAGAAAAGCCAAGGCCAGCACACACCAGCTCCTGCAATTCCTTATTTCCCTGGCTATGATGTTCCCACCACCACATACTGATGTGAAGGACATGGAAATGTTTCACTGAGGACACTTCCAGTGACACTGAGAACATTCACAGTGACTCCCAGTTCTTTAAGTCCAGAAAGAAATAGAGGAGCTATTTGGCTCATTCCCATGTAGTGATTTTAAAAAGGTTTTTCTCTAAAAAGGATGGAGAGATATGTGGACAGAGAGCCAGAAGGTGACAAGGAGAAGAGGCAACTCCCTTTCTAGGTAAAGGATTGTGGATAAGAAAGGTTCCTATAAAATTTCTCCTCCCTGCCTTCTCTGTGTCTGTTTTCTCACAGTTTAATCTTTTGAATTAAAAGTAGGACAGGGCAATGATGAGGAGATGAGATGAGAAGGCTCTTTTTTAAAAGATGGTTTAAAGACTCCTCCTAATCTCCAGGCTCAGTTAGAGCTGTTGTAAGAAATCAGCTCTGTAGATTTTCTTCAGGTATTACTAAAGTACCCCAAATATTCCTTCTTCTGCGAAGATGTCAGCAGGACAAGGTGAGTCTGATGCTCCCTGAGGAAGGACTGCAGGTTCTGAAGGGGTTGAGTTTGTCACTCACTTCAAGAATACTCTCAGAGTTTTGAATGAATACTTATTAAAGTGTCTGCTTTCACGTGGCACACGAATTAGCAGCTTTGAGTTTTCTGTCCTTTTTTTAACCAGCAAGGGGCATTGTGAGTCATCCTGATGCCTCACGTTTTAGCTTTTCTATTTTTCAGATTCTGTGCTGCTTTTGTGTGGGTCTGAGCTTCATATTTAGTGTTGGTAAGCTCTCTGCACAGAGCAGACAAAACAATTCCTGTTCCAGCTGGGCACCAAGGACAAATGATCCAAATCTCAGCCCCAAGAGCACAAACACCGTGGGCTGGAGAGAGAAAAACAAGCAGGGTGGGACTGCCTGGGCTAAAGCTGGAATGGGACAATGAACTGCAAGATGCAAATGGAACAGAGCTGATCCCAGTGACAGACCCCGTGCCCGGTTGTGCATTTTGGGGCCATTTTGGTTCATCTTGGGTGCAGCCCTGGCTGGGCTTTGTGCTGCCCAAGGTGGATCAATTGAGGCCTTTAATAAATCTGCACTTTGTCCTTTAACTCCATCTAGGCTCTGTTCTAGGGCAGCCTTCACAAGGCATCAATCCCAGTATTCAGTCTGGACATGAAAGCAAAACAAATAGGGCAGAAAGGTAAAAATCCTTCCTGTGGTTCTGTGCCTTGCAATGTCTGGTTCCATACCCCAATGCCAGTCCCACTGTTCCCCTCTGTGATAACACCTTGCTGTCTGCTTTTTGGGTTTTTAATTCCTAAGCCTTTAAAACCATGACTAACCCACCTCTTTAGTGTTTGGAGTTCTGTGTGGGGAAGAACTGATGAGTCAAAATGATTTTAAGAGATAACGGTGGCCATGGAAACAGAGTGAAATGAAAACAGTGGCAAGGTGGGAGTGCAGAGCCTGAAGAGCTCTTCAGAGAACCTGTGTTTTGTTTGGTTTAAAACTACTGATAAATAGTTGAGGCAAGACTGGATTGAATATGTTGTGCAGTGCTCTACAAATGAAGCAATTAATCTGTTTCATCAATTACCACTGATTGCGGTTGATTCTTTCCCTGGTAACCTTAAATTAAACTCAAGTTTGCTACTAATCTGCTTTAACTGAAATAGCAATTAAATTGTGGGCAGATGAGAGCTGATGAGTGCTTTCAGCTGGGGTTCAGTATTTAGTAGCCTCAGACACTCCCTTGTTCAAAGGCAGCAACTCCAACTCCAGGAAAGGTTTTTGTTGGCTTTGCATTCAAAGATCAAAGGTGTTGGGTTAGTCCTGGAGACCCAAAGCTCTGCCTGTTTGCAGAAGGGGTAAATCACTGGGTGTTAATAAAATATTGCTCACCCCAAGAGGCTCATTCCATGCTGGCCTAGATATTACCTCTGCATTGATTAACAAAATATATTGTGAGGCTGTAACTGAAGCCTTTGAGCTGATGTGAGCATATTCCCCCAAAACAGCCCAAGGAGACTTTTGGCTCATTGTTTAAAAAATCAATTATTTTCCATTGCAGTTACTTAGAAGTGAAAGTTGTGTCTTACTACCTGTCCCTCCTGCAATCCATTCCTTCCACAAACAATATGGATTTGCTGGGGATAATCCTGCCATGGAGATCCTTGTCTCCAGAGAGTGCTTTAATGAGCACAGATCAATTTCTGAATCGCAGCCACGGTGTTTGCACAGCTGCTTTTCCAACCAGGTATTCCAACCACATTTACTAGTTTGCTTATGTTTGTATTTTGATCTTCAAAATATCCATCTTCACCAGTGGTTTGATCTGTGGGGAAAGTTTCACCTTCTAGGTGCTGATTCAGAGTAGGTGGTGATGTGGTGTGGTGGAATAATTTCTGCTTTCAGCCCAGTGAGGCTGATAACATCCATGACTTAGACAAGGCTTTGTTTTAGTTTCATTTCCATCTTTCCATGTAAAATTGTACTCCTTGAGAGGGGAGACTTAGTGTGAAGACCTGACTAAAGCTCCTGCCCATCCAGCTGCAGAGTCCATAAATCCTGAGCAATCTGAGTGGGGAAATGTGGCTAATTCCCCAGGAACCTTGGGACATGCTTAACTATTTGCAAGATTTCCAACCTATTCTATTATCTCCAGCACTCAAGGCTGTGAAGAGCTTGAAAAATCAGGGTAAAACTCATTTCTAGTCAGAACCAAGTCACAGGGAGCTCTTACCCAACATGTTCCTCTGCGTAGGAGCCTGGATCCATTCCAGTGTTTTGTCAGCCAATATTTATGGTCTTCCAACCTCTTCCCCATGGCAGCTGGCTGAAGTTTGAAAGCAATTACAAGTCTGGGCTGATGTTTGTCAGTTTGTAGGAGGGAGTAAGTGCTAACCCTAACAACAGTTCCCTTGCTCTGCCTGGAGGGCTCAGTTGGGAGCAGACCCTTTTCTCTGGGTTAAAACACTCACCCAGTGTGAGCACCAGAAGGAGTTTGGGTGCAGTTCTGATGTGGAAAGAAGCTCTTTTGCCCAACTTCTGCCTCATGTTTTCTTCTTTCAAAGTATCCAGCTGTCCCCTGAATATTTTGTACCAAACCTTAGATACACCCTTTTCTGAAATAGCAACCATAACACTGCCTTCTCTGAGAAGTGTCCATCTGAATGTCTTTGCCCAGGATGTCTCACAAATGACCCCCTTGCCAGGCACACAGCGCTGTTCCTGAATTTAGAACTGGGTTTCAAAGGAGTTTGCTATCACCCCTTCATTTCAGAAGTCATTTGGGTGATGTGTTTGACAGCCATGGCTGGATTTGGATGGTTAGACAGGTTGAGAATGTGCAAACAACTCTTATTCCATTCACCTTCCCATGTCACTTTTTCAAATCACATTTCTCTGTGTCAATATTTCTTCTCCATAAGCAGAGCTTGCTCTGTAAGAGGAAGGAGCTGTTACTGCTTCACTGGGCAAAGCAACACTGAAAAATTCATGCCAGAAATGCCTCATTTCAGCAAGCCTTGAGACTGAAGCCCTCTCCTTTGCAAAACACAGGTCCAGTTCATGTATGAGCAGCAAAACGTCTTTTGTTTCTCTCTTATGGCTTTTCATTCTTGAAATCAATATCAAATCAATAACAGAACAATCCTCTCCTATCCTAATTCCCTATAACACCCTCTGCTCATTTCTTACAAGCTTTGGAGTGACTTCTGGAATGGAAACAGTTCTAAATTGAGGATCTGCATTCAGAATTTCATCCTGACTTCATTTTTAGTGCCTCTTCCCTGCAGTGTGGAGTGATGGCAGTGTGAGAGCTGGTGGGTACCACAGCCTGCCCTGCTGAATCAGAAATTGCTCTTTTCTCTGACATCACCGTGTCATGGTCCTGGGAAAGAAGCTAAGCATGATTGCAGGGTAGGAAAAAGCCCTGAAAAAAAGAGAAATTACACTGGTTTGAGGTTAAATCCATTTGTAGTCCAAAGATGCCCTGGGACTGACTGTCCCTTGTAGCAAGATGTGGAGGGGAACAGCCACGCACAAATCTGGCAGACAGAGGAACCTTGAGATGATTTCTGATAACCAGACTGAAAAATAAGGGAGTGGGGCTGATGGAAGCTGGCCTGGAAACATGCAATCTAAAAATCCCATGTGATTCCAATAAGTTCCTTCTCCTGGCTGCATTCTTTACATGCCTCTTCATTCTGTGCTGCATACACAGCTCCACATGCTATACATAACTTATCCTGCAGCCTGAAATCACCCTGCAAGGAAAAACGAGCCCCCAAAAAACACTGACAGATGTAAAACTGCAGTCTGTAGATTAAGGGCTTAGCACCAGGCTGCTGGGCCAGACCACCTTGCCTGGAAGCTGGGAAGCAGTTTGGGATGTTTCACGTTGTGTGCTTTTCTCTCCCCTTGCTATGACCCTATAGCTTCACATCTGGAGCCCAGAGCACCTCTGGATGTTTGTGTCCCTCTGAGGAACACATTTTTCACAGCTTTATTAAGAACTCCTGCAGTGGACTGAAAGTGAGGAGTTGGTGTTTTATGGTGGAGCTGACAAGACCTTCACACATTTTTTTTGGAGATGTTTTTAGCCCAGCCAGGTTTTTTTTTGTTTTTTTTTTTTTTTTTTTTGTTTGTTTGTTTTTTTTTTTTTTTTGGTTTTTTTTGGGTTTTTTTGCTTTGTTTTTTTTGTTTTGTTTTGCTGGCGATTCCTAAATGTTGCAGGGTCATTCCCAGAGCACCCACCAAGGACTGCAGGTATGGGAATCCTTGTGAGCCCCAAAGCTGCCCTCTGACAGGCTCCCTCACATCCAAGGCTGCCCCCCAGCCAGTGCTCAGATGGTGAATACCATGGGTGAAGGGTGATGTGTTCTTCAATCCTCCACAGAGCTTTTAAAGGGCTGGAGGACCATATGAGTAATGAATTGTTAAAAATGGCTCATGTCAAGAGGTCGCTGCTGCCTCTGCTGCTGCTGCAGGACGTGCCAGTGACTCAAAGAGAAGGCAAAAGGCTGATTTCTCTGAGCGAGCAGTGACTCATTGACATCTGCCTTTTTCTATTTATCCCTGTGAATTCTCTCATTGACTTGCAGATTTTCCTTTCCATTCTCTTTTACAGTAAGACTGTTACTGTGGCAGTCTAATTTTGCTCCTTCTATAGGCAACTTTTTCCACTGCCCTCCTCCACGTCTATCCTGGGAAGGATTTGCTGCTGGAACTCCTTTTCAGAGGGACTCTCTGAAGCCAGCCTGTCTGGGAGCTCTGGGGCTGTGAGATCCTCCAGCACCAAAGTGCAAAGCATTCCACAGACAGCTTTTCTTAGAGGGATTTGGAAGGTGGGGCCTGTGGGAGAGGTAAATCTGAAGGACCTGAGCTCCTGCACACCCCTGTCTCTCCTTGGAAGGAGGTTGCCAGCCAGGCTGTCCAGCCCTGAATCCTGCTGATGTTGTCAATTTGCTCAGATCTATCTTTAGCTTCCCTCTCTGCAGAAATCAGTTGGTTTTCATGTTTTATCAAAACACCCTGACTCAAAGTCAAGCCTGTGATTTTGGGTTTGTGCTCTTGGCTGCCAAGCAGGGTGGATTTCTTTAATGACAATTTTGGGTACACGCGGTTGTGCTGTGGTGTTTTCCCCTTCCAAGAAATGCTGTGTGCAAGGGCTGGCAATGTCTCAGGGCTGACAAGGCAGTGTCTCTCCTTCCTCTGTGCCACTGTGGCCCAAATTATGGTGGGCACTTCTCAGAAATCAAACTGCTCCAAGTCTGGGCACTGGTGGGGGTCACGCTCCTTAGGGCAGCTCCAAAAGCTTTCATGTAGACTTCTTTAGTGCTGATATTCATCATGAAATGGGCAAAAATGGTTTAAAGGATAGACTGAAGCTTTAACTCAACTGTCTGATGTATAAAGGATCCCAGTCTGCATCCCCAGCACTTTCTGGACTCTAAGCTCCATGCAGCTCAACTTTTCCAGACTCTTTTACATTCCTTCACTGCCTCTTGTCTTGGTTGACTTTGGCCAGGATCTCTCTTCACTTCCAGTTCCTTCATTTCAGACCCAAACCTCAGCCAGAGCTTTAAATGTTTTCTTAGAGATGCTTATAGTTGTGACCACAACAAGGAAATCGTGATCTCTACTAAAATAACAAGAATCTGACAATTCATGTCTATATTTTTAGACACCACAATGTAGCAAAGGTTTGTGTGGGTGTAGGACAGGGAGGGATTGTGGGGAAATGGAGGGCATCAAAGTCACAGCCAGAGAGGAGTTTAAGCACATCCTGTCCAGCCATTTTTTGCTTATTCTCGCAGTAAAAGGAGATATTTGTTCATTTTTGATGATGGTTTGTGAGTCAGTAATCAGTGCAGTTTACCCTCAGAACGGATGTTCTTTTTTTCCAGGCTCCTTCTGCCTCCTGCTCTCATTCCCATCCAAGTCTCCTCTGTATGGGGACCATGCTGTGGTTTTGGGAAGAGCAGGACAGCAACAGCACAATTTCTGTCTGGGAGACACAACCTGACCCATAATTTCCAGGGAAAAGGAATAACTTAAACTGTGGCTCCCACTGCCATGATGCTTTCTTTCCTTTCACTGAATGTTCTGAGCATGTTATAAAATAGTTTTAGGATGTCTTGGTGATTCAACACACTCACAGTTGAATCCATAAAAGAGAAGTGAGAGTGGGGCATGGTAAAACCTTGTGATCTCAAAGACATATTTTTCAAATGTCGTAGAGCCATAGAATTGTTTAGGTTGGAAAAGACCTTTGAGATCATCAAATCCAACCTTCCCCCAGCACTGCCAAGTCCACCACTAATCCATGTCCCCAGCAGCAACATCTCCATGGCTTTCAAGCACCTCCAGGGATGGTGACTCAAGCACTGCCCTGGGCAGCCTCCTCCAGAGCTGGATACTCCTTTTGGTGAAGAATTTTTTCCTCCTCTAATCCAGTGATTGGCTGTTGATTGGTGAGATTTGAGGCCAACTGTGTGTCTTGGTTTGAAAAGCCAGGTGTCTGCTAAGGAAGGCAGGAGCCGCTCTTGAAATGGAAAATGTAAACCCCTGCCCTCTGAATTGTTATAATTTTGAAATTAAGGGGCTCTCAGGCAAAGATATAGGAATAGGAATAACAATTATTTAATAGGAAAAATAAAAATACAAATGCAATAGAACAAAAAAAATTTAAAAACAAACCACTGCCAGAGTCAGAGCAGGCCCTGCCCCCCTGTGTGTCAGGGGGTGGCACAGCCCCATCCCATGGGGGCTCAGCCCTCCTGCAGTGCCAGCTGTGCTGCTGCTGGAGCAGGGATCCTGCACAAGGGGGGAGTTTTCCTCTGCAGCTCCAGGGCTGCTGCAGATGGGCCTGGGCTCCCTCTGGCAATGCAGGGCAGCAGAAAGCTGCTCCTCTGGCAATGCAGTGGGCAAAGGCTGCTGTGCTGCTCCAGGCTCAGATTGGATCCAGGTAGGAATGCTTGGCTCCTCCCCTGGGCGCAGCATCTCCCCATGGGATGCTGGAATTGGATCAGCCCTGCAGGGACACTCAGTGGCCATGGACAGCAGAGATCTCCTGGAGGGAGGATTGGCTGTGGGAGAGATAAAGAAAAAACTGCCCCATGAACAGCAGAGAACTGCCCCAGCTCTGACAGATAGGAATAGAACACACAGTCCCTCCCACATCTTGTAACCAACTGTGGCATTTGGTTGTATCTTCATGGCAGCAGCCACTGGCTGTGGGGTGGAGACCTCCAGGAAATGGCTCCACTTATCCCAGAAACACACCCATGGGCATGCACAGGCTGCTTGTCAGGGTGACTCTTTTTACCAAAGCTAAATTAACCTTGGTGCTGTTCACCTGCATTAACCCCATAATGAGGATGTGTCTGTACAGATGAAAATATTTTCAAAATATGAAAATATTGCAATTTTGTTTGAGTAAAAAAATCATTCTGGAATACACTTAGAGTCATGTGGTGCTGGTCTTTGTCCTGCTCTTTTCATCCTCCTCAGCCTGAGACGTGAAGAAACAGGATTTTCCCACTGCAAGTCACTTCTCTCTGTGGTGGAAGGTGGAATGTCCTGCTTGAAACCATTAGAAGTACACATAGATTGAAGCAATGACCAAACAAATTATCCTATACAGCCAGGAATTCATAGAGGTTTCAAAAGGACAGAAAACTTAACCAGCATCCCTGATTTCCAGGGATATGCTGGGACTTAATTCCTGTACACTCAAATAAATATTTGGTCTTAGTGATCCAGGAAGGTCAAAAAATCAGCTCCTGACACTCTACAGGCATCAGCTGCAGCTCTGTGGAGCCTTCTTTTTGTTCCAGGGGTTGTTATTTACTTGAATGCTCCTGAAATGAGATACACCTGCTTTTCCTGGACTCCTCCCAGGGCCTTGGTACAGATGGGAAAATTCATCTTCCATCTGCTGACTTCTGCTGCAGGTTTGTTTCTGCTCTTTAAGGCCTCTCTCTCAAACTCACAGCACCAGATAAAGACCAAAATGTTCAATAAGTGCTTCTGAGGAAGGGAAGTTGAGGAAATCCCAAAGAAATGGTTTGGTTCTTCCCAGCAGGGAATGCTGGATGCATCCTGGGCTCACCCTGCTGAGCGCTGCTGCCTCCAAACCAAAGCTTACATAAAACTTCCAAGGAGAATTAATTAATCCTCTGCTCTGAAGGACTTGTTTTGCTTCAGGAAAGATGACAGCATCACCCAGAAATGTCCTCTGAGCTGGTCCCAGGGATGAGCTGCTGGAAGGAATCAAACATTTACAGCTCCAGAGGGACAGAGAGGTTTGTGCGGGGTGAGAGCTGCAAATGCTGCAGGCTTTGCATACCCCTGAAACCAGGGCAGGTGTTTATGGGGGATTAATGATTTAAACAAGGAGTTTGGGCAGGAAAAACCTGATGGGCCAAGGTTTTGCCTGGAGTAAAGCAGGGTGGTTGTGCTGGAAATCCTCCCTGATGGCTCAGGGTCCAAGTGCAAGGGGTGAACAGACCAGGTCCAGGGATCTGGGATAGATAATCCAGCTCTCTGTTCATACAAATCTCCTGCAAATGCTTTCACACCTTTTTGAGGTGACAAAAACAAAGCTGGGAAACCCAAACTTTATTAAAAAAAAAAAATCCTTTTTTAATTCTTGGATTTTCCATGTGCCCAAATGAGCTGATTGATTCTCAAAGGTACCCTAAATTCTTCCAGCTGCAGCAGTGGGAAGCACCTGGAATGTCAGAGATACCTAAAGTGAACTAAAAAAACTCGATCAAGCAAGGCAGTTAAAGCAAATTAAACATGGAAAAAGCAACAGATTAATTTAAAAGTTGCTGGCTAGGATTTGGAGAATATTTTGTACTTCCCCAGTAAACACTCCAATGGACTTGGACCCAAAGTGTTCCTAGGCACTGGCCAAGCTGCCACAGTCTCTTTTAGTTTCCATGATCCATCTCCTCTGCAGCTAATCCAGAATGTATTCCTTGCTTTCCTGACGGCTCCATCACCTTTGGACTCCGAGTCTGTGGTTGCCATGTGTGCACATTTTCAACTTTCAGCAGGAGCACCAGGATTTGATATAATGCAGGAGGAGACACTTTTAATAAGATCCTTAATTGAGGCCTGTCCCTGTCAAGGCAACGTGAAAACAGATGCTAGGATTCCTCTGCTCCTTTCTAAAATCCTGAATCATGTCATTTTAACCAGGAAACATTTTTTTCTTCCAAAGGAAAGAAAAAAAAAATTAAAAGACAACTTATTTAGCTGATTGACTGTGAAAATAGGGATAGAACTGAGTAATAAAACTTGGTGCAATCTTTCAAATATGAACCAAATGTATCAAATAGGGACTTATCTTTTCAGTAATCTGAGCCCTACAGTTTCTCTCTGTTAATCTAGTCCTATGTCAAAGGTAGCCAAGCTCGGTTTAGCTCATTATAGGTATTTTCTAAAACTTGGCTAGACTGCAAATTCCATGTGCAGGCAGATCAAGATTTGACAGCCAAGACAATGCCAACTGCTTAGTTTTAGTCTGATTAAACCTCTCTGTCCATGTCTGTCACCCTGTGCCTGGTGTGAATGACATTAAATAAGCTGCATTTTGTTACGGTGCTGCTGGAATTCAGGCTGAAATGCTTCAGGCCACATTGTGTTTGCACTCCCTTTGAGTGTCCAGGGGATCTGAAAAACTCATTTTGTTCTCTTCTGCTTGGAAGGTCTCAAAACTCCTTTGGCTTCTGTGTTTGGAAGGGTTTTGAGTCACTGTGAACTCGGCAGAGGCTGAGGGACATCTCTGCCCTGGTTGTCTCTGTCACTCCTTGCTCAGCCTGCCCACTGGGTTCACCTCTGAGCTGGAGAGAGGGGCTGGACAGGGGTCCTGGTGTTGCTCTGAGACCTCCAGAGGGGCTCCAAATGCTCTAAAAAATAAATCAAATCACACTGATAATGTGGCCTTCTGCCCAGGAGTGACTTCCCAACTGTCTGTATTTAACCTGAACTTTTTTCTAGCAAATTATCACTGGAAAGTCAGTGGTTCTGTGAGGAAATTCATTTTGGTGTAGAATGGAACAGAAACTCAAGGTACAGTTTCCTTCTCTCTGAGGAGAGTGAGTCAAAATCCAGGTTCTGCTCCTCTGTTCACAGGTAATGTTGGATCACAGAAACATTTATGTTGGAAAGGACCTTTAAAATCAACATGTCCAGCTGGTGAGGCTCATCTGAACTCTACAAATTCTCTTCTCTCCTGGCAAGGCCTGATGGAGCCTGTATAAACTGGAGTCTTTGAGTCTATAAACCACAAATTATCTCCCAGAACCATATAAATCACATACTTAAAGACCAATAGTCATAACCAGCCCATCGTTATGTCTGTGGAAGAACTGAAATATGAGCTTCATCCTGCACAATCACAAGCAGATCTCACCTCCCTGGAATTATACAACTGAGCTCATGTAGAGGTTGAGGCAGCATCAAAATTCAGGTGTGGACGTGAAATCCCACCCAGCCTTTGATGTAGTTTGGAATCCCTGCAGCATCAGGGGCTGCATTTAGGCAGGAAAACGCCCCAGTTGCCTGACTGTGGTCCCTGTGAGCCTCTGGGCACAGAGTCCCCAGTGCTGTGACAGCCCAGCCTTCAGCTGCCACCTCAGGCTCTCCTTCAGCTCCTTCCATTCACACCACTGCCACTGCAGAAAACACATTCAAACCTCACCACAGCGATTTGTTCTCCTTCACTCAGTCCTGTTTTCACCAGTTTTATCACTGCCAAGCAGGACCAGCCCTTTGAAGGCTTCCTTTAAAAACCTTTGGATTGTGAGTGTTGGGTGTCCCCTCCAGAACTGCCCATGGAGCACCACACAGGGCCAGCCCTGCTAAAACCTCACCACAATGATTTGTTCTCCTTCATTCAGTCTTGTTTTTACCAATTTTATCAGTCCAAAGCAGGACCAGCCCTTTGAAGTCTTCCTTTGGATTGAGAGCGTTGGGTGTCCCCCCATGGAGCACCACACAGGGCCAGCACTGCCAAAACCTCACCACAATGATTTGTTCTCCTTCATTCAGTCTTGTTTTTACCAGTTTTATCAGTGCCAAGCAGGACCAGCCCTTTGAAGGCTTCCTCTGAAAAGCTTTGGATTGTGAGCGTTGGGTGTCCCCTCCTTGGAGAAGCCACACAGGGCCAGCCCTGCCAAAACCCTCTGAGAAACTGCTCTTCCCTTCCCTCAGTCCCCACAGTGCCTTTTGTGGCTCCCTATTTAGAGATGTGCAGGGAAGAACAGATGGAATAAATCATCTGCTGGTAGCCAAGTGACTGAGCCGCTGCTGGGAAAGGCCGCGTCTCTCTTGGCCGGGTTTGTGCGCGAGGTGCCCAGGAGTCACTCTGGTGTCAGGAGCGGTTTGCTGTAAATCTCGGGGTCTGCTGTGCTTCCTGCAGGGCTCCCCAGCAGACAGGCCTGGGCTCTGCTCACAGGGAGTCCCCAGCCAGCTCTCCTCCCATCCAGCACCCGTTGGAGCAGCCAGGAGCGAGGCCAGCCCCACCATCCATAGATCACCTCTGCGGATGTGGAAAACAAGCAGGGGGGGGAAAGGGGGAGGCACACATTAAATCTCACAAGTACCATTTTGTTTTCCCTTCCTCCTTCTCTTCCACCCTCCTCCCCTCCCCTCCTTCTACCCCCCACTTTTTTTTTTTTCAGTAGCTGATGGGGGTGGTAAAATTCCAGGGGGCCAAGACAAACTGTTAAACATTGTGATTTCTAATGGTTCCTCTTGAAAATTGCTGACAGATGCTGGTCCTGAGATCAGAACAGCAGAGGCTGCCAGCATGAGGCGTGGGGCCAGCCATTGATTCCCTCTAACAGTGAAATCTAAATCTATGCTGACTCTCCAGGCAGACACCATGTGCCACTTTTCTTGGAGTTTCTCCTTGTCTTCCCTCTTTATTCATTTCCCCCTTCACCAGATTTTACCCTTTCCTCTCCATTTCATAATTTTAGTTCATAACTTTTTGTGTCTTTCCCTGGCCCCTTCCTTCCCTGCTCCTTTTTGCTGTCTCGCTCCTGGACTCTATGGATGCTTGCCCAGCTACAGCTTAGAGAAAGAGGAGTTCAGGAATTTGACTGATGCAGCAAGTTTCTCTCTTCTTTTTGGAACCTCCAGCTCACAAGACAGCTTATTTGTGTCTCAAAATGCTAGCTGGATGAAGCCAAGGAGGGAGATGGGATGGAGCTGGGGTCAGTCAGGGTCTTGCAGGAGGAGACAGAGGGGAGCTGCCAGCTCAGGGCAGGAATGTGTTCTGATTCCAGCCAGACCTGGAGCTGTGTTTGAGCACTCTGTGCATCCACAATGTGCCCCAGCACCTGACACAGCACTCTGGCCTTTTTCCTCACTTAATACCAGCTCCTTGTGACAGGTATTCCCCACTGGAAGTGTCACAAAGAAGGAGATTAGCCACGGTTTCGGGTTTGCTGGTAAAGCTTGGAAAAGCACTGACAGCCCCAGACATTGTCAGGAGTTTAAGGAACAATAACAGGCTGTGGAGGAGGAGGGGAGGTGTTTGTCTCTAGAAAGGTTCATGACATTGGGATGGAATTGGAAACAGCTGTTCTGCAGGGCACACACTTCTGGCACTGGGTTAAGTCCCCAGTTCACCTCTGCTGCTGTGGCTGCTGTGAGTGGGGAAGCACCAGAGCTGCAGGGGGAGTACCCAGAACTGGGTCTGAGGTCATTAGTTCAGATAAATGGGCACAGTCAGGGGACCAAATCTGCTTTCTTTGGTTCCTTCTGAATGGGTGTTTGTGTTGGGCATGGGGGAAACTCCTCCCTGAGAAGATGCTGCAGCACTGAGCAGGTCAGAGGTTGTGCCACCACTGTCCCCAGGGCTCAGCCTTGGCTGCCCTGATCTAGTTCTGGCAGTAATCCAACAGCTGAATGGGAGCTTGGATCAGGAACCTTCACAAATCCTTTCCAGCCACCCCTCCTGTCAGTGCCAGCTGGCCAGGCCAGGGTGCAAACACCAGGAGGCAGAGCTCCTTCCTTGAAAAGTGAGTGAGCACTGAGGTACCCAGCACGGGTATTCCTGCTCCAACAGCCTCATCATAACACCAGGGATGGCTATTCTTTATCTTTGATCTTCAGCAGCACTGTCCATAAACCTCCAGGCAGCTCTGGGCTAGAAATGACCCTCTCAGAGCTGTGCTGCTCCTCCAAGCCTTCCTCTCACCATGCATGGAAATTCATTTTATCCCCTTTCCTGCCTGCAGGGCACTCCAGGGTCTTCTCTCCTGCTTCTCCAGCAAACAAATGTCACAGACCCAGCTGTGCCAGAGATGTGAATGCCCAGCTGGCAGCATTAATGGTGAGGCTCAGAGTGTTTTCTGTCTTATTAGCAGCTGTCAGCACCACTAAGGGAAAGCCTCTCCCTCTGAAGGGCAGCCACGGGAGATTAATGGGTGTGATCCTGCAGGAATCGTTTCTTCTGGCTGCTGATGGGCCACAATTAGCACCTCCATCTCTAAGCTGGTACTTGCTTTCTCCTTAATACGATAATTAGGAGGATTTCCTCCCAGAGCTGTGAGAGGGAGGCCGTGGTGATGGATGGGTATGGAGTTTGTGAGGTGCCCAGGACGAGGGAAGAGATTAATCTGACTCCATGTTCTCAGAAGGATATAATATAATATAATATAATATAATATAATATAATATAATATAATATAATATAATATAATATAATATAATATAATATAATATAATATAATATAATATAATATAATATAATATAATATAATGCTATACTAAAACTATACTAAAGAAAGAGAGAAAGGATACATCAGAAGGCTTAACAAGAATTAATAATAAAAACTCATCACACATGACTCCTCAGAGTACAACACAGCTGATGGTGATTGGTCATTAAGTAAAAACAATTCACATGAAACCAATCAAAAATGCACCTGATGGTAAACAATGTCCAAGCCACATTCCAAAGCAGCAAAACAGGGAGAAGCAAATCAGATAATTATTGTTTACATTTCTCTCTGAGGCTTCTCAGCTTCCCAGGAGAAGAATCCTGGGCAAAGTGGATTTTTCAGAAAATGTGACAGTGACAGATGGGCTGAGCAGAGGCAGAGCCTGGGAGCCCTGCAGATCCTGCATCCCTCATGTCACCCCTTCCTTACTGGCGATGGCTGCATGGCACCACCAGCACTCAGTACAGGAAGGGCTCTCTCAGCACCTCCCAACATCCAGAACCTCCAAAAGACATCAGCAAAGCAGCCAAGGAGGATTTGGAGCATAACATCCACAGGACAGGCTCTGCATCCTCTCCTGGAGGATTATAACAGAGTTTAAAAAGAGATTCTCACCTCCAAAATGGAGATGTACAACAGCAATATCCTCGTGTCTCAGGGCTCCAAAGCATGAGACAGCAGACGCTGCAGGGTGTGTCCTTATCAGTGCTAAGATGCCCAGTGTCTGGGAGTAATGATATGCAGAACTCCATGATATCAGAAGGCTAATTAACTAATTTATTATACTATATATTATATATATATAGTATATAATTATACTATATATATAATATATAATAATAATACTATATATATAGTATAATATACATATAATATATATATTATACTCTCTCTATATAGTATTATAATATATTTTATTTATATATATTATTGGTGCTAAGATGCCCGATTCTGGGAAGAATGATGTGCTGAACTCCATGATATCAGAAGGTGAATTAATCAGAAGGTGAATTAATTACTTTATTATACTATATATAATATATATATACACTATATATAATGTATTATAATATATATAATGAATTATAATATGATTATATATTATAATATTATATATTATATTTATTTATATATATACTATTATACTGTTACTTTATTATACTATATTACAGAATATTACACTAACAAGTACTATCACTCACTGGAAAACCCATGACTCCCCAAGAGCCTGACCACACACACACGTGGATCCAATTGGTCAGTGACTCAAAACACCATCACCAGAATCCAATCAGGCAATCACCTTGGGTAAACAATCTCCAGAACACATTCCACATGTGCACAAACACAGGAGTAGCAAATGAGATAAGAATTGTTTTGATCATTCTTTTCCCTGCTTCTCTCTGTTCAGAGGACATGTGGACACCATCTGTCCCGTTGTTGGAGGACACTGTGAAATCCAGAATTATCTTATCTTCATCTTGCCCAGACAGGTTATGGATGCCCCAGCCCCAGAACTGTCCAAGGCCAGGCTGGATGGGCCCCTGATCTGGTGAGTGGCCTCCCTGCCCCTGGCTGGGGTTGGAAGGATCCATAAAAATCATCCCCTTCCAACTCAAACCCTCCTGTGATTCACACCATCACCACTGTGGAAGGCAAGTTCTGCATTTTTAACAGGGAAAGTGTGAGGGGAGAAGCAGCTGCACAGGGGCATCCCCATGAGTGGCTGAACAAAGAAATTCAAGCAACTGACTCACTGACTTGAGTTTGTTTTCACTACAGACATCCAGCAGGGGAGAGCCTGCCGTTCTGCCTTTTCCTAACTGGGAGTGGAATATAATTCTCTCCCAGTTTCATGGGGACCACGTTCATCCTGTCACACAATGCAAAAAAAGCAGGAAAAGCTGTGTATGCTCTGTGTGAGTGTTGATTGTCCTTCGGTGCTGTGTTACTTGTGGCAGGTGTGGGCATGGTGTCATTCTCTCTCTTTTGTAGAAAATAAAACTTTCTGAGATCACTCAGACTGTGGCAGCCACGGATATTTCACTCAAAACCAGAAGGAATTCTGTTGCTTCAACTCACAGGCTCCCAGCCACACATGGACAGTTAATAGCTAATGACAGAAACATGATTTGAGTCTTCCAGCTCTTAAAATCCAAGTGCTACTCAGAGACTGAAAGCACTTGCCTTGCCTGTAAGACACGATGAAAACATATCACTTGATAAATTTAATTCAGTAGGAACAGCAGTGAAATACACAAAGAAATTCATTGTACTTTGATATTTTTGGCAAAATACAGGGTGTGTGTAATTGTGTTTTTCATTGCTGAGTTCACTGCCCGATGATAATGAATAAATAATGTAAGAGGAACTGAAGTATGGTTATGTATTTCTCTAAATGTCTCTGTTGTTGCTATGTATTATTTATAGTGTGGTAACACCTAAAAATCCCCTCAGGAACTGCAGTTCTGTTGTTTCACTGTACCCAGAATGTCTGACACAGGCTTGGTGTTGACACCTTAGGGCCTCAGGAGTGCTTGGGCTGGGATGATGATTATTCTCCTTTTGATGCTTTTTTGGGGCTACCTAAAAACAGAGGCCAGACAAAATTAAGGCAATAAAAAGAAGGAATATTTATTGAAGGCCTTCATGTACATTTTAGGCAGATGAAGCCCCCCAGGGGCTGCACCCAAAATGGATGATGGGTGATGGGTTTCACACTTTTATAAGTTTGCTCTATTTGCATATTGGGGGTTAATCTGTCAATTCCAGCTTCAGCTAATGAAGTCATTGACCCCAAGTTTGCTCCCCCCAAAACTCACTTTTGTTTCCATCTCTGGGGCCTGAGGCAGTGAGGTGTCCTTGATTGCCAGGCCTGGAGAGGAATTGTTGTGTCTGCCCCAAAATGGGAAAGCAGCAGCTCACACTGAGTGTGGAGTTTGGAGTTACACACTAAAGAACTGCAGGGTTACAAATGTAGGGAAAATGTAAAATCCTAAGGGAACACCTTCACCTCTGCTATCAGGTATATCTCTGTGCTGGGAATGCTCCCTGTGAGCATATTCTGTGCCTGGCCATGGGATGAGGGGTTTGGATGTGCACAGAAGCCAGAGATCTGCTGAATGTTCTGCATCAGCTACAGGTGACACAAGTTCCAAATCCTCTTCTGAGGCCAAATTCTCCAGGCACAAACAGGAGGATCAAAATATGAAGAGAAAATGTGACCCTGAAAAGCAAGTCACACTGATGGGGTAGATGTGAAACCTGTGGGGTTTTTATTGTCCTACTGCTCTGAGCCTTGGCCAAGAGCTGTGCAGAATTCACAGAGTCCACCTGGGGACCTCCTACAGGAGGAGGAACAACACCATGGTGTCTTTCTGGAGTGTTTTGTTTCCTGCCTGGAGATGGTCCCATGGCAAACCAGGCTGTGATGGGAGAGAGCTGGGGAGGGAAGACACAAATCACCATGGTTATTGATTAAAATAGTTATCTATTGAAAGGTCCAGAATTCATAAATAACCATGGCAGGGCCTCTACAGGGCCACATGGGAAGAAGAATGGGGTGAAAAACCCCTATAGGTTAAACTCCAGGAGAGTGTCTGTGCTAAGGATGAGCCATTATGAACAAGACTTGTCAAAAAGAAATACATTCCCTCTCATGGAATATTGAAAACACATTGGCTGCTAAAGGAGAGAGAGCCAAAATGTTTTCAGTACCTACTATAGAAAATGTAGGAGTCCCCCAAGCAAGAGATTTCTGTGCAAGGGGAAGGGAAAGGTTTGGCTTTTGCTCACCCAGCAATCAGAGAGCTCTGCAGGTGGAGGGCACCAGGCAAGAATTCCTTGCTGGTATCTGTTTTGGAGCCACCAATATTCCCAGAGCTCCCATTGCTGTTGTGTGTTGGGGAAGATGAAACAGGAAAGCCTTATAAATATGATTGTCTGGCAAAAGATTTTGAGAATATAGAATATAAGCAAAATTGAAATGAAAGCAAGCTTTGAGATCCCTTAGTTACTGAACAACAGGAAAACAATGGCATGGCCAGCTGAAGGTGATCCCCTTCTGATGGAACAACACCCTCTGCTTGCAGACAGGCCCAAGGGTCAGAGCAGACCCTACAGCTTGGCAGAAGGGGCCCAAAGAGGAGTTTTTAGGATTTAAAATGTAACACAGTGTGGTAATGTAATGATTCTTATAGGCTATATGTAAATGCTGTGGGATTTGTATCTTGTACTAGATTGGTTAGTGAGAATCAGAATATTCAACACAGAAGATGATTTATTGTATTGTAATGGGAAGTTTGCACTCTTACCTCTTGCCTCTTAGCCCTTACTTTTCTATGCTCTTAGTCCTTTTACTCTCTCACCCTCTCATCCTCTCTCCCCCTCTCTTCTCTCAGCCTGCTCTGAGCTGTGCCTGGCAGCTCCCAGCAGGGCCCTGCACCCAGGCCCTTTGCAATAAACCCCAAGTTCCAGCCCTGGCTGCAGAGATCTCTCGTCTCTGTCCATCCCGACCGTCCTGCTCCTACAGTTGTGCACCAAAGCAGGGCCTGCACAGAGATCCTGGAAGGTTTGGGTGAGAAATCCCATGGCTGAGATCAGCAGCCTGCCTTGGACCTGAATTCTGCACCTGTAGGAATGAACAGGCAGCTCCCTGCCCCTGAGCAGCCCTGAGCGTGTGCTAAAGTGTGTCTAGACATCCTGCCCTCCCTCCTCTCCCCCAGACTTCCCTGGCTAACCCCCCTGCCTTTGTTCCCAGCTCCAAATGGAAGAGGAAGTGTTGAAAGGCAGCCCCGAGGAAATGGTGTTAATGTCACTCACACCCCCATTATGTCACTGCATGTTTGGTGCCCAGCAATAAACTGCATTTCTTGTCCCCCTCGGGGGCCTGCAAGGCACAGCCCAGAGCATTCCCAGCCTCGGGCTTGGGTTTCTCCACATGGAAACTGGAGCTGGAAGGGCTGAGCAGGGTCAGGCTGGGTTCCTCCCAGAGTGGGAGCTTTGCCAGAGCCAGGAGCATTCCTGGATCCTGGATTAATAACCACGGCCACATAAAGCTGTTTGCTGCATCAAACACCTTCTGAATTCACACCTGAGTCATGGTGAGGGAGTTGAAAATCCAGTGGAGTGATATGAGAGGGGTTCCTCTCAGGTTTTTGGGTTGCGGGACAGTTTGGATGAAGCTTGCAGAGGTGAACTCTGTGCGGTCCTACCTGGTTTTGGTGCTGATGGGTTTTTTATAATTCCAATGAAATACTGAAAAAACCCCACCCCAGTATTTTAAAGGTCAACAAAACAAGCCCAGAAAAAAAAAGTTTTACATAAAAATTTATATTTCCCTCTTTTTAGTAATCTCTTTTAATGGCTGTCTCACATAAACACTGTGGTTCATGGGGACATGCTGCAGGACAGAGGCACGGTGGTAGATCAGGTGGGAAATAGATAATTTCAGATTTAGAGGCAGTTTGCCTCCTTATTGCATCACAGGCAGGGCTCAAATCTGTCTGAACAGGTCCTGCTTTGCTGAATCACTGAAGAAATTGTCCTAAAGTCTTGTAATTGTGCCAGAGGGAGGCAGGAGCTGCCCCTGGATCCCTGGCAGTGCCCAAGGCCAGGCTGGACAGGGCTGGGAGCACCTGGGACAGTGGGAGGTGTCCCTGCCATGGCAAGGGTGGGACTAAAGGATCTTTGAGGTCCCTTCCAACAAAACCATTTTGTGACTGTACAATTCAGAGCCTTTCACCCATCTACCCTTGAAGGCCCATCTACCCTTTGAGAGCACCTCTGGGTCTTCTCCTCACACACAATTCCCCCAAGCATCAGGATAAAATTCCCCCAACCAAAAGGACTCCTGTCACAGACATCTTTTATGAAAAATCCTTTCCTTAGGAGTTTTCCTCCTGAGAAGCGGAGAGGCCTCAGGAACAAAATGTAAACAATGATTATCTGCTGCTGTGGAATGCAACAGGTGGATCTGTGGTTGGTCTCATGTGGTTGTTTCTAATTAATGACCAATCACAGTGAGCTGGCTCGGACTCTCTCTGAGACACAAACCTTTGTTATTCATTCTTTCTTCTTCTATTCTTAGCTAGCCTTCTGATGAAATCCTTTCTTCTATTCTTTTAGTATAGTTTTAATATAATCTATATCATAAAATAATAACTCAAGCCTTCTGAAACATGGAGTCAGATCCTCGTCTCTTCCCTCATCTTAAGACTCCTGTGAACACGGTCACAGACTCCCTTTTGTTATTCCCCTTGAAAAACCCTCCTGGTTTCCCTCGTGTCCCTGAGGCAGAGCTGGGGACCAGGACAAGCTGTGATGGCTGTGGGGACCACGCCGGCTAGTGCCTGCTGCATGAAATGCACTCCCTCCCTCGCAGCTGCATCCTCCCCTCCCTCCTCCTCCTCCCCTCTGCCACTGCCCAGCACTGCCGTGCAATTAGACAGGAGAAAATTAACCAGCAAATCACGGGAATTAAGGATGTCTCCAGAGCAGATGGATCCTATTAAGCTGCACTTTCTGAGCCTGCAGTAGTTTTCCAGCAGTTTCCCAAAACTTTGGGACAAAGTTTGGAGTAGTTGGATTTGCAGGCGTGTGCTGATGTGGCACAGGGCATGGCAAGTGCCAGGCCAAGCCTAGGAGAGAGAGAACATTTTTTATTTCATCTTCAGATTAGGAATAAATCAGTTTAGACAGACAGATCAAATGATTACCCTCAGATTGAAAGCACAACAGAACAAAACTGACAAAATCCCCAACTCTTTTTTTTTGTCCCCACATCTTTTGACAGTCTCTGTAAATAAAACACTTTTCCAGCCCCTGTACAATCAGATATTGCCAAAGTGATGGATTCCTCTGGGAGAATCCTTTGGAGATGATGTGTTTTTTCAGCTGCCAGTCATTTCTCTGAATCTCCTTAGGGCTCACAGTTTTTTGGGTCAGTTTGATAGCTTGAACATGATGCTGTGCTGCTGATGCCTTGTGCAGGCTGCCCTAGAACACAGACTGGACAGAGCTAAAGAATAAAGCAGGGATTTATTAAAGGGCCTCCATGGACCCACCTTGGGCAGCACAAGAGCCCAGCCAGGGCTGCACCCAAGATGAACCAAAATGGCCCCAAAATGCACGGCCGGGCACGGGGTCTGTCACTGGGATCAGTTCTGCTCCATTTGCATCTTGCAGTTCATTGTCCCATTCCAGCTTTAGCCCCTGCAGTCCCACCCTGCTTGTTTTTCTCTCTCCAGCCCACGGTGTTTGTGCTCCTGGGCTGAGATTTGGATCATTTGTCCTTGGTGCCCAGCTGGAGCAGGAATTGTTTTGTCTCCCTGCTCTGTGCACAGAGCTCACCATCCCATAATGTGAAGCTCAGACCCACCCACTAAAGCAGCATAGAATCTGAAAAATAGAAAAGCTAAAACCTGAGGCATCACTGCCCATCCACACCTCAATGGCACTGTTGTATCAGTTTATCTCAGTTTTATAACAGTTATAGCCACTTTAATAACAGCTCATCCCTGTTGATAACAGTTTATACCCACTCCTGACAGAATGGGAATGCATTTGTTCCTGGATAAACTTGAAAAAAACCCAAAAGAAATAATAGGATCCAAAATGTTAATCAAGAATTCACAGAATCACTGGGTTGGAAGAGACCTTAAGGATCATTAAGTCCAACTCGTGCCCCAACACCTCAACTAAACCAACTAAACCCTGGCACCCAGTGCCACAATTCCTTCATTTCATTCTGTGGTTCTTAACTGGGGAAACCTCTCCTTAAACAAATCTCCTGTGAGGGAGTGGAAGATGTCCCTGCCCATGGCAGGGGGTGGAATGAGGTGATCCCTAATGTCCCTCCAACCCAAACTATTCCAAGATTCTGTGAAGTATCCATCCTGCAGCACAAAGGCCTGGAGATGAGCACAGAGGGCTCTGGGCAGGGCTGGTGGTGCTCTCTCTCTCTTGGTGATATTTTTTGCCCCACGTCCGGGAGGAATGACAAGGAGGACTCCACTGATATCAGTAAGAGGCTGAATGAGGGATGTGGGACTCCAGGCAGCTCTCCAAAATGCAGTTTATTCCATCCAAGGTGTCACAGCAGCCCAGGGTGGTGGGTGACAGAGCTGTGCCCACAGCTGTCAGCTCCAGCTGCAGGCAGCCTGGAGACCCCTTGGTTTTGGTTACAATGCATTACAGACTTTTCTTTGCTGAGCATCTTAATACAGCAGAACCAATCTATACCTTAACTCTTACCTATAGCCTATCATAACTACTGTAATTACCATATTCATGTTACTGTTCTCCAATCACTAAAAGTCAGTACATTACAGTTTAAGCTAGAAGTTGTTTTTCAGTTTTCTTGCAGTGGAAAATTCTGAGACTTTTTTCTACTTGCAGCTTTGCTGACTTGTTTGCCTGTGCTCTCTTTCTGCTTGGTAAAAACATCTTCTTGTTTGGGGTGGGTTTATCCTTTGCTCTAAGCCATAAAAACCCCTTCTAACTAACACACCCTTTGCCTCCTTGGTTATCCAGTGAGACTGGCTCAGCAATTCTTTTCTTGTATATCAAAACTCGCTTCCATCTCTATTCCTTCAGATTCTACATTCAAAAATCTTTCTGCCAAGCATACATATCTGTGAGACTTTCTTGTCAAACTTTCATCCTTCCCAACAGCTATCAGAAGGCTAATTAATTACTTTATTATACTATATTATTCTATACTATATTACACTACATCTAAACTGAATCTGCACAAGCACCCAACTCAACTCAACTCTACAGAATTTTGTGACTGTCAGTGGCAGTCCTGACACACACCTGGATTCAATTGGTCAGTGAATCAAAACACTCACACAGAATCCAATCACCAATTCCCTTGAGGTAAACAATCTTCCACAATGCATTCCACTTGTGAACAGCACAGGAGCAGCAAATGAGATGAGAATTGTTTTTTCTTTCTCTGAGGTTCAGAGAATGTGAATCCCAGGAATATTCTTGGGAAGTTGTGCCTTGCTTTTCTCTCTGAAGAGAAATGTGGCCACACTCTCTGCTCCTGTGTGTGCTCCCAGAACCACTGTGGGTTCCTCTGTTTGTTCCTCTGTTTGTTTGGATATTCCAGCCCAGCCCTCGGGGCTTGCTCAGCCTCACACAGCAGCTCATCCATTGTACAACAATTTTTAGCCTCAGCTGGAAGAGGAGTCCAAGAGCTGAATCAGAAGGAGAGAAGTAATGCTCAGAGAATAACTCTGGGAGTGCTGGACATGCTAGAGATCAGAGGGAGCTCCACAAGGGTTTAAGAAGCACAGAAGACATGACAGCTCTGGATAGCAGAATTTCAAAAAACCTTTCTGGCAAAAAGGAGCTGTCAAAACTCTTCAGCACACATTTTAAAATCTTCCACGCAGATCTCACTTTTCTGCCAAGACAAACTTTCTCCCTTTGAAAAGCAGAGGGAGTTTTGCAGGAGCCTTTCTCCCATCATTCAGTTGCTGTGATTGACTCCCACGTCACCCAGGGCACTGCGCCCTTGGCTTTTCTGGTACCCATGGTGACAGGCAGGGCAGATAAGGCAGCAGAGCATCTGTCAGTGTCTCCAGAGGGACAGACTTCATCCTGCTGCTTTGTGCTCAACGGCAGCCACAGCAGGATGATTCAGTTCCTCTGTGCAGCAGCAGTGGGGAACTTGAAAACCTAAAAAAATCATGTTTGTGAAACTTTTTCCTTCTGACTCCAGCTGATCTAATTAATTACATGATTCCCCCCCACCCCCAGCAAATCTGCCTCTGATGTTTTGTGTCATCACATCCCCAGAGCTCTGCTACTGTGACATCAGTCTGGCTCTGTAGGAAATGCAAAAACCTTGTGAAGGAAAGTACAAAAATTACACGAGGGCTGAGAAAATACTTCAGAACAAGAATATATATTAATAATATATAATATATAATATATAATATATAATATATAATATATAATATATAATATATAATATATAATGTATAATATATTATGTATAATATATGCTATATACTATATAATAATATACTATGTATTTATATATTCAAATATATTTAATTTGTAAAATAAAATATTGAGAGGTGAAGTAAATATGTAAGTATATCACTGGGGGTGAAAAAATAAAATACTGGGCTATGTGGAGCCCCTCAGTTATTCAGCAAAGCAAGAAAGAGCAGATAGAACTGAAGCTGAATCAATTTGTGTGTGAGAAATTCTGTGCTGCTGGATTTGTTTCTATGCAAAGCCTTTCTGGAAGGGACCTTTTAGGCAAGCACAAATGGTTTTATTGGAATAATGAGGTGAAAGGTAGTGCCTGGCCCCTGTGAGGTGTGGGAGTTGGTGATCCAGGGATCCCCCTGGTCACAGGGCTTTGTGGCTGCCCACAGCACAGAGAGGGGAGTGGGGACAGAGGCTGAGTGATGTGCCTGAGGTCACTCAGTGCAGGAGGAACCCCAAACCTCTGTCTCCTCCTGCCTGACTCCCCTGTGTGCTGCTCTGGCTTTCCAAACTGCATCTCCTCCTGCACGCATCTGAAAAAGGAGAGGCAGTGAAGGCGATTGATACCTCAGGTTCAGCTTTTCTATTTTTCACATTCTGTGCTGCTTTAGTGGGTGGGTCTGGGCTTCATGTGAGGGGATGGTGAGCTCTGTGCACAGAGCAGGGAGACAAAACAATTCCTGCTCCAGCTGGGCACCAAGGACAAATGATCCAAATCTCAGCCCCAAGAGCACAAACACCGTGGGCTGGAGAGAGAAAAACAAGCAGGGTGGGACTGCCGGGGCTAAAGCTGGAATGGGACAATGAACTGCAAGATGCAAATGGAGCAGAACTGATCCCAGTGACAGACCCCGTGCCCGCTCGTGCATTTTGGGGCCATTTTGGTTCATCTTGGGTGCAGCCCTGGCTGGGCTCTTGTGCTGCCCAAGGTGGATCCATGGAGGCTTTTAATAAATCCCTGCTTTATTCTTTAGCTCTGTCCAGACTCTGCTCTAGGGCAGCCTGCACAAGACATCAGGATCAGCCAGAAGGGCTGAGGTAGTTTCCTGTTCACTTGATGATTTTCTGAGCTATGGGACTGCCATTCCAGTCCTTATAATGAGTGGAAAATCCTGATTATTGGGCTGATGGTCACATCATGTGATGGTGGCTGGAAGGTCAGCTGGAGTTCCTGCAGGTCTGCAGCCCTGGCAGCCCCCAGTGACCCTCAGAGAGCTTGGGCTGCTCCTGGCTGTGGCAGAAAATGTGTCAGAGCAGCATGTGCTGCACCTGTGAGTCTTTATTGACACACAGCCAGTGGGGAAACTGAGGCACGGGGCGATGTTTGACCTCTCTGATCTGTCAGAGCAGGATCTTCCCCTGATCTGCCCACAGTGCCTTCCTTCACAGGGGCCTTTTCTGTGACATCTCCTCACTCCTGATCCTGACAGGAAATCTGAGACTTCCTCAGCAGAAAGGTTGGACTTGATGATCTCAAAAGTCTTTTCCAACCTAGTTCATTCTGTGATTAGTTCATTCTGTCATTAGTTCACTCTGTAAAAGAAGGAGTAGAGCTGGGAACAGAGGAGTCAGACTTGTACAAGCCACCATGACTGAGGACCTGGGATTAGTTAGCAATGAGTTTGTGGAGGACTTGAGCCATTTCTATTTTCTTTGCAGATATTTCCCATATCTCACAAGTGAAAGCTGCCAGACATGCCTGACAAATGAAGTGCCAGTGCTAAATAATATGTGGTAAATAATCACTTCAGCATTCATCCTTCTTTTCTGTTTGGAAGAAAGGCACTTTCTTTTTCCTGTTTTAAAGTTAATTGAACTTGAAGTTGCTTGGAATTTGATGCATTTCAGCTTTCTAAAGGACCAGTGTCTGTGAAGCCACAGCCCATAGAATTGTGTAATGCAATCATGGGATGGTTTAGGTTGGAAGGGACCTTCAAGCCCATCTCATTCCACCCCTGCCATGGCAGGGACACCTCCCACTGTCCCAGGTGCTCCCAGCCCTGCCCAGCCTGGCCTTGGGCACTGCCAGGGATCCAGGGGCAGCCCCAGCTGCTCTGGGCACCCTGTGCCAGGGCCTGCCTACCCTGCCAGGGAAGAATCTCTCTGCTTTGCCCCACATTTCCACTCTCAATCTCCACAACTTCCCAGCCAAAGGCCAGGCTTCAGTTCTGGAAATGGAAAGCACTCACAGAGCTCTGCTGAACTGCACTGAATATTGAGCTTTTTGTGGGAGTTTTGCTGCCTGTGCTGGGCCAGGGGCTGAGGCACAGCCCAGCTCCACAGGGTCCTTCTCCTGAATTCCTCACACCAGACTATTAATAGTGAATAGTTTTGTCTTCATGTTGTGCACAACGATACTCACCAAACAGTTTCTTTAAAAGATGCTTCAAAGCCTGACAGGCATCACCGGAGCTGTTGTTTTCTTTCCATTTCTTTTTGTAAACTGACTTAAGGCCAATATCAATATTTATCTAGAGCGAGGGAAGTGTTTTGCTGCCAGGAATTTGAGTGCACTGTTTTCTTTTGACTATAAATGGGGCAATTACTAATGAGGATATTTCTAAAATGAATGAGTGGAACATTAATTTCCCCTTAGCCCCAGCCTCAAGTCACCCCACAAATAACCCTTTATATGTTTTGATCTGATGGTTAAGTTGCAGGTTCCATTAAAAATAATTATGATTTTTTTATGATGATATTTTGGGCATTGCTCTCCTTCAGCTCTAAGTATCTGGTTGTTTTGCCCATGTTAACTGTTGTTGCTGGGTTTGTTTCTTCTGTGTTCTTCACTTGGAGCTACAGAGCTACAGAAAAAATATTTTTTTTAAATTACAGATCATAGAAAAATCTGAAAGGTGCCTCAAGGAATGGTTTAACCAGCCTCGTGCTCAGGGATGAATTCGCTAAACTGTTCTCTGATTACAGCCCAACCTGCTTGGAAACTGCAACCTTGGCAAATCCACAGCTTCCCTAAATTATTCAGGAAACGCTTTATTCCTCTCTTTTTGCAATTCCCTTCCACATATTTGAGCACTGTTATCACATCTTCCCCTTTGCCTTCTGCAGGCTTAAATGGACCGAGTCTGTTCCATCTTTCATCACAGGTCACATTCTCCAGGGCTCGGATCACTCCTTTCTCTTTGCTTTGGAGCTGCTCCAGCTGATTTTCCTGCCTCTTTTGATGTGTGGTGCTTCCAGCTGAGGAGTTCTGCCAGCTGGAGTGGTGTGAGCAGCCTGGCAGGTGATCCATCAGCTCCCACAAAACAGCCAGGGGGTATCAAACAGGGGCTGATGCCTGCATGGCATCGCTCCTGTCCCACTGTGGCTGTCCCTGTGCCCTGCCCTCGTGGGCCAGGTGACACCAGCAGCCCCAGGGAGCCTTGGGTCCCTCTGTACCTGCATCTTGGCCACCTGTGCTGTGACTCATTTCCCACAGGGGGAGGTGAGATGGGTTCCAAAGCTGCTCCTCTGCAGCCATCCATCACTGCTAACCCACCACGCCAAGCCCAAACGTTCTTTGGTGATGGCTCATGGCCCTGGGGAGGGGAAGATTGGAAGCAAAAATGGAGAGAATGAGGCCTTCATTAATTATCCCATAGCAACTTGGTGGGAGGCTGGATATTTTCCTAAATTCCCAAGCTGTTTTTTTTGCACACATCCTCCCGCACATTTTTGTCTGCTTGGTCCATCATTTCCATCCCTCTGCTGAGCTCTGGGTGCTGCCAGTTGCCGAGGTAAGATCCTGCAAATTCTCCCTGGCTGCTGAAATCGGGGTCAATCCTGTGAATCACTGGGGCCAAGAGCAGCTGTCCCATGCCAAGATGGACAGACTTTAATGGAAGCTGTGACTTCACATATTTACATGTATAGATCAGCCTCCAGCTGGGCAAGGATTCCCTCTTCCCTATCAGCTCAGCTGGGGCTGTGATCTCACCACGTTTTTGCTTTCTCGTGGACCACCTCCAAGTCAATCCTGGGTTACTGTGGGAAGCTGTGCTGCAGGAATTGCCCTCCTCCAGCCCAGCTCCCCAGCCAGGCCCTTCCTGTAAAGTTTGCACAGGCTCCCTATAAACCCCCCTGCTCGTGGTCAGGTCCCTCAGCACCAGTATCCCAGATCCCATAACTCCTGCAGCTTAACCCAGCAGTTCCACTTCTCTTTCTGAAACACCCACCTAAAGCTGCTAAATGAGTTCCTGATTTCCTATAAAAATTGCTGCATTAGGAGCAAAGTCAGAGCAGCCAGAGCCCCAAGAGGCAATGCCAGATTTCTAACATGCTTCACTAAATTCACCATAAATCCCTTCTTGAATAACACCCTGAAGGATGGGGATGATCCAGGCAAGAAGGAGTCTGAAGCTCTCTGTTCTCTGCCCTGTGTTGTCCCTGAGCTCCTGTTGGATGTGAAGTGTCTCCCTGATATTTTAAGATTTTCTAAGCTTTCTGATGTTAACATCCTTGTAACGAACTTTCTCACACACTTTGCATAAATAACTTATTGTTTTGCATTCTTTTATGGAGGAGGAGAAATTTGATGGACTCTTGGTTTGTCCAGTGTCACTGGAAAGGTGGCACTGTCACCCTCCAATCCACTGTCACTTTTAGAAATCTATAAATGTTAATGTCAGAAAATAAACTTAATTGCTTTGCACCAATGAATATAATAAATTATTGTGATGTAGTTGATGACTTAAGATCACGCTTTGTTAAGAATATATAAGTTGGAGAACATGCAGAATAAAAACTTTGTCTTCTTAAGCCCTGATCCCATGTGTGTCTGTCACATCTGACCTAAGAGTAACAGTCTCTCTATATTTATTATTGTGGTTGTTTCATTTAGAACTTTAGAGAGGAAGGAGTTTCCAGGGTGAGCTTAGAAGCTGGTTCAGAGCAGACCCCAAAACTGCTTCCAAGCTTTAAAAAAAATATTATCACTTCCCACTCCAAGTGATGGATGGAGAATAAGACAAACCCTCCCCTATCACCCAAAGATCTCTCCTAAACTGTGTTTCCTTAATGATGTTTTGTTTTACTGGCGACTCTCCCATTTCCATCTCCCCCACTTGGCACATTTTCTCTGCCTCCCCAGTGCCTCAGGGACTGTGTTATCATGATCAAGCAAGGAGGAAATTACCAAAATGGCATCCTGTAATGTTTCATGCAGGAATCAAATGCTGCTTTACCATGAAGTCATTTGGTTTAGTCTATAAAATTCAGAGCTCTTCAGGAGCTGGTTTCAGCTCCTGGACACCACTTTTAGACTGGCAAATAGGAGTTATCTGGTCCCACTTTGAAGAGAACCCCATGGTTTAGTGTCACAGCTGTCAGAAATCCCCTCCAGAGGCTTGGGGTTCATCTTTCACCGCAGGCAGTGCCAGATGTTGGGATTTGGCTCCTCATTCCCTGTATCCCTGTGGCTCTGGGTCCAGCAATGTGCAGGGAGATGCTGACAGCAATCCCTACCTGTGGAAAGGTGTCCTGGACATTTTAACTAAATCCTCTTGTTCCCTGCACAGGGAAGTTCCCAGTTTCTTGGGTTTTTGGTTGATATTTGCTGCCCCAAGATGTGCAGGGTGTCTCTGTTTTGGCCCGTGCAGCTGAAGAACGAGTCTGGACTCTTCACTTTTCGGTCTTGAGGTTGTTTATTAATTCTTATCTATGAAATTTTCTTTCTACCCAGCCGAGATCTGCTCAGCAGGGCAGCCACAGGCACTCTGACCGCCCCTGAGGCGGTGTTGTCCTTTTATACTGCAAACTACATATAACATATTTACACTGAATTCCCAATACCTATCACCTGTGTTAGACAGTGCACTTCTACTCTAAACCAATCCCAAAGTGCCAACATCACAGCAGAAAATGGAGACCAAGAAGAAGAAGAAAGGCTGGACACGCCCAAGTTCCTCCATCTTGTCCCCATAACCCTCATGCCAAAAATCCTAAAATCTACATTTTATTATTATATTATTATTATACTATTCAAACCTGTGTGACTTTCAGGTCCTCATACAAAGCTGGTAACTTGCTCCAGGGGTCAGAATTAAATCCCCAGGTGTTCTGGGCTGTGTGCCAGGGTCTCTGAGCCCCCTGGCAGGGTCCTGGCAACTCTGGACACCCAGAGGGATGGGGAGCAGAGGTCTGTGCCCTGGAGATCACTGCCAAAGGATGAGGCAGTGAGGACACCAAATAATCCCAGCTGGGATCTCCAGACAGACTGACCTGAGCACAGTGAGCAGGGGCAGGGATCTCCCCTGGCACAAACTCCTGACAGGAGGGGACAGCCAGGGGGGTCAGGCTGTGCTCCCTTGGTGATAAATGACAGAAGAAGAGGAAACAGCCCTAAGCTGTGCCAGGGGAGGCTCAGTGTGGATATTAGGAGGAGTTTCTTCACTGAAAAGATCATCAGGGCTCATCTGAGGGGGCTCCAGAGACCTTTCTCCAGGATTTCCAGCTACTCCAGGCTCATCTCAGACTGCCCTGGAGCCAGCCAGTGCCCCTGTGCCTGGGCAGATGCTGGGGCAGAGGAAGGGTTTGTGTTGGGCTTCCCCAGAGCCAGGATAACATTTTAGCTGCTGCCTTTAACCCACACATTCAAAGTTCCCCCTCTGGGTCTGTATTGGAATAATATCCGCAACTGGTCTGCCCAAATTTTTCACTTGCTATAAATACGCAGCAGTGGCTTCCTGTGGGCAGTCTGGCTGGACTGGCTTCTCACTGAGGACAATCAATTCTGGGGGCAATTTGCTGATATGCTGATGAGTCTGTCAGTGGCTGATGCTGGTACTTGGATCTGTTCCGTGCCTGTCAGGGAAAAGCTCCGAGTTCATTTCCCCCAGGCACAGAGCCAGACCTAAGGACACACAGAAGTGCAGACACTCTCAGGGGATACCAGGGCAGAGTCCCACCAGCCCCATCCCCTCAGATCCACCCCAAATTCAGTCATTTGCAGGGAAAAGGCACATTCAGCACCCTGCCTTCCGTGCCAGCTGTCAGATGAACTCAGCCTGCTGCCGAGCTTTACCTTGGAATGCAGATGGACAGGACAGCTGATGGGTTTAATTCTCTGCTGAATAACGTGCAAGAGCAGATTTTTAACAGAGGTTCAAGCCTAGGCCAGGCAGGCCGTCCCCAGCAGCTCCATCTGAAACATTTCACGGGCAGCATCTGAATTCATCTGAAATCTGAGTTTGAAACTACTGACAAATAAACTTTTTGAAAATCTTTACTCCCTTTGTAGCTAAAACCTGAAATTTGCAGCCTAGCAAACGCAGATGGCAGGAGCAGTGGCACGGCTGGAGCCATGGCTTCTTCTGTTCTTTTTTTCCAGCAAATGCAGATGGCAAGAGCCCTATCAGGACTGGAGCCATGGCTGCTTCTCTTCTTTTCTCCAGCCCCTCAGAGGAGAGTGAATGTGAGCAGAGCTGTGAGGAGCCTGACTTTGTGTCCCTGCTCTCTCTCCTGCCAGAGTCACCTGAGCAGGGTTCACCTTTCAGCTCCTTCAGGTCCATCCACTGCATTCTGCAGGACTTGGGCTTCATCTCTGGAGTTTTGGGCTGACTCCTTCAGTGGGTAATCCAGATAGAAAAGTGGGGAACAGCTCAGTGAGGGTCAGTGCAGGGACTGCTCAGGGGATGAGGTTTTGTTTTCCGCTCTCTGCTCCGGGTATCCTGGGGCAGAGGAGGGCCCGTGGGTGATGCTGTGTGTGGCAAGAGAGGCAGCAGGGAGCACTCCAGGCACAGGAGGGAATGTGAGAGCTGCTGGAGGGCTGCCAGGGCTGCTCCCGAGTGTCTCGCACAATTAACAACCCGTGCCTTGCTGCCATGAATAATCCCAGTTCTCAGGCTGGGATTGTTGGAGCAGCTCTGGTGAAAGTTGCCCCGCACTGGTTTATTTTCAATCCAAAGGGTGATTCCCTGTCTGTTAGCAGCTATTTCCTTTGGTCTACCCTGCTTATCTCTTCCAACTGTGTATTTAAATACATCTTCCACCTGGGAAAGATTTCACAGAGTGAGGGAAAGGATGAAGATAGAAGGAAAATAAATTCTGTGGCTTCAGGAAGGGAAGAAGAGCAGCCTGGGCTGTAGGCTTTACTGACCATGTAATAAATGCAATTTTGCATCCCCAAGTGCACACAAAGGCTGTACTAATATTTTCAAGTGTCTCCAGTTGCACTCCTGTGTCCAGTGATGTGACCAGCAGCTTGCAGTGAGTTACATGCAGGAAAAGAAGGGAAATGGTATTTTTCCTGCTCACTTTAGATGATGCAGGGAGCAGGAGTGTGTAAATGTGATTTTTGGCACGGTGTTTTTGTTGAATGTGTGTTTGAGGCAAACTGAGCCACGGTCCATGAGTGCCTTATCAGCCTCTTGAGGTTTAACAAGACCAAGCTGAGGGTGCTGCACCTGGGTTGGGACAAGCCCTGGGATCAAGCCAGGCTGGGATGAGCAGCCCTGGAGAGGGAGCTGGGGGTGCTGGGGGTGAGAGCTGGAGCTGCCCCAGCCCCTGAGCCCCTGCCCTGGGCTGAGCCCAGCGTGGGCAGCAGGGCAGGGGGGATTGTGCCCCTGTCTCACTCACACGCTGGGGCACAGGATTCCACCCCGGGAAAAACCAGAGCTCCGTAGCCCTTTGCTTCCTGGGAATCCTCGGCTTTGGGAGCGGAGTGGGAGCAGAGAACGATGTGAATCCAAAGCTTGCCACCTCCTGGCCACTGCGAGTGCTGTGCCTGCCGCTGGGAAAGAGAAATCCAGCACGTGTGCGAGTGCCCGGGTACGAACTTAGGGATGAGAAAGGAAAATAGGGATAGGGAAGGGACGTGGTTGCAGAGTGCAGCGCTCTGATCCGACCTCACCGAGCCTGGGCTGCGCAACTTATCCCTTTTTGTTTGTGCGTGGTGCTGAGCTTGTGAAAATCATGGTACAGCAGGTGCCAATAATGCCACCATCCATCCATCCATCCATCCATCCATCCATCCATCCATCCATCCATCCAGTCTTTGCATTCCCCCCAGATGAAGGCAGGAATGATGAATCTGACTCCATGTTCTCACAAGACTAATTTATTACTTTATGATACTATATTCTATTAAAGAATACTATATTATACTATACTAAAGAATACAGAAAGGATACTGAATGCTAAAAAGATAATAATGAAAACTCCTGACTCTGTCCAGAGTCCTGACACAGCTTGGCCCTGATTGGCCAAAGAGTGAAAACAACTCCCAGCAGAATCCAATGGAACAATCACGTGTGGGTAAACAATCTCCAAACACATTCCACATGAGCACAACACAGGAGAAGCAAATGAGATAAGAATTGTTTTCCTTTTCTCTGAGGCTTATCAGCTTCCCAGGAGAAAAACCCTGGGTGAAGGGATTTTTTTCAGAGAATGTGAATGCCACACATCCATCCATCCATCCATCCATCCATCCATCCATCCATCCATCCATCCATCCATCCATCCATCCATCCATCCTCGATTTTCCCAACCCCACCTACATGTGCTGATACCCTGTCCCCTCCCTGCACAATTCCCAGCAACAGATTCCACACCTGGGGAAAAATGCACCTGCCCAGGTGATGCCAGGCTGAGGGTGTTTTAAATTTTTAGATTTTGTTATAGGTTTTTAATAAATTTTTGTGCATAGATTTTTATTAAATAGGAATGGGAAACCAAAATCCCATAGTGATAAAAATAATAAAATGTTGTAAACTATGGGGCTTCAAAAAGAGTCTGAACCATGGGCATGTGTGCTAAAGCAAGGCCCAGGACTTCCCTCCCTCCCAGCACAGCCCAGCAGAGCTTCTCCATCAGCTTTGGAGGCAAGGTGGTGATTGCACCATGCATGCAAATGAGGGAAGTTATTTAATTTGGGCTGGCATCACCCTAATTACAGCAGTGCCATCAACCTCTTTGCCTTCCAAAGCCACAGAAAGCTTGAGGGCACATGGGGCAGAGCCCAGAGAGCTGCAGGCCAGGGAACCCCAAGGGCAATGTGAACGTGTGAGGTGATCCCAAAATTGAGTGCCCAGGCCAGGTGGTGATTTGAGCATCCCCTCCTGGCTGGGGATTCCCATTAACCCCCAGCACCAGCCCTGCCCATGGCACAGGGACTGGAGCTGGGATCCTTGGGGGTCCCTTTCACTCTGCACAGCTCTGAGAGCAGCTGGAGTAGAGGTTTGTGTGAGCTGGTTATAACCCAGCAGAGGCTCACAGGCACCGTGATCAGGGAGGAGAAGGCAGCTGCTGTTGCTGGACACTGTTACAGCAGGTTCAGGCTGTTTTTCCCTTTTGAAGCCGGCAGGAATTCAATATCTGTCTCCCAGTGCTGTTCTCAGTGATCACCAAATTGCTGTCTGCTGTCAGCACAGGCAGTTCCTGTTATCACTCACCTTTTAGCGAGATGCAATCAATGCTAGCCATAAGACCGGCAGCTTTTGGGTTTTCTCCCACAAAATCAGCTTCAATCTCAGGATACAACCCATGCAAATGCAGCAGTGTAACCACCTGGAGCAGCATCAGCCCTTTGACTCACATTTTCAGTGCCTGCAGTGGCATCAAGGTGTCCCTTTGGCTTGTCAGGCCACCACAACACGAACCTGAAGCCAACTTCACACCTCTCAGAACCAGGGCCACTCTAAACCTGCTGGCACTGCTGCTGAGCTCCATTACACAGCTGACCCCACAGAAAAAGAGCCACCTTGCCCTGCAATACTGCACTGATGTCTGCAGCAAAACCTCAGGAGAGCCCTGGCCATCCACACCAGACCGTGGCACAGCAACCTGACCATCTGCAGGTGTCCCCTAATTAGTTAATTGCCTGAATGGGCAGCACCTGTGTGCCAGCACAGCTGGGATGGTCTGACTGGTCCCTCTGGCGGTGTCTGGGCTGTTCAAGGCTTTCACTGAGCTCCACACAACTGAAAATTGTAGGAATTTTCCATTTGCTGCAGAGGAGACTTTAGTATAAATCCTTGTAGTTCCTTTTATGTCTCTCTTCAGGAGATACCCTAAAATTACCAACATTAACCCTGTTAGAAATACTCTGTCCCACCAATACCAGCTCCTGGATTTTGTGATGTGCAGCTAAAGCTCCTCACCTGTGATGAATCTCTTCCTTGTTCCCAGGATAACAAAGTAATCTCCAAACCTCTGAATAAGCCCGTGCTGTGCAGGGTTCAGGCTCACACCAGAGCCCTTGCAGATGTACGTGGTACAAAACTGCAGAGCCAGGTTGTTGCCTGAAATAAAACCTGCTTTTGCAGCAGAAACAACATATTTACACTGTATAATTCTTGCACTTTTATCTTTTATCTTTGACATCCTCTCCATACAGCTCTCTCTAAAATCCTACTTCCAAGCACAGTCTCTTAATTACATCCATTTTTCTCATGACATCTGCCTTTCCTTTAAAATTCCACGGAATTTTACACTCTGTCTAGCTTAGCCAGGACAACCAGACACTTACCTGGACTCAGCCATGGAGCCCTGGAGTTTGGGTTCCTCTGGTGACATCAGTTTTGGGGACCAAAGATTCATAGAATGGCTGTGGTGGGAAGGAAATTCAAAGCCCATCCAGTGCCACCCCTGCCATGGCAGGGACACCTCCCACTGTCCCAGGCTGCTCCCAGCCCTGCCCAGCCTGGCCTTGGGCACTGCCAGGGATCCAGGGGCAGCCACAGCTGCTCTGGGCACCCTGTGCCAGGGCCTGCCCACCCTCCCAGGGGAACAATTCCCAATTCCCAATATCCCATCCATCCCTGCCCTCTGGCAGTGGGAGCCATTCCCTGTGTCCTGTCCCTCCAGGCCATTGTTAACAGCTTCTCTCCATCCTTCCTGCTGGCTCCCTCAGAAGGGATCCTGGATTATCCCACATTTTAGAAGCAACACAATTACCTCCTGTGGCCTTTGTTTTTTAAGATACAGCTTTTCTTCTTGTACACCTTTTCTCCTCAGACACACCTTTTTCTCCTCAGGCCATCAGCCTGGGATTACAACTAGGACCTAACCTGAACAAGGAAAAGGAGCACCCACCTTCCTCCTCGGGCTTTACAGGAAATGCCTTCCTCATCATTTTCTCACCATTGCCATCAAACCCTGAGCCCCACACCTTCCACATTCCTTACCAGGGCAATCAGGGCATTTGCTCCTTTAAGGAGCAGCTGTGGGAGATGCCCAGCCCAGCCCAGCCCATTCAGGTTTGTTGATGGCTGTGATGGGTCACACCAGTGATGCTGGAGAGGTGACAAACCCAGCAGGGAAACCTCTGTGGTTTAGGATGAGTGCCAGGACCTGCAGAGGGCTTAAAGCCCTTTGGGGCTGGGAGAAATGATAATCACATCCAAAAAAAAAAAGGTTTATTAAAACCTTATCAAAAATACAGCAGAAAATAGAGACAATATTATGGTGCCAGGAGCAGAGGATTTTTCTCACCATGTGCTCACCCACACATTGGAGGTTTCACCTTTTAACTCTTTAGACCCTCCCAAAGTTCTGTCCATTGACTCCTTTTGACTGTTCAGTGGTGGAAATCACATCCTTGTATCTTTTTTGGAGGTCAGCTGTTGCCATAGTAATGAGCCAACACCCCCCCCAAATGTCCCAAACCCAGGCAACCCCTGATAACAACACAAGGGGGGTAAAACATAACTATAAATCTATAATACTTCTCCTGACATATATACATGATATTTGCCTTTTAATTGTGATAAAAATAACTATAAATCTATAAAACAAAACCTATAAATCTATAAAATTTCTCTTAACCTATATATATGATATTTGCCTTTTAATTACCATAAAACATAACTATAAATCTATAAAACAATAACTATAAATCTATAAAATTTCTCCTAACATATATACATCATATTTGCCTTTTAATTGTGATAAAACAATAACTATAAATCTATAAAACTTTTCTTAACATACATACAGGATATTTGCCTTTTAATTGTGACAAAATATAATTATAAAACTATAAAACTTTTCTTGACATATATACATATTCGCCTTTTAATTGTGATAAAACAATTATAAATCTATAAAACATAACTAGAAATCGATAAAATTTCTCCTAACGTATATACATCACATTTGCCTTTTAATTGTGATAAAAATAACTATAAATCTATAAAACATAACTATAAATCTATAAAATTTCTCCTAACATATATACATCATATTTGCCTTTTAATTGTGATAAAACAATAACTATAAAGCTACAAAACTTCTCTTAACATATATACAGGATATTTGCCTTTTAATTGTAACAAAATATAATTATAAAACTATAAAACTTAACATATATACATATTCACCTTTTAATTGTGATAAAACAACTATAAATCTATAAAACAATAATTATAAATCTATAAAACTTCTTCTAACATATATACAGCATATTTGCCTTTTAGTTGTGATAAAAAAAATAACTATAAATCTATAAAACATAACTGGAAATCTATACAATTTCTCCTAATATATATAGATGATATTTGCCTTTTAATTATGAGAGTCAACCATCGTATTGCTCATCTATCACAGGCTCTATCAGGCCCACTAGATGGCGGCAGCTCCTTAAATTTGTGCGTTTGGCGTGGAAAAAGCAGAGGATGGAGCTCCCGTGGCTTCCCGCATCCTGGGGCAGCCTTGCCCGGGGTATTCCCGCGGTTAAAACCAGTTCCTTTCGTGAGCTGGAGACTGGAATGTGTAATTTCTCAAATAAGTGCTGCCTCTGAGTGCTTCGAACCCTCCCTGCTCCTCCAGACTGGGCTTTACCGGGGGGTCTGGGCTGTGGGAACTCTCCAGGAGTTGGGCTTAAAGCCCTTGAAAAAGGATCAGAAAGGTGAATAAATGTTGTGTGTGTGTACGGTTTGCACCTGGGAATGGCAGGGGTCTGCAGGGCTGGACCAGCCCCGGGTTCTCAGCTCACAGCCAAAACGTTCCAGCAGCCCCAGGGGCTGCTCTGGGATTTCTGCTGTGGGCAGGATTAATCTCAGGCTTATCAGAGGTAGCTGCAGCCCAGGTGGGAAGTACACTTGAGGGCTAATTCCAGATTTGTGGCAGTGTAATTAAATCCCACCGGTTCAGGGCAAGGAATGTTGTTCCATTCCATCCCAAACCTACACAGGCTGGGTGGTTCCTGTCCCAACTTCTGTCAGGCAGATTCTCCACTTAGCCTAAGAACCCTTTCCTGGGAGGGGCTGCTGGGGCTGTCAGCTGCCAATTTGACCAAGAGAATGAAGGACACAGGCTTTCAATACTGAAAGGGGCTCAGGAGAGCTGGAGAAGGGTTTTTGACAAGGGCATGGGATGCTGGGACAAAGGGGAATGGCTTTACACTGATGGAAGGCAGGGTTAGGTTGGATATTTGAAGGAAATTCTGCCCTGTGAGGTGGGCAGGCCCTGGCACAGGGTGCCCAGAGCAGCTGGGGCTGCCCCTGGATCCCTGGCAGTGCCCAAGGCCAGGCTGGGCAGGGCTGGGAGCAGCCTGGGACAGTGGGAGGTGTCCCTGCCATGGCAGGGCTGGCACTGGATGGGATTTAAAGTTCCTTCCAACCCAACCATTCTGCAATTCATGAATTCTCTTGAAGCAAGCATCCAGCTGTAAGTGAGGGAGTTTTGCAGCCATCTGTGACCACCTTAAAGTCCTCTGCAGGCTACTCCAAGGTTAACCTTGTCCTAATTATGCTGCCTGGTAAATGGGAGCACTTATCCATGCCAATTGGTCAGCCTTGCCTCCTGCCCTTCCCTGGAGAGGCTGTTTGTGGTGCAGAGTGTCCTGCACTGCTCCAGGGCAGAGCAGCTCCGTGTGCCTGGAGTTGTGTGAAGCCTGGCTATGCTCACTGTGTGAAATCAGTGCTGGCTAAACCCTCCCCTCTGCAGAGGCAGCAGAATTGTCATGGTCTGCTATTTATAGACAGCGTAGAAATGACTCCATGAAGGTCAGGTGAGAAAGTTGTGGCAAAGCTGGGAGGAAAATCAGCCCTTGGTTCATGGGCAAGGAGAGGGAGGACAGCTGTGTTGGCTCAGACATCTTAATTCCCTTCCCACAGCTGTTGCTGTTGGAGTTGGCTCTTCCTTTTGCAGGCTGGTTTGTAGCTCAGGTGTTTTCATCTGCTGCTGCAGCTGTGATGCATTTCAGGGGAGGGAGCATTTCTGAGTGCCTGCCTGCTGTGCTGCCCTGCTCAGGTGCAATGCTGGGAAGGGAGCAGCTTCCTTCATTTCTCATTGGCTCCAGGCTTGCTGGGAAACCTTCAGGAGCTGGGCAGATTGCTTGTGTCTGGTGTTTCAGACTCATCTGTGTAGCTTTGTGGCAGAGTATGAAGTCACCTGGGCATGTCTAGGAGTTGTAGTGGGTGACAGGAACCATGGCTCTTGCTGCTGCCGCTCCTAAAGGAGGCAATGTGCTTCCTTGCAGCTCCATTACATGGAAACCGCTTTTGCTGTGATGTTTTCCTGGTGTTAAAGGTGGCAGCTTGTGTCCTCCTGAGTCCACAGATGTGACAACACAACTTGGAAGTCACTTCCAAGGTGTGCAATCTGCTGCTCACCAGAGGGAATCTCTTCTGTGCTGCTCATCCCACTTCTGAAGTGCTCACCCAGCCTTGTTCATCCAGGCTCTGCTTTTCCTGGAGCAGCCCTGTGGAATTGGGGACAGCTGTTCCCCAGAGTTCATCTGTGCTCAGCCTCCTTTCCATCCATGCCGTGGTGCAGTTTAATTGGGATGTGGACTTTAACCTTTTTCTGAAGTGCCATTTCCTTCCTGCTTTCCTGCTATGGCACTCAGAAACACTGCTGTCCTCTGGCTGCAGTTACAGAGCCAGCTCCTTTCTGGAAGGCAGAAGGGAGCTTGTTAACAGCTACCTTTGTGCTTAATTAATGATCCAACGTGGTGGGGGAACTGCTCCCTCCTGCCCAGAGCAGCTCTGTCACTGTCCCCAAATCTGTGCTTTCTGCCAGTGTTAGAGTGGTGACTGTGCCTGATACCGACATAAATGGGACAAATATTGGTGCCTTGCATGGAGCTCCTGATTCCCCTCGTGTGTCTGCTCTGTGAAACGTTTGGAGGGCTGAGCGAAGGCAGGGAATTGTAGGATAGTGAATTTGAGGCCTTTTTTATTCCATTTGCTGAAGCCAGATGACTGGAATTAAATGTGACCTGTCTGAAAGCCAACCTTGTTTCCAAATCCTGCATGGGGAGCCGAGATCAGAAGACACATTACAAACATTGCAGTAGCATAACTTGAGGCAAGTGCAATCATTTACTTGACTAATGAATCCCCTGGGCCGCTAGCAAGAGAGAAAATCTCTCATTCATCTTCTTAATTTAATAAGCAGAGGGGCTGGCCTTAAGGGTAAATGAAATGAGCAGTGATCCCATGAATGTTTCAGCAAATTGATGTACAATAAGATAAGGGAGATCCAGCAAACGGCTTGCTTTGTTCTGAGAGACTGTCAGTGGGCTTTAGGGGAAGGGAGAGAAGCTGGAGCTGATGGCTCTGTGCAGCTCTCACTGCATTTCCCTTTCCCATCTGTGCAGGCTGGGACACAGGGATTTTGTTGGGATAGCATCGAGTGAGCTGAGTTCAGCGGTCAGGGCTGTTGGTGTTACAGGTAAATCATCATCAGAGAGCTGGAGGAAAGCTGCAAGCTGCATTGGTCGAAAGCTCCAGCTGCATTGAAAGAATGCAAGCTGCATTCCCTGCTCAGCCTGACACGACCCGGGGTACCCACCGGGAGTTGCTGCACCTTGGAAAGGTTCATGGAGGAGCTGGAGGATGCCTGTGCTTGTGGGAGCTAATGAGGCTCGTTCCTGTCTTTCATGCTCTTAATTACTCCGGAGAACAAACCCGAGGTGTGAAACAATGAGGTGCTTTAATGGCCAGAACGGATCTGCCACCACAGCAATTACTGAGAGATCACCTGAGTGCTTCGTGCATCAGGGAAACTGAGGCAGAGATTAAATCAGAGCGCTGCTGTAGATAATAAAAACAGGGTAAGGAAGCTTCTGACACAGGCAATAAACTTGGTAATTTTTTAAACAAAACCCCCAGAAGGGAATGCTGCTTAAACTCCTATTAAACCGTGAACCATATAAAGTGACTTTTGGGAGGCTGACTGAAGTATAAAGAAGTTGAAAATGGGAATGCTTGTTCTTGGCTTTTGTTGGAGAGAGGATTTTTAGGATTAGATGGTCCATTACTATTGAATGCACTTTGATAAGTACAATCTTCCAAGGCCCTTTATGACGAACACACAATGGAGAGCAGCAAAATGAGTTATCAAAAAATGAATGGCTTCTGCAATGTCCTGAATCTCAGAGTTCTTGAGATCAAACTGGAAGGTCAGGGGTTCTGTTACTGAAGGTAAAGCACACAGTTATAATGAGGATCATTCATTGCATTGCAATCTGAAATAATTACATTTGTCAACTCTGCCTAATTTGATGGGATGGAGGCAAAAGAATATGGATTTATGTTTTGAATCCTCATGTATATGCATTAGTGTAGGTCTGTTATAAGCATGTTTATAGCAGAGTGCTTTTGGATTCTGGCCAGCATTTGCAGGGCTGCTCTCCCAAAGCTTGGTGACTCTAATAAGAATGTGTAGAAAATTGCTCCTTTTAATTGAAGTAAATAGTTGTCATTTTGGCATAACGTGAGCTGTACTGTTCTGTTTTTGGCCCCAAATTGCAGTTCTGAACGTATCAAGGATTAAAATCCTTGGGAAACCTCAGTATTGCAGCATTTCTGATAGCACAAAGCAGAATTGCTCAGAAGCACCACGTTGGTGACTGGGTTTGCTGTGAACACACAGATTCTTGCCACCTGGAAGTCAAGCCAAGAGCCAGCTCTCATGCCCTAAGTTCAATGTTGAAACAATGAAAACTGGAGTGAATTGGGCTCTTATTGCCTTGTGTCCTTTGCAGTTTTGTGGCTGTGTGAGATGGATGTTGTAGGATGCATTTTTAGTCACAGGAGAGAAAACAACAACCAGGTGTTAGTGTTCCAGTGGGCTGGGGCAGGGAGGAAGCTTCCAAAGGGGAACAGCCTCATTTCCACTGTGATTAAATAAGAGGCTTGGCATGAAATGGTCTGAGCTGTCAGAGCTGTCAGGGAGCTCAAAGGTTTGGGCAGATGTGGTGTGGTCTGGGCTTCTGCTATTTCATGGCGCAGACAGCACCAGGGGATGGAACAAGCCCTGCCAGGTGAGTGGTGCTTCCTGAGCTGAGAGGTGACTCTGAACTGGGCAGTGCAGGCCTGTCCCATCCCCAAACCACATTTCAGACATGAGCACTGCTCGGGGAGTGCAAACAGAAGTGTGCTGGTCCAGTGGGCAGGGGCAGAGGGGGTGGATCTGTGCTCCTGCCAGGGAGGAGTCCCCATGGCCTGGAGCACCGCAAGGTCCCTTGGCTGCTCACTCCTATTCCAGTTTAGCTGTTGTATCTTCATCATTTCTTGAGACAGGAATGTAGCATTCACATTCCCCGAAAAAATCCCTTCACCCAGGGTTTTTTTCCTGGGAAGCTGAGAAGCCTCAGAGAAAAGGAAAACAATTCTTATCTCATTTGCTTCTCCTGTGTTGTGCTCATGTGGAATGTGTTTGGAGATTGTTTACCCACAGGTGATTGTTTTGTTGGATTCTGCTGGGAGTTGTTTTCACTCTTTGGCCAATCAGGGCCAGGCTGTGTCAGGACTCTGGAGAGAGTCAGGAGCTTTCATTATTACCTTTTTAGCCTTCTGTAAGTATCCTTTCTGTATTCTTTAGTAGAGTATAGATAGTAATCTTTAATATAATATAGTATTATAAAATGATAAATTAGCCTTCTGAGAACATGGATTCAGATTCATCATTCCTGCCTTTGTTGGGGCATTCCCTGCAAATCCAATACAGGGAGAATTTTATCACAGGAAGAACTTGGGGTGAAGGCAGGCACATGCAGTGGCTGAGCCTGAAGGACACATTGCTCAGGCGTGAGTTGCTCTGTTCTTGCTCCTGGTTCTAAAGTCTTCTCCTTCCTTGAAAGCCCATCAGGTGCATTGGGATGGGATTTTTAACCTTTTGGGTTTTTTTGTTTGTTGAGCAAACCAAATTATCCCTCTTGGCATAGACACTGATTCTGGGTGTCCCTGGATAAGGAATTTCCTTCCTTGACCCCTTGGTTTTTATCTTGGTGGGTATTTCACAGCCACTTGCTGCTGGTGCTTCAGCCAGACCAAGCCTTGGGTGCCTGAGCCTGTTTTCCTGTGGGAATGATGATTTTTGTTGGCTCTATTGGCAGCTGCCACTTCTTTCTGAAGAGTGCAGCATTTCCTTGGCTGTGCTGGCTGGGGAGAGCAGAGAGTGGGATTGTGAAGCAGGGTCAGCTCTGAGCTCAGCTCTGCACGCAGGGCTCAGATGATGCCACTGCTCCTGTGTGAACCTGCTGAGAGGGGCTTGGCTGACACATGGAATTTCCAGCTCAGTTCAAACTGGGAATTTGTTATCAAGCTCATGTCAGGCTCACAAGGCACAAACCCTTCTGACTGTCAGACCCCAGGCACTGGTCTCCAAGTGTCCCATCTTCCAAGCACCTCTCTGTGTCAGGAGGGATCTGGAGCGGAGCTCTGTGAGCACTGAGATGGAAGATGAGGTGGAGGAGCTGACTGATAGGCACATGCAAGTGCTGTAATACCAGCCAGGCCTCAGTTTGCACATTCTGGTGTCTCTGAGGGTGGCCAGTGCCAGATGCGTCTGAGAGAGGTGCCAGAAGCTCCTCAGTGTGCTCTTTTAAAATGTCAAGCTCCTCTGTCTGTTCCACAGGGGGACGAGAGCTTTATGTCTTCAGCTGAGCCCCCATAATAAAAATGGTGGTTCTGTGCCTCATTCCAGAACTTGCTGGGATTTCAGCTGGCCAGAAATCCCAAGCTCTCCTGCACTCCTGCCCCAGGAGGTTTAGCATTAATGCATTTATCTGTGTGTACAAGGAGAAGGGAACATTTCTGTTTTTACAGATGGCGTGGGTTCAGGAAATCCAGTCAGCTGGTGTGGGTCTGGAAACCATTCTGCCCTTATTAACACCCTCCAATGATATAAACAGAGAATCCCCTAAGCAAAGAACAGTCTAAATAAAACTCTGGGCCAAACCAGAATGTCTAAGGTGTGCCAGATCTTGCCTCAGGGAAAGAGAGAGGATGGGAAGTGCCAGGAAAGGGAAGATCTTAATTTCTGAGAGAACAGCCCCATGACTGAGGCAATTTTGTATTCTTGCCTCTCCCAGAGGGGAGAGAGGAGAGCTGAGGAAGGGATATCCTGGGGAAAGGGCTTTTTTTGTCACTGCCTTTTCTCTTGGAAAGGACTGGTGAGATCTAAGCCAGGGATTGTCTAAAAACAGAGGTTGGAGGCCAAAAGCCTTTGTAGATCGGAGCCTGTATTTTCTGTCTGCCTCAGTTTCCTGTCTGTAGTGAAGGGAAAGCAACTAAAAATACCCAGCAGGAGAGCAGGACCTGTGCCTGGGGTCCTGCTGTGTGGGATGCCCTTCCTGGGTGCTGGAGGGGGTCTGGTGGCTGCAGGTAGGTGACAGCAGGACTTGGGGACCTGCCACTTGTCCCTGGGGACAATGCTCCAGCTCAGAATGGACATCTCTGCTGTGTCCCCTCACCTTGTATTTGCCATGGGCACTGTGGGGCAGAGTGATATTGAAGGGGGTGTTAAGGAGGCTGTTCTGTGTCATCCCAAATGGAACAGGACATTTCTTCCAGGGCTGGCATCTCTGATCAGCACAGACATGGTGAAGTTGAATCACAATGTCTTGTGATTCAACTTTGAGAGCTAAATTAAAAACAAAACAAACAAACAAACAAACAAAAACCCCACCCCAAAAAACCATGAACAAACAAAAAAACCAAACAAACAAACAAACAAAAAAACCAAAACCCACAGCAAAAAAAAAAAAAAAAAGAAACAAAAAGAAAAAAAACCCTTCCTCTTCCTTTCCTTCCACTCTTATCTCTTTCTACTTTCCTTTTATCTTCCCTCCCTTTTTGTTTGTGTCTGTTCTTTCCCTGTAATTCCTAATGTAAGTAAGGAAGAATTTAATATGCTGAGACAGGAGAGAAGTTGCTCCATGCGTTGCAGACGCACAACACGTCTTCATTAACTCCCCATGACATTCAAAATAGCTCGAGATAAAGACAAACTAAATCTGGGCAGACAAACATAAATAGTGTTCCCCCCCTCCCTGCGGCCCTGCGCGGCGCTCCCCCCCCAGGGCCCGCATTCAATTACTGAGGATGGATGGAGCAGAGCGCAGCAGCCTCCGGGATGGGGATGCTGAGCCTGGCGCTCCTGCTCCTGCCATCAGATGGCCCCACACTTCATGGAATGTGCTCCCGGCCCCGGCTCCAGCCTGCCAGCTGCTCCGTGATCCCTCCGAGGAGCTCTGACAGCCTGGAGACACTCGGGAAAAGCTGGCAGAGCCCGGAGCAGGGAGTGCTGCATCTCCCAGATGTGTGCCGGAGGGTTTTGTCCTCCCAAGGTGTGTGGAAGGGAAGGTGTGGGTGATTAAGGCATCAGATGTGGGGGTAGTGAGGAGCTGGGCTTGTTCTCCTTCACAGAATCAGAATATCCTGAGCTGGGAGGGACCCACCAGGATCCCCCAGCTCAGCCCCCCCAACAACCCCACCCTGGGCATCCCTGGCAGCGCTGTCCAAAGGCTCCTGGAGCTCTGGCAGCCTCGGGGCCGTGCCCATTCCCTGGGCAGCCTGGGCAGTGCCAGCACCCCCTGCCAAGCCCCTTTTCCCTGCTGCAGAGCTGGGAGCCAGTGATGGGGCTTCTCCCCTGGAGCAGGGAGCAGTGGGCAGCAGCAGAGCTCACTGGGAGAGGCTGCACCTGTGGTTGCTTCTCTCCAGAAAATCTAGATCCTACATGGGGATTACAGAGTTTGAGATTGCGATTGGGTTTTGTTTTGCAGGGTGCAGGCTGGAGTTGTTCATAGAATTCACAGAGTCACTGGGTTGGAAGAGACCTTCAAGACCATCGAGTCCAACCCAGCCCCAACCCCTCAACTCAACCCTGGCACCCAGTGCCACATCCAGGCTTTGTTAAACACACCCAGGGATGGGGACTCCACCACCTCCCTGGGCAGCCATTCCAGAACTTTATCACTCCTTCTGTGAAAAACTTCTTCCTGATATCCAACCTGAATTTCCCTTGGTGCAGTTTGAGGCTGTGTGCTCTGGCTGTGTCAGTGCTGCTGCAGAAAGAGCCCAGCCCCAGCTGAGCACAGGCACCTTTCAGGAGCTGTGCAGAGTGATGGGGGCAGCCCTGAGTCTCCTTTTCTCCAGGCTGAGCACCCCCAGCTCCCTCAGGGGTTCCTCTCAGGGTTTGTGTTCCCAGCCCCTCTCCAGCCTCGTTGCCCGCTCTGGATGTGCTCCAGGTCCTCAATGTCCTTCCCAAGCTGAGGGGCCAGAGCTGGGCACAGCACTCCAGGTGTGGCTCTGTTCTGGGTGCCCTGGTCTCCCCAGAACACAGAGATTTGAGCCTCAGAGCTGGGCTCCTGTGTAAAGAGAGGGACAGGGTGAGGATTGTGGCTGCCCCATCCCTGGAAGTTCCAGACCAGGCTGGATGGGGCTTGGAGCAGCCTGGGACAGTGGGAGGTGTCCCTGCCCATGGAAGAGGGTGAAATGAGATGAGCCTTGAGGTCCCTTCCCACCCAGACCAGTCTGGGATTCCATGGGGCACAGGCAGGGCAGGAGCAGAGGGTCTCACTGAGGAATCTGCTTGGCACAGGCTCTCTCCCTGTGAAATGACTTTAACACTTTATGGCTCCTGTTCACCAGAGGGGAGTGTGTCTGTACAGAGCTCCAGCATGCCTGGATTGAAGCTCAAGGGGGTTTTGGGGGAGAAGTTTCTCTGCCCTGCTGTGTGCAGCTGGGTCCCCAGAAGCTCTGCACACTCTGACTCAGGGGTGCACAAAGAGTTCATGGATCCTTTCCTGCACTCACCAGGCTCCAGCTCCACCCCAGCTTCACTTGTGGAAGAGTCCCTGTGATCTCTCAGAGCTCTGCTGCCACTGCAGTGCTGCAGGAGTTGGGCTTGAGCTCAGATTGCTGCGATCTGGGATGAGCAGCTTCCCAAGGAAGGACTTGCCATCCCTTCCCATTAAAGTCTTTTCATTTCCCTGCCTCTCTGTGCACAGCAGATGATTATCTTGCAAAAGCATTCTTTTATTTTTTTTCCCCTGTGTAGTTCAAATTATCCTTTCCTAAGTGCATTACCTGGCATTTGTCTGCACTGAACTTCATCTGACTTTATGCTGTCCATCCACCTAGCTTTGTTAAATGTAATTGAAATTGAGTTTGGGCTGGGGGAGGCCTGGGGTTGATGTAGCAGAAAAGCAGTGGCCTGTGCTTCCAGGACTAAAGAATAGTGCAAGATATTGCAGTTGTTGAGTCCTGTTAAATCCAGTTGTGTTCATGTTACAGTGAATTAAGTGAACATCAGAAAGGAAAAGGCAGGGCAGAACCTCTTCTGTGCCATGCCAGGCTTAAAATCAGAATAACTGAACAACCTTCCTTGAATGGATTCATGTTTTATGTGAGGTCAGAATCTGTCCCTTGGAAATTGTCTGGAAATGACAACTTTCTCTAGCAGGAGCAGGCTGAGAGTGCAGAGTGGGGATTGTCCTCTCCTGTCAGAGGACACAACCCCTGAGGGTCCAGAGCAGCCTGAGCAGGGATCTGGACACAGTTTTCTCATTAAGAGGAGTATCTGCTTCTGAGGACTTGAGCAAGTTCATCTGCACACATGAGCTGGTTACAGTTTGCTCTGGTTGTTTAGTAGTTTAATTTACTCCAAGTAAGGGGCTACTTGTAAGTTAACTCTCAATAGGAACAGTGGGGGTAAAACCCACAAACTGCTGTTCAAATGGAGCTGCTCCTTGTGGATAGAATGACACAGCCCAGTCCAGTGTACAAGTGGGGACTGCATTCAGCAACCCAGGCAACACCTGTGCAGCCCTTGATGTTGAGAAGGACCCAAATTTCCCTTTGGAGGAAAGAATTCAACACTGCTTACCTGCGGCTTGCATACGGAGTAGATGAAATGATGCGCACTCTTTATTTTTTTTTTTTCTTTCAAAGATTCCATCAGAAATAAATGCAGAGTTCAAATTCTCTCCACTGCAGGCATTTCAAAGGGTGACTCTCTGATCCCTTCTCCTTATAGGAACAGCACCCCTAAACAGCTCAAATGCTGGGACCAGCTTGGTGCTGGAATTTGAGTAGTAGGATCCTGAACCCCCTTGAAACTCCTTTAATCTGGAATTTTTAAGCCTTGCAGCCCCACTGTGAGGAAAAGGCTGTGCCACTGGACTGTGTCTGCAGAGTGGACACCACAGCTGTGGCCAGGTCCTGGTTTGTCCAGGCATCCAGAGATCAAACAGGGACTGTGGGAGATGTTTTACAGCAGTGACCAGCCACGTTCTGCTGGACATGCCCCTGCTGTTCCCTGTCCTGTACCTTTCCTTGTGTTGGTGTTAGAGGATCTGCTCCTCTCTCTGCTCCCTGTGTCTCTTTTAATGATTTATTATGGCCTTAGTGGGTTTTTCCCCTCCTTCAGTTCCTGTGACTCTCACCATGAGCAGCTCCAGCATCCCCATACAGAACCAGCATCTTCAGGTAATGTTTAGTGGCAATTAAATGAGATTCTCCTCCCCCTCCCTGCCCTTTTGTCAAATGAAGCTAAAAAGGCTTTTATGGGGGTGAGATGCAGGGAGGAAATTAAAAGGGTTCATAAAAGTGGATTTTAAGAAAAGCCTAATGAAGGAAATGAACCTCCTGAGAGATCAAAGCTGAACCTGCTATGCCAGTGCAGAGAGTTTCAGCTTTTTCATATGTTTCCACTGGCATGAAAGCAACATGCACAAACATTTCTTCCAACAGCTTTAACTTTTAAAGTCCTGTGGGTTTGGCATTAATGGCCTATTTATTTCTGCTTTGTCCAGGGCTGGGGCTCAGCTGTTTCATTAGATATTTGTGTGATGCCTCCTCACTTCTGGAGAAGAGCTGGGCACCCTCGTGATCCATCAGATCCAGCAGCACTGGGATGGCGCCTTGTAGGCATGATATTTTCTGAAAAATCCTTTCCTTAGGATTTTTTCTCCTGAGAAGCTGAGAGGCCTCAGGAACAAAATGTAAACAATGGTTATCTGCTGCTGTGGAATGCAACAGGTGCATCTGTGATTGGTCTCATGTGGTTGTTTCTAATTAATGGCCAATCAAACCCAGCTGGCTCAGACTCTCTGTCTGAGACACAAGCCTTTGTTATTCATTCTTTCTTTTTCTATTCTTAGCTAGCCTTCTGATGAAATCCTTTCTTCTGATGAAACCCTTTCTTCTATTTTTTTAGTATAGTTTTAATATAATATATATCATAAAATAATAAATCAAGCCTTCTGAAACATGGAGTCAGATCCTCGTCTCTTCCCTCATCCTGGGATCCCTGCGAACACCATCACAGCCCCTTCCCTGAGAGCCAGCTCAGCTCTGCTTGGCTCTGTGGCTTCTTCCTGCCCCTCTCTACAATGAGGGAAATCATGGAATTTTCAGGTTGGAAAGCCCCAAATGCTGTCCCAGGCAGGTGATGTGAAGGCAGCTCCCCTCTGTTGCCCTGCTCTGCCTCGTCAGGGGGATGGTGTTTGAAAGGGGAAATGACCAATCACCTGCTCCCAGCGACTTATGGAAACGCTACAAAGCCTTAAAATTCCATTTTCCTTAAATTAAAAAACTAGGGGGCTCTCAATAGGCTCTGAGGGGGATGGAAATGTTGACTGAGTTACATGTAGGGGAAGTTCCATTAATCATGGAAAGCAAAACTGAAGGCTCTTAATATTACCCAATTTTTGTAGGCCAGACTCCCCATACCCATAATTTTTCCATTACACATGTAATCTCCTCTCTGGAAAAGGCAAGGCTTGTTTAGCATCAATTTTTTTTTTTTTTGGGGGGTTGTTGTGGATTAAAGCCTGGATGGTTCAAATTTGTCAGGGGCTGGCTCTGGTCTCCTCTCCTCATCTCGTCACTTGTCGCCCTTGCACAGGTCCCAGGGCTCTTACTTTTAAAGTGTTTCCATGTGTTTGGGAGGGGAATGGGATCAGGGCTGCACAGAGAGCCCTGTGCACTCACAGCTTCCCCGAGTGCTAATGAGGAACACATTGGCTCTAAGTGGCTGAGTGGAGCAGTTTAGCAGGAACAACAACTTGCACGCAGCCTTATTTATTGCAGGCCTGTTTCTCTGAGAGAGGGAATGTCAACCTGGATTTGGACTTTCACCTAATCTTCCCTGAAAGTGCCCAGAGATATTAAGTGACCACCTACTTGGCTGCTGGACTTGGGTTTAAAAGCAGATCCTGCTTCTACCAAAGCAAATTGCTCCCAGGCACGGTGGTGGCTGTAGGTCGTGGCTCTAGGGCCTGGGCTTGGTACAAAACCTTTGGAGCTGAGCCTTTTGTGTGGAGATGGAGGTGGTTTTGCCATGGTTGGAGTGCTGCTGGTGTTGGATTGGTGGCAGGGCTGGGAGGAATCCTGTCACTGGGAGGTGATCCTAAAGCTGCTCCAAGAGAGCTGGCCCAGAGCACGGTCTTCCCATAAGCTAGTCCAGGAGGAAACAGAGCTTTCCTCATGTCTGCATGTCAGGAAACAACGCTTCTGGCTTCCACAGGAGCCTGTCTGAGCAGGGGCGTGGGGAAGGAAACAATTGGGACCCAAGTCCAAACTCAGTGATGTGTGCCCAGACTCGGGGAACATCCTGGACTCGTACACACCCACGAGCAGAGCTTGATTTGTTGCCTTGCAGCAGCAGAAATGCTGCCTGAATGGCCAGAAGGGAGGATTTGTTCGTGGCCCAGCACATGCTGCATTGCTCAGGCTCTGCCATGGCTGAGCCCCAGCTGGCAGCTCAGCCTCCCTCCGTGGGACAGGGAGAGCATCGGAGGAGTGGGAAGGAGAACTCGTGGGTTGAGCTGGAGACTGATGGCTGAAGTGAAAGCCATTCAGGCAAGAAAAGCAAATCAAGGAATTCTTTCCTGGCTCCCCAGGGGCAGGAGCTCCGCCATCCCAGGGCAGTCAGGCTCCATCAGGAGCAGTGGTGGCTTGGGAAGACAAATCCCATCACTCTGCACATCCTCCTCTTCCTCCCTCCCCAGCTTTATATCTGTGCATAAGCCCTGTGCTGTGGGATATCAGCTGTGTCCCCCAGCTCCTTCTTCTCCAGCCTCTGCACTGCCCCTGCTGAGGGACAGAAAAGTCCTGGACTCTGTGTGAGCACTTCTGAGCAAAACCAAACATCCCTGAGGCACCAGCTCTGCTCCCAGCACCAATCCAGGCACAGCCCTGTGCCAGCTGCTGTGAGAAGAATCAACTCAGTCCCAGCCCAAAGAGCAGGCTCTCCTTCATCTCAGAGTTCTGAAAACACTGTTAATATCCTGGTCTGATCTGTTCTGGGTTCTGAATGCAGTGTCAGTACCCTGGTCTGTTCTGGATTCTGAAAGCAGTGTCAGTACCCTGGTCTGGTCTGGGCTCTGAATGCAGTGTCAGTGTCCTGGTCTGTTCTGGATTCTGAAAGCAGTGTCAGTACCCTGGTCTGGTCTGGGCTCTGAATGCAGTGTCAGTACCCTGGTTTGTTCTGGATTCTGAATGCAGTGTCAGTACCCTGGTCTGTTCTGGGTGCTGAATGCAGTGTCAGTGTCCTGGTCTGTTCTGGATTCTGAAAGCAGTGTCAGTGTCCTGGTCTGGTCTGGGCTCTCCATGGCCCTGCTCTCCACCAATATTTTTAACACACAAACCAAGGATAAGTTATTCCTGCCTGCTCTTCAATCTCTATTTGTGGCAAAAGCTGGAGATGGCAGACCATCTCTCCTCTGCCACCGAGGTGCTTCCAGGAACCTGCAGCAGTATTGAATTAGTCCCAATGAACTTTGTTACACTTTAAAAAGCCAGTTATTGAGTCAGCTCTGTAATTAGTTACCTGATGACAGTCATGATTATCCACATACCTCCTAATTGATTGAAATACCTTTGCACTGGGCTTTCTCTGCTTTTTTCTATCTACACAGGTTCAATCAAAGCTGTGATGGAAACACTTTGGCTGTTACAGAACTGACCAAGAAGCAATTAGCTGACAGTTGCTGCAACCTAAAAACAGTATATGGCTTTAAAGGAAGCCTCTTCAAGGTGAACAGAAGAAATTTTTAAAAAGAGTGAATTTTTTTTTTTTGTTAAAAGGCTGACCCAGCTGCTTCAATAGTGTAAAATTGACATTGCTCTGATTTACCCTGGCTGAGAACTTCATCCTCTGCATTAAATTACACAAATTACTCTGAATATTGCAAACTACAGTCAATCCCTTCCTGCCAAAGGATGAGCTCATGGTTCCTCACTTCTCTTGTGAGGGTAATGATGACCTAACCAGCACTGAAGGTGCAAGTTTTTGCAGCATCTTTTGACTGCTGCTCATAGCAGGAACGGTGGCTTGTCTGCAAAGCAGCACTTTATCAGCAGTGATGTGGGAATGGCAATTCCTTTGTTCCTCCTGGAGCTGGAGGAATCTCTGTGTGAGAGCAGGATGGGTCTGAAGGCCAAGTCCATGAGTGTCTGCTCAGGTTGTCTGGCTGGTGGAAGGTAATTTCTGATTCTGTGCTTAGCCTGTTACCTGTTATTGCTTCCCCAAGGGCTGGTGGTCCCCTCTCTTACCTGGGCAGGAGATTTGTCCCTGCACAAACTCGTTTATTTGCCTCTCAGACCTTTTAGTGCTTATGCAGGGAATGAGGAACTGAGACAAAGCCATCACCTCACTCGTGCTGAAAAACCTTGGAGTGAGGGAGGAAACAGGCTCAAATTGAAGCAGATGCTATGGTGGGAACAATTACCTGAGAGAAACTCTGGGAGGGAGAGTGGAAGAGATAATGAAACACCTAGGGATTTGGAAGTCAGCTTTCCAAGGAGCAGAGGGGTTAGCAGTTTAGAGCTGGAGCTTGCAGCTGTGGTGAGAATCAGCCTCCCTTTCTCTCTGCTCCTCCTTTTCCCCCATTTTCCTCCCCCTGGGCTCAGGGAATGGAGGAGAAAGTGGCATTTGGAGCAGGAGTCACATTGCCAGTGCAGGATGGGGCTGCAGTGGTGCTGGAAATGCAACTTGCTGAGCTCAGCTGCTGCCTGCAGCCAAGGCCAAGAGCTGGGTGAGGGCTCAGAGGGACATCTCTGACCCCCACTCCCTCCCTGCCACAGGGGGAGTCGCTGTCACCAGCTCCAGAGCAGCCTGAGCTCTCCATGGCTGTGAATTTAATGGTCCAGGAGAACAAGAGCAGGGTGGGTGCCCAGAAATGGTCCAGCCATGGGTTCCCTGGAGACTGAGGCATGGCTGGTTCCCCTTTTCCTGCAGGCACTCCTATTCCTTCAGCTCCTCTGCATGGTGCCCAGCTTTGTTCCCAGTTTACCTGCTTGGCTTCCAGAGCTGTTGATGGGAATTTAGCAGGAGCTAAGAGCAGGCTGAGCTGGGTAACACTCTGTACCTGCCCTGCCAAAAGCCCACTCCTGGGGCTGTTTCTGTCCAGCCCAACAACAAAACCAGAGTTTGGATGAATCTGCATCCCTGCCAAAGACCCTGAACCGCTCAACAGGAGTGGCTGTGTGGGGTCAGGCAGAGTCAGTAGCTCAAAGGAGCAAGCAGCCACTCTTGCAATGCACCTGGAGGTAAAAACAGGGACAAATTTTGGTAGCTGGAAGCCCTCAATAGGTCCATTCACATTTTAGAACCTTCTTCCCAGTTTGGTGTAAGGCTCATTTTTTCCCCCATCCTTCTGTGTTTCAGTTCCTTTCTGTGTCTGAGGGTAGAAATGCCATCTGCCAGGGAGTTGGGCACTGCTCTGTCAATTTGCTGTTGAATTTAGATCCTAGTTTGAAGGTTGGCTGATGCTGAAAGGCTCCCTTTTCCAGGGAACCAGTGATAGGATGAGGGGAAGTGGCCTCAGGTTGTGCCATTTGGGAAGTTTCGGGTTGCATATTAGGAAAATACTCATGGGAAGAGTGGTTGGACTTTGGGAAAGGCTGCTCAGGGAAGTAGAGGAGCCACCTGCCCTGGAAATGTTCAAAGGATGAGTGGATGTGGCACTTTGAGATATGGATTTGTGGGCATGGGGGTTTCTGGTCAAAGGTTGGACTCTGATCTGTGAGGTCTTTTCCCAGCCTTAATGACTCCAGGATGCTATTGGATTTACAGGGAATGTCCCAACAAAGGCAGGGATGATGAATCTGACTCCATGTTCTCAAGGCTAATTTATTACTTTATAATACTATATTGTATTAAAGAATACAGAAAGGATACTTACAGAATGCTAAACAGATAATAATGAAAACTCCTGACTCTTTCCAGAGCCCTGACACAGCCTGGCCCTGATTGGCCAAAGAGTGAAAACAACTCCCAGCAGAATCCAATGGAACAATCACCTGTGGGTAAACAATCTCCAAACACATTCCACATGAGCACAACACAGGAGAAGCAAATGAGATAAGAATTGTTTTCCTTTTCTCTGAGGCTTCTCAGCTTCCCAGGAGAAAAAAACCCTGGGTGAAGGGAATTTTCCAGAGAGTGTGAATGCCAGAGGATGCCATGGTGCTGCCTGTAGGGAAGGGTTGGGGCTAGGATGCTGACAGCTCACTCTGGTGTCACAAGCACAAGGCAGGAGCTCAGCAGCAGAAGAAACAGGCAAGCATCTGTGTGGTGCTTAGTTGCTATCTGGGCTTAAACCATGACACAGATACCTGTTGTTTGTCCTGTAATTTCAGCCAAGTTTTGGTTACATTATTGTTTAACTCATTCTGACTTCAGTTTTGCTTAGTTTTGGCCAAGTGTGTGGTTCAAACCCAAAAAATCGCATTGTATATCAAGAAAAATATTAAGGAATTTAGAGCAATCATAACCAAGACTAACCCACCCCATGGATGATCATCAGGAGGGAACAGTGTGCAACTCATTAATAAACTCAGGGTTAAAATATACACAAAGCAACCCCAAGCAGCTGCAAGACCACGAGGAACCCAACCCCAGAACTTTGCCCAAGCAGGATTCTTTGTCCTCCCAACTGTGGCTCCTTGGAGCTGCTAAGAGAAAGCTGGTGGCTGATTTGTGGCAGATGGGCTGTGGCCAGAGGTTGGATGGATTAAGAGACAAAGGAAAACAGGCCAGGAAATAACTCAAACCTCTGGATTTCAACCTGTGGTCTGTGGCCACTTCTCAGGAGCTGCTGAGAGATGTTTAGAGGAACCTGTCAGCTGCCTGCAGAGATCTGCCTTGTGGGGGAAAAACCTATGCTTGAGAAACTGGAATAATAATAATAATAATAATAATAAAAAAAACCACCTAATTCAGTAATTTAAGGCTGTAATATGAATTTTTATATAAATCTTGTCAAAAATGTCATATCTTCAATGCAGAGAGCTTCATCTTGCTTACTAAAACTCACATAAAATGAGATGTGTATAGTTTGCTGCTGCCTAGGAGTGTTTTTAACCCCTGCCAAGGTGTTTCAGAGGCTGTGCTGCCTCTCAGCCAACGTGCAATTTGGCCCAATTCATACCTGTTTTCTGTTCTCCCATTTGAAATCTGAGCAGAGGCTATAAAAGCCTTATTGGATGCATGCTGGAGGAGGTTTGAAATGCTGCTTTCCAGTCCAGGAGACTACACCCTCATTTTCTCAGCTGTGATTAACTGGGGCTATCACAGGCTCACCTTGGCTCCAGGTAAAATGTGTCCAGTGAGCAGCGAGCACAGGGAGTGCATCACAAGGGCTTGAAACATCCCTTTGTTCATTATTTGTTATTGTTTCACCTGCCTTGAAATGGTAATTGCCAGCACTTTGATTCATGGATCACAGTGTAATTTAGCTCCAATTGTTCCAGGCCTGTCCTACAGCCCCTGAGCCAGGCTTTGGGAACTTCCCTATCAGCACTTGGCAAATCCAAGCAGATCCCCCACTCCTGAGGAAAAGATATGGGGAAGGTTATCTCTGTTAAACCAAGGCATTGTGGTGATTTTTTTTATTCCCATTTTCCTTTTTTGTTTATTTTATTTTGAGCTTTGTTATTTAGCAAATTTTCTTTAGATTTCATCCTCAGCAAGGAAGGGGCCAAAGCTGCTTTGAGGGAAGCTCTGGCACTGTGCTGACAGCAGCAGCTGAGGATCCTGCTTGCTATTTAATCTGTGGATTTAGATACTTCCCTGTACCTGAAATATTTTTTTTTTCCGTGCTGTAGCAGAAGCAGCTTTAGCTCAGGCTAAAATTTGCAGCTGAAGCAGGGAAATGTTTAGAAATGTTGTGTTCTCACAGAGATCAGGGGCTGCAGATCAGCATTAGCCCAGTGCTCCCAGCAGGAGAGAGGCAGTGCTGGGACTGGGGACGTGATTGCCAGGGAAGCACTTTGTTATTTAGCTGGTGGACGAGCTCCTGCCTGATCCCCTGGAAAACAAACCTCGGTGTTAATCAGAGAGGAACAATTCTGAGCCTGGAAAGGACCTTGAGAAGTGGTGTAATTCACTCTGCTGCTTGCAGGATGTGTTCTATCCCTGACATACCTGCTTAAGCTGCTTTTAATTTGCAGTGAGGGACTACCTGAAGAGACTGATTGAGGAGATTTCTTTTGTCATCCTAATATTTCACCTTAATCTCCCATGGATCAAATTAGCCTTGTTATTCCTTGTCCTATCAACCAGGACCAGAGTGAAAAAATGGGTTTTGTTCCCTCTTGCCTTGTTGAGGACTGAGGGGAACTCATTGATCTTTCCTAGGCAGGACAGTCCCTGATGGCTCTGCCTTGACTCTGACAGTGTTTTCTATAGATCTTATTCTTATTCCAACTTGCTCCTGTTCCTTGCTTTGCTTAAAATGCAGCACAGACACTGAACATAGCACCTGAGGAAAAAAATATATTCCTCTGCCTTGGCTTCCCTGAGCAGGGGATGAGATATTCATGTTTTATAGGGATCCTTTTTGTAGGTTTTTCTAGGGATCCTTTCTGTAGGTTTTTAGCTCTTTACTCTCTGAGAGAACCCAGAAAAGGGCCAGGTCAGGTCTGGCCAAGCAGATTTGTGGGATGCTGGATCTACCAAGGGATTCTGCAAAGTTTCTGATATCACAGAATATCCTGAGCTGGAGGGACTGAAGGGATCCCCCAGCCCAGCCCCTGTCCCTGCCCAGCCCCCCCACAACCCCACCCTGTCCATCCCTGGCAGCGCTGTCCAAAGGCTCCTGGAGCTCTGGCAGCCTCGGGGCCGTGCCCATTCCCTGGGCAGCCTGGGCAGTGCCAGCACCCTCTGGGGGAAGAACCTTGCCCTGAGCTCAGCCTGAGCTGCCCTGGCCCAGCCCCAGCCGTGCCCTGGCTCCTGTCCCTGTCCCAGAGCAGAGATGGGAGCTGTCCCTCGGGAGGAGCTGCAGCCCCGGGGAGCTCTGCCCTCACTCTGCTGCAGCTGAACAACCCCAGAGCCCTCAGCTGCTCCTCACAGCCCCTCCAGACCCTTCCCCATCCCCATGCCCCTCCTTTGGACACTCTCACACCTTTAGATCTTTACTGCAGTGCCCAAAACTCCCCCAGCACTTGAGGCCACCCCAGGCCAGAGCAGGACAATCTCTCCAGGCCTGAGCAGTGATGCTGTCCCTGATGGCCCCAGGACAGGGATTCCCTCCTGGCTCCAGGGCACTGCTGACTCAGATCCAACTTGTCATTTTCCCACAAAGTCCTGAGGTGACACATGCAAAGCAGACACGCAGGGAATCCCCAAAAGCCTGGAAGTCAGCAAGATTCCCTCTTGCACAGAAAACCAGCTCACCCCTTACAGCCTTTAACGTGTGGCTGCTACACCACCGCACGTTTTCCCCAAGTTCTGCTGCAGGAGGGTGGATTTGAAGGTCAAGTGCTGCAGAGCAATTCATTTCCAGCCAAGACAAAGTAATTCTGACGCTGTGGCACAAGAGGGTGCAATAGGTTTGTGATAAAACCTAGACACGAGGTGGGTTTGTCCCTTCTGCTGCCTCGGTGCCAGTGGAGAAGTTTTTTCCCTGCTAAGACTTGTCTCACAAACTTAACATCCTGTTAATTGGTGGAATTGGAGCTGCACACGTTTGCCTCGTTATTTTCATGTCCTATTCACTCTGAGTATTCCCATAATTACGGTAATTAAACTCCGTGGGTTTTTAATTATTATTTTTTCAAAAATAATCAGAACTATAGTTGAATTATGAGAGTGCCAAAACGAGCCTGGCAAATCGTAATTTTAGTTTGCTGGGTTATAAATCAAAAGCAGACTTGATTTCCCAGCTTGCTGGTTGTTTTGTTAACCAGATCACTGCAGCTCTCCTGAGGCCTTCTGTGCCAAGAGCTGTCCCTGAAGGAACAATCAGGCTTTATAAATAGCAGCCTTAACAAGAGCATCACTGCCAGATGCTGCTGGATGAACTCAGGGGCTGGTGCACAAAGGGAAACTCCCTCGTCTGGGGCAGCTGGGCTGCCATCCATTACCTGGGGCATGGCCCTGTCCCTGCTGGGGTGCCTGCAGATGGGCTCAGAAACTCATCCCCACATTTCTGGCCTTGCCAGCAGCTCCTCCTGGCATGCTCTGTGCTTGCTGCAGGAGTTCAGGAGCTGAGCTTGGTCTGTTCTGCCACTCAGGTGTCACTGTCACATTTTCTGAAAAATCCCTTTGCCAGGATTTCTTTTCCTGGGAAGATGAGCAAAAACAATATTATCTCATTTGCTTCTCCCTGTTTTGCTGCTTTGGAATGGGGCTGGACATTGTTTACCAACAGGTGCATGTCTGATTGGTTTCATGTGAATTGTTTTTACTTAATGACCAATCACCATCAGCTGTGTCAGACTCAGGACTCATGAGTTTTCATTATCATTCTTGTTAAGCCTTCTGATCCTTTTTTTTTCTTTAGTATAGTTTTAATATTATATTATATTATATTATATTATATTATATTATATTATATTATATTATATTATATTATATTATATTATATTATATTATATTATATTATATTATATTATATTATATTATATTATATTATATTATATTATATTATATTATATTATATTATATTATATTATCAGCCTTCTTAGAACACAGAGTCAGATTCCTTAACTCTCACCTGGTCCCGGGGACCCCAGGAAAATCAACACTCAGGGACTCTTGGTGTGGAGCTGAGCATCTTTCAGCACCACAGGGACTGAGCCCGTTCTGAAGGAGCCCTCAGTGCTCAGCCACAATTCCAGGGTGTGCTCCAAGCTCCTGCCTTCCCTGAATCAATTTCTTAGCATCCTTTCTCGTGCCTATTACCATTTTTTTTTTGGTTGGTATCTCCAGTCTTTCTAAGCAATTGAGGTGTGTGATGGACACCACACTCCAGTGTTTAGGTAAACACTGATTTTTAAACCACAGGATATTTCTGCAAGTCTCTGAAGCAGCATTATTTAAGGAGCATTGAGTGCCAAGATCTGTATCAAATAAAGTCAGAAAATAGAGTCAGAAATGTTGGGTTTTTTGGGCATTTGGGTGAGGTGATAAGGACCCGCTGGTGGTTGAACTCTGGGGTTTCAGAAGCTGGCAGGTTCTGGCTGACTTTAAAAGACTGAGCAGCTCCTGGATGGCTGGAGGGGGAATTTTCCTCAGCACTGATGTTCACTCACCAGCATGGCTGACAGGGCAGAGCTGTGGCCTGCCCAGAAGTGTGCTCAGGCAGGAAAAGAGGATGGGGGAAAACATGATGGAGATGAACTCTGGAGGGTCAGACAAATCTCCTGGGGCCGGTGTCAGCTCTGTCTCAGAACTGAAGTGTGGTTAAATACTCTGGGTGAGTGCTTTACCCAGGATCTGAGTATCTGCAGAGTTTCCTGCACCCAACCCTTCCCTGAGGAAACACTTTGGTGCAGAGGATGGAAAGGAAGAGCACCTTGCTGTGGAAACAATGACTACTTAGCAGAAGAGAATTCTTCTCCTTCTGAATGTACCACAATATGTACCAGCTGAATGCCTCTTGCTCTGCCTCACTAAAGACATAGAAATAGAAGGGCTGGGATGGCAAAATCAGTTTAAATTTATACACTTCCTTCTCTGGGCATCCCTGTGCATAGGAATGTGTTGGTTCACCCCTATGTGCTGAAAAATAAAACCCTTTTTTTTTTCCAGAGAACTGAAAGTTTTGTAGTTATTTTGGTAGCTTTTTCCCTGATTCATTCAAATGTATTCCATACTGTGCAAGGTATATAATTTCTTCTATTTCCTGACTGTTCCTCTGCTAACTTGAGTTTTCAGATTTCTAGGCAGGGCAGAAGGGGAATCATGGGGGAAGTCATCTCTAAAAAGGGAGGATGATGCTGTTCCACATCTGGAGCTGTGTTTGTGAGTGAAGTCAAACAGTTTGAGGCTACCTGATTCCCAGCATGTGGCTTGTGAGGCTCCAAACATGAGAGGCACAGTCTATCACAAGCAACTGCTGGTCCTGAACCACAGGGTGTGTAAACACATCACCTCATGGGTGGAAATATTTGGCTAAGGAACCCTTAAATACAATTTGCAGCCCTTAAATATGTGCAACAGGCACAGCTTGTGTTCAGCAGCAGCTTCTGTACATCTCCTGTCCACAGGAGGCTATCAAAAGGATCAGGAAAACAAATCTCATTTCAGATGAAAGCCTCAAATGAGGTTTATAGATGTGTATACACATTTGGGAAGCTCTAAAGAACTTGTGTGTACTGGGGATCATTTCTGGGAAGCTGCTGTCACCAGCAGTGCTCCATCCTCACTTACTCATAACCACTGGAGCTGGGCATGTTCTGCTGCTCGGCCAAACAGGAGCAGCAGTGACCAGCTGGGGCACCACGGGGCTCTCAGAGCATCCTGAACGAACAAGGAAAACATTCCCTGCCTTAATTCACCCTGTGTTCATCATGGATGCCTCTTGAAGAGGCACTGCTTGCTCAGAGAGCTGGCTCTGGTCTGGAATGGGAGTCCTTGGGATGGCATTTGCCATCCTGCAGGGCAAAACCGGAGATGTGACACTCTGCCATTGTGCCTGGAGGGTTTATTTCAGTGAAACTTTGCACACTGCAGGCCTGGTGTAGGCACAGGGTTTGTGGTGATTGGGGTGGGGCTGGCCCAGCCCCATCCCCAGTTGAGCACAGCTGTGAGCAGCAGGCGAGCAGCACTGACAGCAACGAGCCATGAGCGCCCAGGTGTGCTGAGCAACCACCAAAGGGAGCAGAGGGCACACAGGTGCAATGGATCAACATGAGGGGATAAAAGGCTGGGCTGAGGGACAAGAAGGGCAGTTCTTGCAGCCTTCTGAAGTGATGTGTGTCTTGCTTGAAGCCTTCTGCTGTTGTTTGGTGGTGCTTTGTGTATCCTGCCCATCTCAACTGTGACAAATGCTGCAACAGCCTGGGACATCAGGTCGAGTGTATTTAAATCCTTGCTTTCCTGTTTATTTTTTCCTGATTTTTTTTTACCTGTACAGTTTGCCCACTGCAGTAACCTACTCAAAATATCTGCTATGAAGTGAAATTCCTGTGTGCAGTGCACAGGGCAGAGGAATTCCATGGGAGCATCCACAGAAAGCAGTGCAGGGAGTAGCTGGGAGCTGCTGGTGTTTGTTAATAGGGGTTGCACTGAGGAGAGGGAGGAAAACAGACACTGAGCTTGTAGCTGCCGCTGGCTGGATTGGGCATTACTAAACCTGTATGTCAGCACTTCTGCTCTGGGAAGGCTGAGCAGAGCAATTCCTGGCATTAGTAAAGAGCAAATGCCAGCCCAGCCTGTCTCTCCAAACTCTGAGAGCTTTGTCAGAGTGAGTTTTGCAGGGGGTGAATGCATGTGTGAGTGAGAAATAGGAGAAATGTGTTGGCAGCTCTTAATTTCTCACCGTTAAGAATTATATATTCAATATATGGTGTCTAACACTTTTTTTTGCATCTGCCTTGGTCTTCACAGTGCTGGGCTTGAGTGATATGAGCTGGAAAGTTGCTCGCTGTGCCCCTTAGTTCTCCAGAATTGTTGTCATGGTCTGGGAGATGTGGACACTTTCAAATTCTCCTTGTGTTCTACTCTGTCCTTGCCTGTCTTCCTTCAGGCTTGCAGTGCCTGTGTCTCTGATTTAGGGGTGCTCTTAAGCCTGCCTGCTTCAGTCTGAGCTGGCAGAATGTGGGGAAGTGGATATGGCTGGCTGCAAGAATGTGCTGGATCCAGGTCTCATCTCTCTTTTGTGGGGAATTCCAGGAGGTTTTTCCACCACTGTGTCCTGGGTTGTGGTACAAGATGCCCCTTTACACCCTTCTCAAACAGCTCAGAGGTGCTGTGACCCACCAGGGATACAGGAAAACGAGTGCTCCAAGTGCTCAGGTTGAGCTGCAATCCTTCCCTTCCCAATGAAATAAATCTGAGACAAACTGCAAAGGTCTCTGCTGCATGTGTGGGTACCTCAGCCTGTCCCTGCCACAGGTGTCTCAAATATCTCACCAGGCAGCAGATCCACTGCCTGTTTTCCTTCCTGTCAGCATCCCCAGCTCCTGGGACACTTGTTCTTCTGCCACTCACCCCCCTGTGGTTACAGAAATCATCTCACTGGAAAAAGGGGTGACTGAGCTCATCCCAGTTCTGCTGCCCTCTCCAAGCCACCTGTGCAGCTGCAGCTCAGACTCTGCTCACCTGCCCTGCATGTTCCGTGTCTCAGGAGCACAAGGGGGTGGGTGAAAAAGGAATTTATTTACTAATGCAATCCCCAAACTCTGCAGGATAAGATGATGGGGGCAATAAAAATGTATTGACCAGATGGTGCAAGTTTTGATCAGCTCATGGTGGGTGTTTTCTGCTTTCTTCAGGCCATCCACCTTCCACTTCTACTTCCCTTTAACCTAAACTCCAGCCTTTCAAAGCTCCCTAAAATCCCTCAAGTGTTACTGCACGCAGCATTCTTTTGTATACAAAATATTCCTAGCTAAAAATACACTGAGTACTAAAATTATACAGCTCTTTCCAGAGAATCCTCCTAATTTCTGTAGATTTAGTACATGTCAAGAGGCGATTTAAAGGTCATCTTATTTCCTCATGTTTGTTTAAAAAGAAGTGCTGAGGGCTAACATTTTGGCAAATGCTTGCTGTGAGTTGTACAATTTGTCCTTGTTTTTTTAGATAATGGTGGGTTTCAGCTTGTAGAAGGGAGCAAAATGGAACTTGATTTGAAAAATAGGGGGTATTGCAAGTCTTGTGCAGATAAGTAAATATAATTCCTGGAAAGGCAAGATGTATTTTGTCAAAGTCTTGAGCTAGTTGGAAAGGATTATCTTAACCAATTTTTGTCTTCCTGCCTTATTTTGAAGCAAATAGACTTTAAAAATGACTTTCTAATGGCTTGAATTGCTGCTGTCCAACATCTGGCTGGACAGGTGTGGGGGCAGAGCAGTTGACTCCTGGAGGAAGGAGATGTCCATGGAAATAAACCCAAGGAGGGTGCTCCCAATTGTGGAATCCTGCCCTGAGCTCCTCTTTACCCTCTGTGTTTGGGATGCACAGATGTTCCAAGTTGTTCCATCCAGTGGGGATCTGCCTCTGCTGCTTTGAGTGGCAAGAGGAAAAAAATCAGGGAATTTATGGACTGATCAAACCCTCTGCAAACAGGGATGGAGATGTAAAAGAAGTGAAGGAGTTTCCTGCAAATTCCCTGTGCCAGACCTGGCAGTGCAACAGGACCGCGGGCAGCAGGCTGGGGCAATGAAAGGGCATTTTTCAATGCATGAGTTTGGTGTATTTCAGGGGGTATTAAGCCAAATTCTGCTCTCCTAGTGGATCTGGAGTATAATTCCTCTTGTCTTAATGGAGATGGATTCCAGATTTACAGTGGTGCTGGAGAGAAGAGGGAAAAGATTATGCACAGAGTGGGTGGGTTGTGGGAAGAAACTCCCCCTTTCTTTTCTTTTCTACCACAGTTTTCAATGAGAAATCATATAGACAGCAGCTTCTAGCCTGCCAATGCAAATTGAGACAAATTAGGGGGTAGATTAACTAATAATTGTAATGTCATGGTAGCAATGCTACAGTTCAGGTTTGCAGAAGGCTTTCAATTATCAGCTTTATTTTTCACAGTTACCTTTTAATTGGTAATGTATTTGTGTATAAATTAAGTTAAGAAAGCCTCTTGCCTTTGGTTTTATAGTCATTAAAGAGCTGCCTCAGTGGGTTTGGGACTGGAGAAGGGAGAGGGACCCTTTGCAGTGATCAGAGCAGACGGTAACGCCCCACCAGGGGCACATTTGTAAGGCTGGAAATTCCTTTTTAGACCCCACGGTGGGATAGGAGTTAGATACACATCTGATAAACAGGCTATTCTCAATCTCTGTTTGGGGAGATGAGAAAGTGAAATGTGCAGCTGGCAAGCTCCAGCTCCTCATGTTTCACTCCTCAGAAGTAGACAGTCGCCAAACAAAGGGCCTTAGTGCAGTTATTTTAGCAATAACTAATATACATACCTGTATGTGTATGTATGGCTCCCTCCAGAGCACAGCTGCAGGAAGAAGCTGTGCAAAAAAAAAAAAAAAAAAAGACAGTTTTGTATCTGTAGATCTGCAGTGCTTGGGATGGGACTGAAATTCTCCACATCCCAAAAAGCTTTGTGATGTGCGCTATAGGTGTAAACTGAATTTCAAGTCCTGATGAGAAATCACTGGTAAATAATTAATCTGTGTTTGATTCTCTGTTTGAGGGGTGCTATAGCCTCAATGATAGATTTTTATTTTTTTAATAACTGTAGAAAATCTGTGCTAGAATTGTGATTCTGTTCATATGTTGGGTTGTCTTACTTGTGTTCCTTCCTTGTCTTATATAAATTATTAAGGCAAGTAGGACCTTTGAAGCCTCACCAGTGTGTATATATATATATCATCTATATCTATTAATATATGTGTGTGTATTGAAATGGTCATCTTGGGACCATTAGTTTTTTTCTGAAAAATGGGTTAAATAACAGAAGGATGAGGAAAACTTGTGTGGAGAATGAAATTTCCCTTCCAAGTGGAACCTCAGTGTTTTGTTTGAGCTTTCCAAGAGGTCTGGAGGGGCCCTGCACACCCTCCCTGTCTGTTTGAGGAGACCTGGTGCCTTGGGCTGCCCTGGTGCCACCTCTGGAGAATTCCTTTGGGATGGAGCACTGAGAGCTGGTTCAAGGTGAATCAGATTACAGGAGGTGACACTTCCATACTTGTCTGGGATTCCCTCTTGCTCTCAGCCCACCAAATTCTTTCCAAGGCATTGGGATCTGGCCATCCCACCTCTCTGGTGCATGGGAATTGTCTTGGGACAGCTCATTGGAGCAAGAACTGAAGACCCAGGTGGCCCCAAGGCTGCTCCGAGTGGACGCTTCCTTGCTGTGTCAAGAGGAACCATTGATTTTTTTCCTCAAGAAAACAACAAAAAGGCTCTCAGCCCCATCCAGGCTGTGCTTGCTCTTGAACTGAAAGCACTGAGACCCCTTCCTGCTCCTGGGAGCTTTCCATTTGCTGCAGTAGGAAGGGCTGTTAATTTAAGTATGCAATTGATATATGTCATCCAAATCAAAACATCTTGCACGAATGTGATTAAATGAAATTCCTCAAGTATGTTCTTGCCATCTGGAACAACTTTCCCATATTTTGTTGTCTCATTGACTTTTCAAAATTTAACTGAAAATGTATTTTCACTTTATTTTTTTCCCCCTCCTTTGGTAATGCTTAATTTTTCCTCCCCAATGCACTTCCATAAAAATCTGCAAATCATTTTGGAATAAGCATTAAGGGGAGGGAGCCCTTCAAAGTCAGAGCACAGTCCTGCTGGGTATTGGAGCTTCCACTGCACTGTTATCCCATCACATCCCATCATTGCCTCTGGGGGACTGGGCATCCCTTTGATTTTAGCTCAGCAGTCCTATCCAATGAATTATTCTTAGAATTCAATGGGGAGGATGTGTGGCTGCTGCGGTGGCCACATCCTGGCAGCTGATGCCACTCCAGCCTTAGAGGGGCCTGACTGACTGACATTTGTCAGGTCCATGTGACTCAAGGGAAGCAGGAGATGGAATTCCCATTTGGGATCCCATTTGTACCCTCCTCGTGTTGGACCATCCTGTTGGGAACAGCAGCCTTCCCAAACCCGCTCTTGTGGAAATCATGGTCAAAGCACCTGTAAGAATTCAGAGCATAAAATACAAATGAATTCCTAAATCCATGGTCCACTTCAGCCTTGTTAAGGTTTGCTGCAAACAAAAGCTGTGTGTGAGATCAAAGCTCAGCTAAGCAGAGGTGAAATCCCAAAGCAGGATTTTGAGGTCCTACAGTTGTAGATCACCACACTCCTCACTCTGGTTTACTGATCCATTTAAACACAGAAATATGGAGAAATTGTTGCACATACAATCCTGAGTGTGAGTTGGAAGTGTGCTTCTTCTCAGCTACCCAGCCTGAGATTTTCAGATTTTCCTGCATTGTTTCCTTCTCACTTTATTTCTTAATGGCATCTGATTATCTGACTGACTTGAGACAATGCACCATTACAGATTTTCAAGTTGCAATGTTTCTTTTTGCTAGGTTTTGCTTTGGATTGTTTTCAGTGAAAAACGAATGCTCTCCCACTTCCCAAGCTTGGTTTGCCTGGGCTGCTGTGTGAGTGCACTCTGGAAATAACAAATAAGAGACCCAGCAATCAGTCATTTAACAGATTTGAAAATTCTGAGGGATTCTGGCCTGTAACATAAGCAGCTATTTAAGTACTTTTTTTTTTTTTTTGTGGCTTACTACTCCTGATGTGAATAATTTACAGAAATAATAATGAGGGAAGACTAAATAAGGAGAAGTACAAGACGTGAAAAGGAAGAAGCCAAAAGTTAGGGTCAGCTGGAAGTGTTTGCAATTTGCAATGTCTATGGGTTTAGGCAACTAAACATTTAAACCACAGAGTGATGAACAGTTGACTTGAGAGTACTTTGAGCCTAATGTAGCCCAATTAACTCTTGTTTGAATTCTAGTCTTGGCCTAAATCTGATCCTACTGAAGACAATAGCAACATCCCCATTGCTTTATGCCTGGACACTTAAAACTGGATCAGTGCTGATGGTATAGATTCAGAAAAATGTTAATTTTTTGCATGGCAGAAGGATGAGTTAATTACATATCTGCATTAATTCAGTTTTTGGCATTTCACTTGTGCTGGGTGCTGGTAGTGTTGGGGTCCTGGGAGAGATAAGAGGCATGGGGTAGGTGTGCATGTCCTGACCATGAGGAAGATCCTTTGGGAGGAGATTTTGCCCCTGCAGTGACCAGTGAAGGGGTCTAAGGTGGGGCATGGAATGCAGACCTGTGCCGAGGTGGTCTGGAGCCATCCCTGCCCTGGATGGGATTTCCCAGGGATGGGATTTCCACCAGAGCCATGTTTGCCTGCTGAGGAGACATCCTTTGATCACTCCCCAGCCTCCTGACTGCAGAAATTGATACAAATAAGGCAAACATTTTTTGCAAGTTTTGGCCCACTCTCCTGCCTCTGACCCCAGTGGGTGTAGGGTGAGTGCTTCTGACATTCCCACTCTCAACATTCCAGCAACTTCCTTTCTTTTCCCTGGAGCCCTCACCACAGATCTGCTGTGAAGAAAATTATGAGAAAATGTTGCTGCATCCAAGTTCTTGTTGGTGGTGGCAGTGCTGGAGATGTGCTGGCTTCCTGACAGGTCCCACCTTCCATCAGTGAGCTTCCGAACTGGGAAATCTGCTTGTGTTCCTTAAATGGAGATGGCCAAGAATGCTTAAATTAAAACATCATTTACTGCTTGAAGTCTCCTGGGTTTGGAAACAATTCAGCCAGTTGGAGTAGCAAGTTTTCCTGAAATCCTCACCAGGAGAGGTTTCCTCAGGTTTGGGGCAGCCCTGGGGCAGTTGTTGGCTTCGGAAGGTGGACAGGAGGAAATTCCTTGTCTGATTGAAGCCTCTGTTTTCAGCCATTGCAATCACCCTTGCCTCTCCCTAAATCTCCTGCAGAATGGTTCTCCTGCTTCTGCACTGGTGATGTGAAGATGAATTTTAAAATATTGGAGGATTTAGGGGAGCAGAATTGCTGTTCTCTAGCCAGTCCTGCTGCCATGCAAGTGGCTGAATCCTGGGGGACAATAAATGCCCATAGCCCCTTGTCCCCCTTCTCTGCCCTCCCCTTGAGTGCCTTACAGAAGAACACTGTGGAGCATAAAATACTTTAAATAAACACTTTTAAAAAACAGATTCTATATTACAGCTCCTAAATTGGGATTTAGGTGGCTAATGCTAAACATTCATCTCTAATGGACAAGCTTTAGGTTATTTCTGGTGAACTTTTTAAGCTGCGGGGAGTTAAGTGGAATTCTGTTTACCTGCCTGGCACCCCTGAGGAAATAGGATGGCAAAACCACAGAAGGCAAAAAATGTCCCATCATTTGAAGGGTGGCATCAGCAATGAATGGTTTTCCATTTAGGAACTTGCACAAATGCCTGTTAGTACCCTGAAAACAGCCTCTGGATCCATGTGGTCCTTGTTCTAGATTTGCTGTTCCCTTTTTTAAAGGAATGTTCCTCTATAATCAAGTCAAGCACAGGCAGTAGTTCTAGTTTTAGATATTTTATTTATTTATTTCTCTGAGGTTTATGTACACTTTCACCTTAACCAAACTGACCTCCTTTATCAAAATTCTCTGAAAAGCTGGGGAAGTTCTAGCACAGAACTTGATCTCAACTTTACAGCTTCATCCCTTGGCCAGACAATGTGAAGCTTTCTAAGCAGCACAAGTAGCTAGAATTTCCCTGTCAGTTCCTATTATAAGAACCTGATTTTAGTTGATTATAACTTTGCCAGACTTGTTCTGAGGAGCTGACGTTTTCCATACTCAATTCTTTTTTTTTTTTTTTTTTTGGTAAGCTGTAGTTAATATGGCTCATCTGTCTCCTTGCAAGGGAGGGAGCTGGAAAATACCCTGTGCTGTTCATGTGGTCGTTTTTGAACTGGCAATTTTAGAAGTAGGGATTTTCCTGGTATAAGGAATTAATTCAGATGTCAGCTTTCTCATTTTACATGGCACTGGTGACTTCAGGAGCTGGAAGCTGTGGCCCAGAGTATTTCTATATTATTGGTGTAGAGGCTTAGCTGGTTTCTGAGGGGGCCAGATTCTGGTGTGGCTGCTGCTGTTATGGAATATGAAATTTTTATCATGCTTGACTAAAGAACTTCAGCCTTACTTGAAGTTTTCACTTGAACTCTGGATTTTAAAGGTTTGGGCAGGAATCTTATCTCTTGATTATTGGGTGTAAAATATGAAAGCTGGATTTTTTTTTTTTTTGCATGTGTGTTGATGTAGCCAAGTCATAAAGAATTTATGGCCATAATCATGATCTTGCTTATAAAACGTGTGTGCTTTTAAATCCTATTTTGTTTTTGAGTACTTTTTGTCTTGACTACGTGTTTTGGTGGTAGACAAATCCACTTTACTTGTCTAGTAAAAACTTGAGAACAGCACCCTGCTTAGAACAATTCTGAAATGGATTTGAACCATATTGTGTTTACTTCTGTCTCTAGGTTTTATTGCTGAATGCAAACACTTGTGAAAATGCAAAGCAGAAATAAGAAGGAAGTGAACTTATTTGAACTTTCAGGAAAGAACTTAAGCCCCATTTAACTTATATAAAACGTGAGATGAGTGCCCAGCTCTGTTCTGATGCAGTTTGGACGAATGTTCCTCTCTTTAATCACAGCAGAGATCAGCCACTGGTGCTTTGTGTGTAAACTTTGTGCACCAGGGCTTACATTGAGGGTGAGCTTGGGGGAATGATGTTCCTGGTCATAAAGCAATTAAACTAATGTGGCCTGGAAGAGGATAGCAGGGAAGGGGGATGTCCTTTGGCAGTGACCATCCCAGCTCTGTACATTATATGAAATGCTGGCTTTGCACCACACAGCTTTGCTCTTCCACTGTTGTCCCTCCACAGTGCTCTTTAAAAGCTGAGAATAATTTATCTTAGCATATGTAAGTTTATTTTTTATGTAATTACATGTACCATCATGTTAACTTTGTGCAAAGGTTGGGCCTATTGTCCTTAGGAAACCAAAGTGATTATCATTGGTTTGTTTTGTTACACAATTGTTTAAATTATAATAAGTTACCATCATTGTTTCTTGAGTCCAGCTGTGTTTATGGATTAAGATCTACTGACTCAAATATTTACAGTGTTCCAAAAATTATGAGAACATGCAGTGCTGGGGGTTTTCCATATGCTGCTTTATTTGACTTACAGAGCTCTCCATCACCACTGGAAAAGGAGTCTTGGTCCAGAATAGTTTTGTAAGAGTTGGGTGCCTTTTATGTCTGCCTGGGCCAGTGCTGTTTGTCACTTTGGTGCTGGTGTGGACACACAATTCCAGGTTTCCAGGTCAGATTTCTGGTGAATTGAAGCCTATGGAAAACGTGCCTCACCTGAGGGCACAGACTGAGCCTTGAAATCTGGCTAAAGCCAGTGATAGCCACCTAAAATTCTACCCCCAGACCACTCCAATTGAAATATTTCTGTGTGTCACCTCCTCCTGCAAAGAGTGTATGTGCAGGGATGTCCAGCTCCTGCACCGGGCAGCTCCCAGGCAGATTTGTGTGTCTGAGTCAGACCTAGAGCTGCCTTTGCATCTGTGCTGTCAGTGCGGGCCAGGAATGGGTGTTCTTCACACAGGAGTTGTGTTTCTGGCAGGGAAAGACCCAGCCTTCCTTCCCTGAGCCCCAGAGCTGTGGTTCAGCACAATGGAAATGCTCTGTTCCCTGCAGCCTCTCAGATGTGAGCACGTGCCCATGAAGCCTACATTTAATGTTGTGTTTGTCTTCAAACCCTTCCTCGGGCAGGCTCTAATCCTGCTGCTCCTGAAGCCATAAACCAATCCCAAAAGGCAAGAGAGATCATGGAGGAGCCTTTCCTCCTGCATGGAGCTGCTGTGCTTGGCCTCTGTAGCCCTGAGCAGCAGCTCCTGCTGACAGCAGGTCATTAAACGTCTTGGCCACCAGTCAGCCACTGTGGCAATCCCTGGGCTTCCAGGAGGGGAGAGGACAGGACGTGAGAGGTCTCTGTCCTGCTGTAAATAGAGCAGAGAGAGGTTTATTGGAGGAGTTGAATCATCAGATCTGGTCCTGCTCCTCGAATCCACCCAGTCCAGGCTGTTCAGGTCCTGGGCTCATGCTACTTCCATTGCACACAAGGCATCTCCTGTTATTTTTGGCATCTCCTATGTGTTGTTTTTTTTTTTTGTCTTTTCAATAATGAACTTCCCATAATTTCCCTATCATTCATAAACATGAGCTGTTAAAGAGCAAAGCTGTCCTGGGAAGCAGATGAGGTGCATGCCTGGCTTCCCAAGACACTGCCCCAGCATCTCTGTGGGCACTCTGATGGGACCAGAGTCTTGCAGACCCTTTTACAGGTGGTTTTCTATGTCCTGGTTTCACATCAGTTTTTAAACTGAGTTCAGGTGACCAGGGTGGTCACTCTTGAGGGTTCCAAGTGTCTTGAATCAGGTCATACAAGCATGTGAGCTTTACCTTCAGGTCTGAAACACAAAGAGTTTCATCACTGTGGCAAATGTTGGTTGTTGTTTGTGGGGGTTTTTTTCCCCTCCTGTTTATGTACTTAGTCTGAAGTGTTTTGCCACAAATTGGTCTTGCTTGACCCACCCATGCATTAGCACCTCAGTCATGAGCAAACCCATGGAAGCAAAATGTTCTCATGGTGCTGGTGGCCAGACCAGCTGTGCACAGCCCAGGGATCTCAGCAGGTCAGGCCCTGCGGTGTGCCCTGTTTGCAGATCCTGGTGCCCTTCCCAGAGCTGTTTCACTGGTTTTCCATGTGGGATTCCCCAGCAGTCAGTCACTGGCTCTCCTGACATGTTCTGTTCCACGGGACCAGCTCCTGCTTGAAGTTATGGAAGAGTTAAGCCTTGCCTCGTGTATTTTGTTTCACTAATAACCCTGCAAACCCTGGGTTCTGTCTGTCTGAGGGTTTTTAAAATCTCATCTCTATTGCCTGTAGTGGAATAAAAGTTATTCCCTTGTGCATTGGGAATATCACTAATGGAGCTACAGGCACTTTATATCCCTCTGTACCTTGCTGAGAAGTCACCTCATTGTGTCTGCCTAATTATAGAGTGAAACACAATCCCCTGTCTGTCTCCATTGTTAATCACTGAGTTTGGATTAAAATATTAACCCAAAGCATGAAGTTGTAGAAGTATGAAAGCAGCATGAAGACAAAGCAAGAAAGCCATCTGTTCTCTCCTTTTCTTCCTTGGGCATATGGAGGCATTTTTTTTGTAACGCTGAAGTCCACACATTCCCCATGAGATGTTTGTTTTTGTTTCAGTTGTACTTAATTTTTTAATCAGCAGTGTTTGTGTGGTTGTGTAGGTGTGAATATCAATGTAGTGACACAATGGAAGGTAGTTGGTGGAGCTGACGTGCTCAGTCTTTTTTGAAGACCTCATGCTAAAGTGTCCAAAATGTTTTCACTGCCTCTGGGGCTTTGTTTTTGGTGAGTCTGTGAAAAGCTTCAAGGTTAAACTGAGTAAAAAAATAACATCAGCTCTTTTTAAGGTTGTTCAATACTGTTACCAGTGGTACCTTGTGTCTGGAGGCCAATAAATCTACTGAAGTGGCAGTCATCTGGAGGATATTTTTCAGTAGTCTTTAGGCAGCTATTCTGTTTGTCATATGGACAGAGAGAAGTGGTTTTGCCCCAGATTTAAAATTATATTTGTAACTTTGGGGCTTGCAGTAATTGAAACAAGTAGAAGGCCCTGACAACCGGTGACAGGCTCCATCCTGCACATGTACAAACATTCACAGCTTCAGCCTCACCAGAGCAGGTCTGAAGCCAATCCCAGCCCCACACAATTTCTACTTCCAATTTAATTTAATGGAGGCTACTCCCAGTGATGGGTATGATTTTCTCTCTCAGTGCCCTCTCTGAGTGGGTAGCAGTCCTTTTCTGAGGTGCAATTTGTGAGCTGTTGATCTCTAAGCTGATGATTTCCAGCAGAAAAGGCTGGGATGAAACAGAGGATGGAGGCTGATGGGTGTGGAATAGATAAATGGAAAGGAGAAAGTGGAGATCTGAAGGAGGGCAGAGGAAGATGTGAATGTTGTTAGCCCTGAGCCTGATCCTGGTGACAGCCACTGTGGTCATGTGAGAGAAGCATTTCACAGGGGTGAGCAGGGCTGGAGGTGTGAACAGTCCAGTGTTCATTAACATCAGGAGCTATAATGTCTATTTTTGCGTGTGGTATTAAAAATAAAGACTGTTCTCGTGAAATCTGGTTCTTTCATCTGGGGGATTACAGAGAGAAATATCAGCATAACACTCCAGTAATTATCTAGCACACTTCTATTTTGCTGATTAGAGCTGTGAAACTTCTGAAAGTTTGCATCAAATTTGACTTGTTCATTAAATCTCTGTTGGAACCATGGCACAAGTCAAACCTGAAGGTGACAGATACAGCAGCTCAGTTGTGCTTGTGTAAAACTTGTTTGGCTCACCTGGATGATATCAAAGGGTATGTATTTATTAAAAATATGGATATTTTTAACCCTGATGAATGTGTGAGAAACAAGCAGCTTTTTAAAAAAAAAAATTAAAAAGCTATTTTGGATGATTCACTTAAACCTGAACACTAATGAGCGTTATTGTGCCAACAGTGCAGATGAGATAAAAGAGAGAAAAGAAAATCAGCTATAAATATCTGTGATAATTCTTTAAACCCCTGTTTTTATCAAGTTGTAGTGGATGAACATTTGACCAGCAGTTCTCTGTGAACATAAGACAGAAATAGCATTCATAGAAATCTCAGATGATAACACATCACTAGCTTCATTGTATATTTTCTGTTTCATGGTGACTACAGAGGACCAGAGACCACAAAACAGTCTGTGCTCATACAAAAGGCACCCCTGTATAGCAAATGAACAAAATGTTCTTGGATCAAACTCCAGTTTTTATTTTATTTCTTTTTTAGGCCAGAAAAAGTTATTTGAATGCTCCCACAGCTTTCCTCTTCACCTCTTGTACTGTTACATCCTCTGACATCATACTGTGCTTCCAAGGAGAAGTTTATGGTGTCATGAAAAGGGTCTCAGAAGTTCAAGACGTTGTGACACTGAGAGAAAGTGTCTGTGTGTTTTCAAACATTATGGAAATTGTAAGTTTGCTTTCCAAAACTGTCAGGAATATGTGCTTTGAAAAGATGAATGCCTGTGTGGGATTAACTCCTCATGTTACACACGGACTCTGGAGTGTGTTGTTTTCTCCCGCTGCTCTCTGGAGCCCAGTATCTCAAATGGAATCTGACACACCACACCAGATGCTCAATGAGGCCTTTCCAAACGGAGGTGTGTGTGTGTTTTGTGTGCTGAAGGTGATCTCTGCAGACCCACTCTGAGCAAGGCAGTCCGATGGGAGCTGTCCTGCTGCTTTGGAGGGATTCACCTGGCCCAGCCACAGCCATCTTGGTGTTATTGGTGCTAACAAATGTGTGGGAATGGGTCCCTCCTGCCCCTGCATCCCAGTCAGCCCAGCTGAAATGTCTTACTGGTGTGGAGAGCTGGGTGTGCATATGGAGAGTGTTTCTAGGAAATGTTATGTAAAGCAGTTCCAAAAAAGAGACAAGCATAGGAAAATGATATTAATTCTATCCCTAAAGCAGATAAAATCCATTTCATATGTTATTACTCTTCTTTTTAAGAAAGGAGAAGTGAATAATTCTAGCAGCTGTTTGTGCTATAAAAACCTGGCGCTGTTTATTCCTGGTTAACACTGAACAGCAGAACTGCTGCAGATCCCAGGACTCTCCAGAAGATCATCTCCACAGTCAGGTTTGCCTGGAGAGGAAACAAGAAATGCTTCACTAACACTGGCACTCACTCACTGGGAGCACAAATGGCAAGGAGAGATGAGCAAACCAGCTAGGACAGAGATTTGGCTTGAGCAGGAGATGGAACTCCACAAGTTTAGGCAAAGGACTGACCTGGTGGGTGGCACAAGGCTGGCAAAGCTCCCTCCTTCACACCTGGCACAAACACTTCTCTGGCTCCTCTGTGGAGAGTTTTTAGGATAAGAAAGGAGGAGGATGGCTGATGGTGATTTTATTTTTATTTTTTCCCAGTGTTCTTACACTGATGATTTGGCTTCTCATCAGTCTGAGCTCAGACCCATATTCCAGGCTTTGCCCCCTGGAAGCTCTAAACACTTAAAATTCACTGATATTTGAGCAGCGCAGTGTTTCTGCCATGTTCAGTGTGGCACTGCATGAATCTGTCACCTGGTGATGCTGAGCTGTCTGTTAGGCTGTCTTCTAGATAAAGTGCTGTTAACACATCATCTTTTAAAGCATGAGAGTCTCCCATGGCTCTGACAGGTAATATATACTTCTTTCTCAGGGAAAAAAAAAAACCTTTTCCGTTAGCAATGACTTGCTGATTGCCTATTTATTTTCACAAATCTTCTCATGTCAAAATATTTTGATAAAAGTCTGGCCCGCATTAAATAATCAAGAAAATAATTACTACTTCCAATTTTATTTAATTTTTGACTGTCAAATAATCTAACAAGCTTATTTTTAGACCTCAGGAATGCATCTTGTAAGATGCTGCAGTGAGTGAGCAAAGATGGTTTGTACTCAGATTGGGGAATGGAGGGAAGAGGCTGATTTACAAGCCTGGCACAGATGAGGAATGAAAGGGAGAGAAGGAAGGAATACTCTCTGTGCAATCTTGACCCAGCAGCATTGGGTTAATGATCATAAAGTGGCAGCCAAATTGGTTAATTAGAGAATAAGTGCCTGCTGTTTGCATCTGTCTCATTAAGTTTGAAGAATAAAGCTGCTGAGGAGAGGGACTGGGCAGGGTTTTGGGTGTGGGTTTGGGGACTGGAATCGGTTCTTGAGTTATTGACTGACTTCTGGGGTTGTTGTGTGTCTTGTTGGGTACAAGGTCAAGCACTGACCTGTAAAATACATTTATCCTTAGTTTGATATGATGGTCTGAACCATTACTGAGAAACCTCTTCATCTGAACAGACAGCAGGAATTTCCTGGATTTGTGGCACCAATGTTGAAAATGAAGGGAATAGGAGGGAGGGAGATGAGGTAGAGCAGGACAGTGAAATGGCAGGTTAAGGGTTTGACATTTAATCATGGGTGTGGGCTATTGAAACAAGGCTTTTGAGGCTGTCCCCATGTGTGCCCCTCCTTCAACACCAGCCTGGCACTTTTGAGATGGGTGGGACCACAGAGATTGTGTGAAATAGCCGGAATGAGATTCATAGGGTGAGTGGATGGACTTGAGAAGCCAAAGTGCTTGGGCTGACTTGTTTTCTTATTTGCTTTGCTTTTGTGGCTGTTTTTGTTTTGTTTTGTTTTTTTTCTGGAAGGTGAAATCCCGTGAAAGGAGAGTGAATCTGCCCAGAAGGAAACTCCCTGTAACCTTGCCAGGTTATGGGGTGGGCAGGGGATAAAAAAGGGGAAGAAGAATGGGATGATACAGGTAGAGCATGGCAGGCCAAGAATAAAATTTTGGGCAATGATTGTTGTGTTTTGCCTTCAGTCCCTGCATGCACAGGAAGCATTGGGCATGGTTCAGGTATTTATTAGATATTCAAAGTCTGGAAAGGTGATGTGGCACTGGGGAATCCAAACTGGCATCCAGGAATGGCAAACTGAGGAAAACCAGTCCAGGGAACTGGATATGGGGTATTCCACTGGTATCCTTTTCCTTCCAAAGGCTGAGCATTAACTGTATTTGGAGGCCTGATATGGGCAGAATGACATCCTACTTTAGGAGAAAATGGTAATTCAGGGCATTTTCCAAGGCCATCAGAGACCTAATCCAAACAAGTGCCTTTCTCCATTGACTTTGAATCAGGTTGTTGCATCCTACAGCTGAAATTTCCAACCCCCTGACAAGGATTTTGGACACTTAGTCCCCCATGGAAAATTAAAATGAGATTAGGAGAGCTCAGCCTGCCATTCTAAGTGGATTGAATCAAAAGTAGGAACAGGCTTGGGGTTTTGTTAACAATCAATTGAAACTTAATACTGCAATCCCTTTCAGCATCCACAGGGAGGGAATGCAATATCTCTGGAAAAAGACAGTATTGTATATCACAGAACAGAATATTCTGTATGGAATATTTATTGGAAAATGATTTACATTCCCTTAATTTTCCCCAACAAATGTCTGCTCTTTTCTGCCTGGAATTGTCTTCCTAGCCACATTCCTGTTTCTAAAACTGCTAATGGAGCTGATTCAAGTTGTTCATAGAAAATGCTTTTTGTGGAGAAAAAGAATTGTTCTTAAAGTGCATCTGGCAAAAATATGCCGAGGTTATTGGTGCTTCACATTTTGCAAATGAATTCATATATTATTTAAAATTTTAATAGAGCGTATATGGCTTGCTTTTTTAATAACTTTCCTGAAAAGATGATTCTCTTCCCAATAAAAACCAGACTGTGTTCAGTAAAGAAAAACCTAAGGAAAATTTGAGCTAAATTACCCTTTCCCTCAAAAAAGATGTTTGAAGAAATAAAATAGAAAAATAGGTCCCTTTGGGCCCTTTTAAAATGCAAATATCTCTTAATGGGCAGGTTTTGCTTGGCTGTTAAATAGCTGTAGCTGTTCTTGCTTCATTTGGTTTGCATAAACATGGCCTAATTCAAAACTATTTATTCCTCATGTACTTCTTTGTTTCTGCTATCACTGGATGGGTTGGAAGAGACCTTAAAAACCTTCTCATTCCAACTCCCCTCTCATGGACAGGGAGGTTTTCCATGGGCCAGGATGCTCAGAGCTCCATCCTCCCTGCAGCTTGTCCCCTCCCCTCTGTCACAGAATGATTTAGGTTGGAAAAGGCCTCCAAGATCATCAATCCAACCCAAACTGACACTGCCAGTCCACCACCAAGGCACATCCCTTCATGGAGGTGCTGTCCCTGTAAGGACAAGGGACACAGAGAATGGATGAGGTGACAACACCATGCCCAAAAGGAGTGATGGAGGTACACAGGGGCCTGTGGGGTTGTGTGCTGGCTCCTTGGGCACCGTGACCAGGGATGATGGGCTTGGACTGTAGGAGCGTCGCGGGGTAGGATGGTCAGGATGGATGGAGAGCAGAGATGTCTGGAGCCAGGTCGTGGAACTTGGGATTTATTGCAAAGGGCCTGGGTGCAGGGCCCTGCTGGGAGCTGCCAGGCACAGCTCAGAGCAGGCACAAGAGAAGAGAGGATAAAGAGAGTAAGAGGGTGAGAGCGTAAGGGAGTAAAAAAGTTAAGAGTATAAAAGGATAAGAGAGCGAGGTTCCCGTTACAATACAATAAATCTTCTTCTGTGTTGAATATTCTAATTCTCACTAACCAATCTAGTACATGATACAAATCCTACAGCATTTACATCCAGCCTATAAGAATCATTACATTACCATCCTGTGTTACATTTTAAACCCTACAAACTCCTCTTTGGGCCCTTCTGCCAAGCTGGCAGGGTCTGCTCTGACCCTTGGGCCTGTCTGCAAGCAGAGGGTGTTGTTCCATCAGAAGGGGATCACCTTCAGCTGGCCACACCATTGTTTTCCAGTTGTTCAGTAACTGAGGTATCTCAAAGCTGCTTTCATTTCAATCTCACTTATAGTTTCTATATTCTCAAAATCTTTTGCCAGGCAATCATATTTAAAAGGCTTTCCTGTTTCATCTTCCCCAACATCGGACCTTGCCACTTACACAAAAAAAAAGCTCATTTTGGTCTCCACCAGGACTGTGGGAGCTGAGTCTACCCTTGTGTTAGCTCTTCTGGCACAGCAGTGTTTAAGTCCACCTTCACCAGAGAACCCAGTCCCTATGAAAACCCAGAAAGATTAAAGCAAGGAAAACCCCAAAAAGCATTGATGGCAAGAGTAAGTACGAAGTTTCCAACGGAGAGTGGTTCTGGATTTAATTCTTACCACACATAAACAAGGGTTCCACCAGTCGTGCTTTGGTTTTGGAATTAGCTTGATTTGAAGCCTACCAGAACACTTGTCCTGACAATAGATCACTTTTATCTTGCATGTGGTTCCATTAGGAAAGATTTGATAACACTGTCAGGGTAAAATTGCTGATTTCAATCTCGTCTGGTTTCCCTCTTTCCACTTTGGCAAGTAAAGAAATATTTTGCTTTTCTGTGTATTTTCCATTGAATAACTGGGGCATCTCAGTAGTATCTTAAAGAGAAAAGGCTGCCAGCTGCTGTCTTAATGTCCTCAAAGTGAAGCATCACAAACCTTTTTTTCTGCCTCTGCTGAATTGCAGCTGATGTGTTCATTTAAGGTGGCACTCTGTAGGATTCAGTCTCTAATTAAATGTTGAGTAGAATGGGTGCTGGACACTTTACCAGCATGCACAAGACCTTGCCTTTCTGGGGTTGGACTCCAGCTCTTAATTCCTGTTAAGATGATAACCTGATGATAGAGAAAAGGGCAAAATTCCTGCCCTGGGGCTTGGGTTGGACTGCAGAAGGAGCAGCTGGAGAAAGGTGGTGTGGTGGCAGTGAGCTGTGGTCCCAGTTCTGCACCACACCCTCCTTCCTGAGACACTGCAGGGCAACATTTCATCTTCACACTGACTTCTTTCCTCCCTCAGATGTACCAAGGGATTTAGTGAACGTTCATGTGGCGTTTGGTCACTGCACTGCTGTGACAACGTTGGTCTGTGTACCCTGAGCAGCCAGAGCTGTGCTTCCTGCCCCACACAACAATTAACTCTGTCCTGGATGAGATCTGAGCTCGTTTTCCCCAGCTCACAGGCACAGGGGAAGCTCTGGAAGAGCTGGATAGGGGTCATGGCATGGGAGACCCTGTCCTGAGTGAAATATTCCGGTGTTGACAATATCTCTGTTAAAATTGCTCAGGCAAACCTATGTGGAATAGAGTTGGTTTGGATTTACATTTAAAACACAAAACTGAGTTGAACTCTGAATTTCTAATCATCTTCTAGGCCCTGATGCTTTCTGACTTGGGCTTAGCTCTTACGTGTCCCGTTATTATCAGTGATATGTTAAAACTTTACAGCCAAGTACCATATTCCCTGTGATATTGAAATATAGAACATACTTGGAGTTCTTTGCTTTTCCTTCTAATCTTTCAGCAACCTAATACTTTCTGACTTCCCTCTCTCAAACCAGGGACAGCCTTTTTTCTTTATCAGGGAATTCTGGTTTCAATCAGAAGGTGTCAGCAGCTCAGACTTCAGGGATACAGTCAAGTAGTGTGAGATTATTGATAATTTTGCAAGAATGACCACACCAAAACACCGTAAATGGTTGCAGATACTCCAGGGCAAGCACAGGAATAAGTTTTAACATGCCATGAGGTACATGTGGGACATGCTTTTATTTAATACAAAGTAAAGAAAACTAGAAGCCACAAGACAAGAAGACAAGTTATTTCTCTCAACTTATTTTTTTTCTAAAAGCCAAGTGCAATATTGTGAGGTTTGGATCTAATAGAGACCCCAAACCTTTGTAGATAGGGTGGATAACTTTCTTGGAGCTGAATACCTGTTGGAAACCCATTTATTTTTGAGTATTTCAGCCAAGTCTTCATCTCCTGCAGCACTTGTGCCGTGCAGAACCCTTTTGCAGCTGCTCCTTTGCAAACACTGGAATTATTTCTCAGTGCAGGAGCTCCAGACCTGTTTTACACCTGTTCCTCTAAAACACCTGTGCTTCCACGATCCTCATGGAATAGTCATAATTTATACTGACAGAAACTGCTTTTGCTGATGTTACTTGATAACCACCCAGTGTATGAGAAGCGCTGAGAAATTTGCTTTTCTATGGCTGCCCTGGAGGAGCTTTCACTGACAAACACCACAAAAGCTGCTCCTGTTCCTCACTGATGGCCAGGCTGGCAAATTCCCTGTGTGGATTTAGGATTTGTGCTGGAGTCAGGTGTTTCCCAGACTTCCACCATGGTCTCAGCTCTTAATTATATGGGGTTTGTTTTTTTTGTGTTGTTTTTTTTTTTTTTTTTTTTCTAGAAAGCCAGAATTTGGGCATGGGAGGTTCATGTGTGGCAATCCCTTTGCTTGTGCCAGGCAGGTTGGCTCCGGCTCTGCACCTCCCTGGAGGAGCTTTCGTGGGTTTGAATTCTGCTCTTGGAAAATGTTGTGCTGAGGAGTGGAAGAAAAGGAGGAGCTGGGCATTTACAGGGCCTTGAAAGCAAAATGCTCCTTTTCACAGGAGGATTTTTGGGATTGGTTTGGGGGAGGGCAGCAAGGAGCTTGTCAAGAGGTAAAGGGAATATCTCATTAATGATTTACTAATGAGCTGTAAAAGTTCTGACTCTTTATAACTTCTGAGGATGGAAAATGTTTCTTGGAATGCTGCAAGCCCCACAAAGGCTGGGGCAGATCCTGGCTGCCTCTGTGTAGGGTCTTTGATAGAGTCTGACTTACCTCTTTCCTCCAGTCCCTTAGGCCTTAGAAAAGATTAATCACAGTGTGGTGGGAAGCACATGGAAATAGCAGAGAGATGAGAAATGAGAGAGGGAGAGAGGAGGAAAAAAGCCCCAACATGAAACACTGTTTTCTTTCTGGTAGGGCTCGGGCAGGAATAAATTGCCAATGATCTCACTTTGGAGCAATGTCAGTTTATTTGTACTCACTCTGAACTGACCATTTCACAGGGGCTTCTGGGCTCTGCTGTGCGAGGGAAGAGCCTTGGAATGACACAGATTTTATGGACAACAGGCCCAGGACTCTGGGCTGGGGAGGTCCAGCCTCAGCCCAGGGATAGGGCTCTGGTTGAAGCCTCAGAGCTGTCCCTGTTAAATCAGCTTGGGTGGGAAGGTTGTGCTGCTCGTGTGCCCTCCAGAGGTGGGCACAGCACACCCTGCCCTGGGCTCTACAGGAGAAATGGGGCAGACCAGAGCCCAGCAAAATACAGAGAATTAATTGAAACCTGACAGCTCCTGCACTGAGAAATAATTCCAGTGTTTGCAAAGGAGCAGCTGCAAAAGGGTTCTGTACGGCACAAGTGCTGCAGGAGATGGAGACTTGGCGGAAATACTCAAAAATAAATGGGTTTCCAACAGATATTCAGCTCCAAGAAAGTCATCCCCCCTGTCTGCAAAGATTTGGGGTCTCCATTAGATCCAAACCTCACAATATTGCACTTGGCTTTTAGAAAAAAAAAATAGGGAAATAACTTGTCTTCTTGTCTTGTGGCTTCTAGTTTTCTTTACTTTGCCTTTGGTGCAGTTCTAAAGCTTCCTTCTGTGTTATGTCTCTAGCATGGAAGAACGTGATGTTTTTCTGCACCAGCTCTCGTGGCCTCTGTTGCTCCAGCAGTAGCAAAGGAGAGTGCTGGAGTTAAGGAGTGAATCTTGGAATTGGTGTACAACAATTCAGACCCTGGTGCTGCCTGTGACCTGGGCTGCCATCAGTGAAGTCATTTATTCCCCGTGGGTTTCATTTCCCCTAGGAAATGTGGTCAATGAGCTTTTCTTTCCCTGCTGGCAGCTCAGGGATGGGGCCACTCATGACCTGATGATATGAAGCCCCTCACAGAACCAAAGCTGTTGCTTTCTCCAGGCCTGGGGATGTTTCTCAATGAAATATTACCAATAACACGAGTGGCAACTCCTGCTGGAGGGAGCTGGGGAAGCATCTGTGGCTTCCAGCTCATGAGCAACCTTTGTGAAACCCAGCACACAGAGAGGCTGTGACCTCCCCAAAGCCCTGCCTGCACCTTTCCTTGCAACAGCTTTTGCCTGGGAATGGCTCTGACCCCATAAATCCTCCTGCACGAGGCAGCACTCCCACCCCTTGCACAGTGAGGGAGAGCAGAGGCTGCACAGAGGTGCTGCACGTTCCCAACCTTGTCCTGCTAAGAGCTGGAAGGTGCCCAATCATCTCAGTGAGCAGTGTTAGCACTTTGTGTTTTCTTGGTCGTAAAGCCTCAAGTGTTTAGTTAATGTCTGCACAGGTGGTTAAATACAATGGCTCCCTCTGCCAAGTTACAAACCTGAAATTTACTGGAAAGCAAAAAAAAAAAAAATTATAAAAAAAGAAAAATCATAAAGTCCAAGTTTATTCATGGCTTTTGCAGGTTGTAAATGTAAGGAAATGAGACCACTCATGCAGATGGGCATAATGGATGCCTGGTGTGACACCTAAAAGTGCTACTCAGTAATTACACACCCTGAGACTCAAAGCAGTGGGCTGCAGTCCCCTGTAAGTGTGTGGTTTGACACACAGTTTGTGTTTTACCGACCATGTTTGGGCAGTGTGACTGTTCTGCAAGCACTCTGCAGGAAGGCTGTGCACAGCAGAGCATATTTTAAACTGAGCCCAAGCACCTTTCTGAGAAAGAGCTGTCGTGCAGGGGGGTGAGACAGGTGGGAGAGGATTCTGCACTTGGCTTGTGACAGCCTGAGAGGTGGCACCACAAATAACAGGGCAAGGGGCAAGCACCAAAGTAAATCCACTCCCAGTTTTGTGTTCCTGTTGACTTCACGATCCTGGGAAGATCTCAGTGACCAACACCAAGCTGAACATCCTTGGAGCAGCAGGCAAATCTTGATCTGTTTCTAGATGTAAATGTAGTTTACCATGAGTGACCTGCATAACTTTTTCCATATTGATCATTCCAGAGGAGAGGTTTCTCCCTAGCAAAGAAGGACCTAGAAATCTGTGAGTAATGGAGCCCTGCCCTGTGTTCAAGAAGCAGTGCTGGGGTGTGTTCAGGGGCTGAGCAGGTGCTGGGACGGCAGCGTCACAGCTGCTGCAGTGGCAGGACAGGGGCAGCCAGGGTGCACCAGGCAGCCAAGTTCATCTTCCCCAGTTTAGCACCATGGAAAGAGGAACGCGAGGCTGCTGGAGAGGTGTCCCCTCAGGAAATGGTCTGAAAATCACTCCTCTGAAGCATGGCATTGCTGCTGACCTGCTTCCAGTTCTGCAAGCAGATCACTCCTCTGGCTCGCTAGATAGAAAAAAAAAGCCAAAAAACCAAAAAAACCCCAAAAAACATTGGTTAGGTTTGCTTCTTCACCCCAGTTTCCGTGTAATTTTTAGGTTGTTCACAAAGAGAATTTGTATTCTGCTCTGCAAGCTCTGTATGTTCATAACCTTCCTGGAGCAGAAGTGCACCTGGATATTCATGAGGACCACATGAGGACCACACGTGGCCTTTGGAAGCAAGGTTTAATTTGGGAATGCTTGAGGATGGATGAACAGAGCATGACTGGCTGAGCTACTCAAGGGGCTGAGGGCACCTGTTGTTGTTATCAGCAGTATCAGTGCTGTGTTTTCTGAAGGTGAAGGGCTCAGAGGCTCTGTGGTGTCTCTGAGGTGGCCCTCCCACCCCCTAAATTGGAAGATAGGCTTAATTTGGGAATGCTTGAGGATGGATGAACAGAACATTTTGAGGGGCTGAGGGCACCTATTGTTGTTGCTATCAGCAGTATCACTGCTGTATTTTCTGAAGGTAAAGAGCTCAGAGGCTCTGTGGTGTCTCTGAGGTGGCCCTCCCACCCCCTAAATGCCCAAGGAGGAGTGTGGACAAGCCCCAGTGCTGAGACAACAGCCAGGAGTGTTTTATTGATCCCCATTCTCCGTGGGGCTGTGGGAGGTGAGGAGGTGCCTCCTGTGCCCGGCTGGACTTGTGTTGTTTGGATATCGGGATCTATTTGAAGCACCCCCAAGGAAGGGATGACTAAAGCAGCCCCCAAGTGACACACGTTCCTCTCTGCTGCTTCACAGGGGAAGGCTCCAAGGTCTGTTGGTGAGATGGAGCTTCCTGCTGAGAAGACAACTCCAGCTGGCTAGAGATTAAATAACACTTTTAACTGCCTGATACTGTGAAGCTTAAAAGGAGGGAAAAAAAAAAAGACATGCAGTGTCACCTAGGGAGTAAACCAAAGCTTGCTGAAGCCCATTGAAAGGTTTCCATTGAATTCAGCAGGTATTGGAGCGAGCTGCCAGGATCATGCTGGTGTGACCTCAGGTTACAGCTGTGCCACTGCCACCAAAGGAGGCTGCTCAGGTTTGGAGCTCAGCATCTATCCCAGCAAAGGCAAAAAGAAAGGGAAGGGGTGGGATCGAATGTGGAGCTCATTTCTGTTGCTTGCAGTTTATAGAGTGGATTTATCACCCCTAGCTACAATGATTTCTGAGTGTTAGACACCTGCCCTTCCCCACGGCCAGCTCATAAATGACGCTGCTCTTTAATATAATGCCTTGGAAGGTACAAAGGGTAAGTTGCAGCTGAAGCAATGTTTAATTTGGCTTTTGTGGCTCAGACAGCTAAGGAGCTGTGGGCATGTCAGTTTGAATTTGAGCTGCAGCCCTGTGTCAGGCACCCAGCCCCAGCTCCAGCATGTACCACCGTGCCCCCAGCCAGGGCCTCGCGCTTCAGGCAGGGCTGTACTTCAGGGAGCACTTAACATATGAAAGAATTCATTCCTGGTTTGAATTTGAGCAGCACTACAGTGCATTGTACTTTATTACAATGCTTCTGAATTGCTTTCATAATTTCCCCTGTGCCACCACCCGACTGTAATTCTCCTCCCGTGCGCAGGGCTGGGGGATGCTTTGCATTCCCCATCATCTCTGCCCCAGCCTGAAGGAATTTCAATTCACACCAGTCCTGTGTGGGGAACCGAGTGTGATTATGTCCTGTAAGTGAGGAAAAATAGGAGGGAGAGAGATGAAGGCTGTGCATGAATTCGGTGGCAGCCCATGGCAGGAGGGAGATGTCTTCTCAGCAGCCTACTTGATTTTGGGTCGGTTTGTACTTTAACTGCATTGTAGGGGGAAAAAAAAATCCTTCGATTGGCTAAAGCTCATGGGCATCCTGGCAGAGGCAACGGACAGCCTTCAGCACTCACATATGTTCCAGTTTTAATTACACATTTTTGAGTTTAAGGCTTTCCCTTGAGATGCGCTTATTCTTCTGTTTGAACCTCGGGAAAGTGAGGTCAGATGAGAAGATGAGTTGTGTTCAAAATAAATATCCTTCTTCTTGCTGTCTTTTCTGGAGCTGCAGAGCCCTTCAAGGTGTTAAACAAAGCTATCAAGAAGATTTACTCTCATCTTGGTTCCATGAACAAGTTTGGATTATTTCATTAGGAAAGGCGCTCAGCATCCAGAGAGCCCCATCCTCTGCTGTGATTTCAGAGAAGAAAATTGGATGCAAAGTTCCCTCTTAATAAATGAGTCCTCATTTATCATCACTTACTGTCCTTGGAAAATGAGAGATTGTTTTTCCAAGTGATCCTGCAGCATTGGGAAGACTTCTGCAGATTTGACTCATTGTGATTATTCCCAAGTGTTGTCATCAGTTCTTCCTGTATTTATGTGAAATTGCTCTAAGCCTGTGCTTAGCTCCAAAGCTGATCACAGTGCTTTGAATAGGAAAAACCCCACATCCCCAGTCCTTGCTTCTGCTCTAAAACATGACTTATTTCATTCACTCTCTTACTGCTGGGAGATGCCAATCTGAACCTTCTACAGAGCCCAAATCTTCTACTTTTTAAATATTTTTGAGGCTATTGCTCATGGTATAGGTTATATACATTGGTTATAAATAAGGAGGGGTTGAAAAGAAATTCCTAGGATGACTGTACAATTATAATTAAACCTGGACCCTGCTGTTCTTTTCTCTGAATGCCTAACCATGCTCCAGCCATGAATTTCTGCTGCACTGCATGTAGTAGTTGCATCCATCAAAGCAGAAGTGTTTCTAAATTTGACTGTAGATAATTAAACTCACTTTAATGTAAATGACTGTGCTGCAGCTCCCAGGGTGAGGATGTGTCACTTACACTCCCTATAAACATTAGGGAGAATCAGCCCCACAAAGCAGATCCTGATACAAACTCCTACAATCCCAGACTCAGCAAAGTCTGAGTCAAGTAAAGGGTTAAATGCACATTGGTAAAATCCAGAAATGGTGCCTAATTTAGGATATGTACACTAAGCAGTCAAAAGACCAAGATGATCAGAGGGATGGGAGGAAAGGCTGGGAGAGCTGGGATTGTTCACCTGGAGAGGAGAAGCTTGGGGTGAGGAGAAGCTCATTGTGGCCTTGCAGAGCCTGGATGGATCTACAGGAAAGATGGAGAGAGCAAATTTACAATGGCCTGGAGTGATGACACAAGGGAGAATGGCTTCAAACTGCCAGAGGGGGTATTTATATGGGATATTGGGAATTAGGAATTCTCCCCTGTGAGGGTGGGCAGGCCCTGGCACAGGGTGCCCAGAGCAGCTGGGGCTGCCCCTGGATCCCTGGCAGTGCCCAAGGCCAGGCTGGGCAGGGCTGGGAGCACCTGGGACAGTGGGAGGTGTCCCTGCCATGGCAGGGGTGGGATGGGATGAGCTTTAAGGTCCTTCTCACCCAAGGCATCCCATAATTCTATGAAAACAGGAGGGTTTTTAACCCCTAGCCTTCCCATCCCTCCTGCTGCCCAGTGCCAGCTGCTGCTCTTGCCAGATCCTGGAGCCCAAAGTGCTGAGGCAACAGCTGAAGGAAGCCCAGTGCAAAGCCAGACGTGAAAAGTGAAATTTATTTCTGTCAGCTCAGTTTGGTTTGGAGCCTGAGTGTATCTGCCTGGGGCAGCCATAATGTGAGGGTGGCAGTCATGATTTTCTGTATGAACAGGGCATAAAAACTTGCTGTATTCTCTTCAGCAAGTAAACACTCTCATTTCATGCCAGGGTTTGTAATAAAGGCTCCTTTCTCTGATTCCTTCCCCATCCAGATGTTTCTCAGTTACCAGTGTAACACAGAAACATCTTCAGCTCTTGTGGCCACCACCAAAATATTCCCTGCACCCCTGTCTTAATGTCATCTTTTCTGTTCTTATTCATTCCATTCCAAGCATGTACTGTGTTTTTCTTTTTAGAAAGAGCTCAACTTCTTCTAAGAAACTTTTTCTCCCACACTGAATATCCTCCCCAAAGCATGAGAACATTCTACCCTTTCATTTTGCTCACCAGACACTGCACGATTTGCAATGGAAACTGGCAAGAACATTTAAAATAATAAAAATAAAAATTGTGCTCATCTCAGAACTGGGAGACGAGTGCATTTGCTGAGAGATGTAGGGGTTTGGAGCCCTGTGATTGAAGTCTCCAGGAATGTTAACTGAATTTTAATTTGTGTTTTACAGAACGATATGTATGGAGAGAGTGTAGGAGAGGTCAGGGGAGGGTAAGAGAGGCTGAGCCACGCTGGGTAAATGCATCACTTAGTGCACATTGAGCAGGTTTTTGGTTACTGCAGTTTTCAGATTTGTGCTCTAATCTTTATTGATTTAACGAGGGCTCTCACACAGTAATTAATGCAGCATTAGTTGTGCCCAGTGCTCTTGGAAAAGCTGTGTATTAGCACTGCCCCTGCTGCTGTGGGCTCTGCTGGGGCTGCAAGGGCCAGAGGTGTGCTTGGATCCTTGGGCTGGACTATGAATTGTGGAAGTAGGAGGTAAAGGGATGTTTGTCTCCTCAGCTGCCTGCTCTTTTTGTGGGTAAAATCTTGGACACCTTGTTTTTTTTTGTTTTTTTTCTTGGAATGGTTGTTGACTTTCTCAGTCTTTCAGGATCCCATATCAGACCTCTGGCCTGGCTTTGTGCAGGAATTTGTTTCCCTAACATCTCATGAATCCTGGTCCAAGAGCAGTACATAATTTTAGCTCCACTCAAAGGGAAATAAGGAACTCAAAGGAAGTATTTGAGACAGCCCCAAAATTGAGGATTCCTTTTAAAATAATAATAGAAAATGCTTGATTCCTCTCTGTTCCCTCCTTGGGCCACAAGACTGATCTGATAACTGCAAGCCAATTTTTAAATGCTGAGAACTTTCCAGGGAAACATCCTGTGTGTTGACTGGTGAAAGCAGCATTAATTGCTGTGTGTGTGGGACCACTCAAACCAGTGCTGAACTGGTCTTCAGTGGTTTCCCCTAAGCATGAAGCTGAGCTATACCTGCTCTAGTTCTTTAATAATATTCCTTAAAAGTAGTTAGTCTACAAAAATATGCATTGAGTATACATTAAAATAACTATTCAATAGAAAATAATTGTTCTTTAGTGTAGGTTTTGGGTTTATGACAGGGTGAGGAGCATGGCAAGGCATTCAAAAGGAGTTCTACCTGAGATCACCCCACGGAATCAGGCAGTGGCACTCAAATTTTGGGGGATTATGTCATTATTTTGGACAGAGACTTTTTGCTGGGGCAGAAGCAGTGGAGCTCTGTGTTGGCTGGTGTAGGTGGGTCAAGGTGAGTGCCCTCTCCAGCTTTTGTTCACAGCATCCTCCTCAAATGACATCATCTCTGAGAATACAAAGGTGTTTTGGAGCCTGGGCATTTCTCCTGCTGTTTGGTGCTCCTGGGGTGTCTCCTGGCACAGAGCTCCAGCTGATGGAGCAGTGAGGAGGAAGGGTCAAGTGTGGATCTGAACTGATGCACAGAGATCAAGGGGAGCAATGGTTTGGCTTCCCCAGCGTTGTCAGACCTTGTTGACATTTCTCATTCAACCCTTAATCCATAAAGTGAGACTAAAAAAACCTCCCTAAATGCTGGCAGAGGGTGATTTCGGTATCATTTGTGAGGTATTTGCATCCAGATCCTTGAAGAATTCCAGCATCTTTTTCCTATTTTAAAGCTGCTGAATGAAGCATCGAAAGAAATCAATCTCATGGTTTGCGGCTGGCTTTATTTGCGAGGTTTTTTTAGCTTTTTGGTTTGGTAAAACCACAATAAACTCGTTTTGGAGGAAGGCCAGGTTCCTCTTTGAAGTCCTGTGAAGCAGCACACAAAGTTATGCTCCCTTCTCCTTGCTCCACAGCAATAAGGGAGTGATGGACTGGGAGCTGTGAGCAGCAGTCCAGCTGTTCCCACACAAATCCTTCATTTGGATGAAAGGAGACTGTGGCTGCAAAAATCACAGCAGAGAATGGCATCAGAAATACGACAGACAGATGGATGTTACTGTAACAGCTGTAAAAGGCCCATATGAGCAAACTGGGATAAAGACTCATTTATTCCACTTCAGCTCTATTGCATTGTTTTATTCCTGAATGGACTGGGTACATGGCGATCCAATGGCAGCATAATTCCAATTGTAAAATGATAATGCACAATTAGCAAACTGTCAGGTACAGCCAGCTGGAGGACTGGCTGCTGGCATCCTGCCTTTGCCCAAATTAAAAAGTGGGAAATTTGTTAGTGAGACCCAATTGCAGGGAGGGGGGAGCTGTGAAAGTGGAAGTGCTGTTTCCTTCCTCTTCAATTTTTTCCTGCCCTTGGAAACAGGGAGCTGCTGTTCTCCAGGTGTAAGGGAGAGGATCCAGGACAAAGCCATGGAGGTTATTGGAAACAAAAGGACTGGGCTTGATGCCTCAGGATGGCTGCCTAGAACAGAGGCTAGACAAGATAAAGACAATAAAAGTAGGTATTTATTAAAGGCCTTCAATAGCTACACCTTGGGCAGTCAAAGGTTCTCAGAGGCTGCACCCAAGCTGGATAATGGTCATGAGTTTTTCACACAATTATAAATTTGGTCCATTTACATATCAGGAATTAATCCTCCAATTACAGCTTCAGTAATGAAGTAATTACTCCAAGTTTTCCCCTCCCCAATTCATTGTTGTTTACATTTTGCAGGGCCTGAGACAGTGAGGTGCCCTTGAGTTTCAGGGCTAGAGAGAAATTGTTTTGTCTGAATGAAATGGGAGAACAGTAGCTGACAGGCTATGGAGTTTTAGAGTTATACACTAAAGCAGTACAGGATGTGAAAAATAGAAAAGCTGAATCCTAAGGCATCAGGCTGGGCTGGGAGGGGATGGAGCAGATCCCCACAAGCACCCACAGCTCCTTGGAGGGTTGTTAGCCAGCTGGGGGAGATGCTGCAGTGCCAGATAGTAAAACAAGAGTGCAGGGGCTATAAAAGAGCTGCCTGGAAACTCAGAGTTGAGTATTAGGAAGAGAATTTTCCCTAGAAAGGAAGGCCAGGCCTGGGATGGGCTGTCTAGACAGGCTGTGGAAGCGCCATCCTTGGAGGATGTGGAGCCTTGGCTAAACCTGAGCCAGCCTTGGCCATGGGCCCATGCTGAGCGGGACAGGGAGACGGCCCTCATGGCCAATAATTCTGTGATAAGAGAGATTGGAAGGGAGCAGCTGTATCTGCAAAAACATTTATTTTAATCCTTGCCATCGGACAGAATCAGTTGAGGGAGGGCAATCCTGAGGAAAGCATTTCTTAGAAATGTGGACAAAAGAACACCTTAAAAATCCAATAAAACAATGAGACATTCAGATGCTGTGTTGTACTTTAGGCTGCTTGAAAAAAAACAAAGAAAAACTCAAATAATTCTGCAGCATCTCAAGTACTACCCATCCATTTGTGTGCATGTCAAACACCAGTGGATCTGTCACAGCTTTTCTTAACTTTGGGACAATTAAGCATAGATTCTATGGGCTCCTTATTTCCAGCACTGTATAAACAAAATTTGTTTCATTATGTTTACTCATTTGGAAAACAGCTAATACTTTGGGTGTGTATTCTAAGATTTTTTTTGAACTCACTTCAATATTTTTTCCTGTGTCATAATAGTTGGCTTGTAGCAGCAAAGTGGAGTAATCAGTGGGTTGTGGCTGAAATCAGAACCCTGTACCAGAGGCTGGTTTGATCTTGTACGTCAGTTGTTACTACAAAAAAAAAAAAAAAAAAAAAAAGAAAAGACTGCTTGGTTGAAATTGAAGATAAGAGGAAAATCTCCTGAGGGAAAAAAATATAAAGGAATACTTGCAGGCGGTAGCAGTTATTTTGCTTTCAAATGATCAGGGTTTTTAAAAGATTTCTCTTCTCCCAGGACAGTGTGAGCTGGCCCTGGTTTTGTGCAGTCATGGGAGCAGCAGGTGGGCACAGGCTGGTGACATCCCTGTCCCTGCAGTGGCACTCAGAGCTGTGACACCCTGAAAGGGCAGAGCCCCAACACAGGACAAAGAAACCCTGCCCAAGCTTGGTGCTCGTGCTTGAGGTGCTCTTTTCCTGCACATAAACTTCCTAAAAGCCTCTATTGGATCTTCCCAAGCTGCAGAGCAGGGAACAGGATTTTATGATCCTGGGGCTTTGGCAGATCAGGATTTCAGCTGTATTTTCAATAACTCCTGTCCTCTCTGTGATGTTTCTCCTGGAGGATCACATCTCTTGAGGGCATGCTCGTCACGCCTGCCATGGGGAAATTACCTTGAAGGTGCTCTGCCAGAAATCTCATTCTGGGCTGTTCCACTTTGCTTCCTAATGGCTGAATGGCTGAGTTATCGTGGGAGCTTAGTCACATCAAGATACTGCTCAGAGCAAGCCCTGATTCATTTAGCTGCATAGGAGGTTTGGGGAGATGATGGCTTCATCATGAGTCAGTTCTTCATTATCACATTCCTGGGACGTTACACAGCAATATTGGAGCTGCCACGAGCAGGGGCAGATGAATGATAGCAGATGAGATGGACCTTGTCTCTGATAATGGTGAACGTGTCACGCCTCAGACGGATGCAAAGAGCCAAGCGCTGCATCAGGCTGCTCATGCAAGGAGACAGGAGCCTTCCCCCAGCCCTGCCTGCACTCAGCTTAAATATAGAAATGGGAAAGTGACTTTGCAGCTTGATTTCTGCTACGCCTAACCATGCCTAATCATTCTTTTTGAAAAGCTTGTTAAGGTATTCTCGTCAATTAGCGCTTGTTTCAGTGAGCTTCACGGATTAATTAGATGTTGCATTACAAAAATAATTATGCCTTTTAGCCATTTTCAGTTATTTACTTCCTTAAATGTTGGGTTTGTGAGGCAGAGGCTGGCTTGGTGCCACAGTCATTTGGGTAGAATCTAACACAGATTAATGAGCAAACTTGAAAAGCAAGCAGTGAGTTCCCCAGTGTTTTGTAATTAAGCAGTTTGATTAAAAACAACTGGAACAACTCTGTGCACTGAGAAACAGAGTGGGAACAGCTCTCTCTGCACTGAGACCTCTGTAACAACAAGTATCAAACCCAGGGCTGAAAGCAATTTAGGGAGCTTGAAAGTTTTCTTGGCTACCTGATGGTTTTGTCAGAGAAGTTTTTGAAGAGCAGGCATTGAGGCAGTGCAGATGTTCTTCCCCAGCCTTCAAATCCACAATGACAGAGGGATACACTGACTTTTTTTTTTTGAGGCAGGAACTCAAATGCTTGTCTTGACATGCTTGTGCTGCTCCATGGGCACAGCTCGTGTAGTTAAAAGGAGCTGTATTGTACTTTAGGCTTCTTAAAAAAAAAATTAAACAATTCTGCAGCATCTCAAGTGCTACCCATCCATTTGTGTACGTGTCAAGCACCAGTGGATCTGTCATAGCTTTTCTTCACTTTGGGGCAATTAAGCATAGATCCCATGGCTTTTGAATATGAGCTCAAAAATCTGTGCAATGAGCTTTGAGGGAGTTCTGCCTCACTGTGAGCCAGTGAGACCTAAACCGAGCCCTTAAAAGGGTCTGTGGCTAGAATGGGTTCTGTTACCTGTGTTGGACCAAAGGGCTAAAACTGCTGCTGGGATAAAACCCCAGCCCCAGTTTTGGGGAAGCTTTGCTGATTTACACCCCCTGGCAGGCTGGCTCAGAGTGAAAACCAGGCATTGTGAGAGCCCTGACTGTGATTATCCCATGGATTCATCCTGCTGGTCCCTGCATGTGTGAGCAGGGCTGGGCTGAAAAAGCTGATCCTGCAGCTGGAGTGTGAGGCAGAGCTAAATGTTGTTCACCTTGTGTTAAGGGCAAGTCAGGTAGACAGGAAAATACACATGTTCTTCTCTTGCTGGCCCAGCATTACCTGCCTGGCTTACATTTCTCTGGAAATATGCCTGTCTGAAGCCTCAGACAGCAATTTTCTCTTCTTTTCTAGCCCATTTTAGCTCTCTTTCACACGCAGATGTTGCTTAGAATCAATAGCTCCCCACTATCAGCCCCATTTAGTGTCTATTCATTTATTGGATTTTGAAAATGGAAAGTAAGGAGACTTAAAAGAGAAAATATGGGGGGTTTTCATTGAAGTGCAGTATTTGAAATGCAAACTCTTCCTTTCAGCTTTAAGTATTACTGCATTACAAAACACAGTTGAAATGATTCATGCCCCAGCTTGACTTATAAAATCCATAAACAGATTGCAAAGATCCCTTCTTCTAAAACTGAGGCATCAAAACTTGTTTGGACCAAAATTTTAGTCAGCTCCTTGCTCAGATTTTCCCTAAAATTTGAACCAGGTTATAAAGTCTTTCATATCTGGCTTCTACCAAGCTATGGCACAGATTGAATTCTTGGAGAATTGTTCCTTCCTTTGCTCAAGGGTGGTCAGCTCCTGTCCTGATGGCACCTGTGGGGTTATCAAGGCTGTAGATTTGTCAGTTGTTCTTGCAGGGAAATGTTCTGTCTCCTAGAGAGCGTGTTTATGATTTGGATGTTTGGAAGGAAAAAAAAAAAAATCAGGATTTTGCCTTCATCTTCCTCAGGACAGAAAAAAATCAGTGAGGAAAATTTACTCATTTTCTGTCTGTGCTTGAGGGAGCTGTGTGGGGATGGGGTGAGCAGGGTGTATTTAACCCCTTCACCTGCCTGGCATGGCAGTGATGCCTTTCATGAGTGATAGAGGTACCTTCCATTGCACACGCCTGCATGGAATGCACAGATATTGCAGAGCAGCTTTTCTGAGCCAACCCCAGCACACAGGAAAAGGTTTTGTGAGGCAGAAGGGTGATCAGGAAACTGCTCTCTGCAGTAAAACAAACATAAACAGCATGCACAGCTCTGTAACCTGGTTTTGGGGCTGTTCCTCCTGATTTGCCTGAATAAAGACACAGCAGTGAATGCTCTCCCACTGGGAATGGTGACAGAACCCACACTGGAGATCCAGTGAAGTTGGAACCGTTTGAGAAGAGTCAGCAACACAGGAGAGGACGTCTGCAGAGGGTCACTTACATCACATGTGGCTCCTTTAAAGCTCTCTGCTGTGTAAGGGGTTGAAGAAATAATATTAGTGATGGCACTGTCTTAAACCTCTGGGGAAGATGTGTGCCTGTCTGCAGAGCCCCCATAAAAGATGCCAGGAAGGATCCAGAGAGAGTGAGCACCTAAAGAATTCCATGGTACCTGCATGCAGTGCAGAGCCTTCCCCAGGAACCAAGCCAAAAGTTTTATTGTGGCATCAATTGTCAAAAAGGGCCAGCACAGCTCTTCTCAGCAGCCCTTCTCCCCTTGGACAAGGATAAATTCAGGGTTCAAAAAGAGCTGCTTCTGCACCTGCCATAGGACAGAGGACTCAATCACATCCAGCACCAGGGGGAAAACCCTTTCTTTCCCTTTCAGGTGTCCAGCCCAGGGCAGGTATTTGCTGTTGGAGGCTCCCTGTGTGTTAGGATGTGTTAGTAAAAAGCAGTCTGAGTTTGGAATAGAGAAATATAGACATAAAAATAAGTGAATGGAAGGTTAACTAAACTGCAAAATGTATTCAGCACAGTTACTGCAAGTCCTCTTTTCCAGCTGTGGTGAAAGGGACTCAGCTCTGGAATCAAACGCACAGAGTGTCTTTAGTCCAGGCAGCTCAAGGGCTGATAAATCCGTGCCTTAGTGGTCCAGGCTCCAGTGCCAGGTGCACAGAGTGAATCTGAGAGGCTTTGTGCATGTGCAGGATTAATTTTGGCAGCTCCTGCTTCGCTGCTTCCCAGTATTCCAGCACACCAGATTAAGGATACCGTGTGTATCTCTGCTCCAACACCTTCCCCCTCCTTGTAACAGATACACTTTCATGCAGACTTACCGTGGTGATTACTGTGAAGCAAATACTGCCACCTTTTCTTTCTCTTGTGTCTGACATATCCCTTTATGTTGTTCAACTGTGAATTTCTTAGAGCCGGGTTTAATCTCCTTGAATTCCTGGAAAACATCTGGCAAATCATGGATGCAAAGTGTGTACAGACAGAGATAAACCCCACCTGGGTGAGACTGCTCCTCTTACATTAGGATGGGAATCAAAACCAGACAACATAAGCCTTCCTACCTCATCTTTTCTTCCCAAATTCCAGCACAGTGGCCCTGAACTCATGGCTCTCAAACCTCCTGCTCCCTGCAAAGCCCTGGTCTGGCCAGTGTCTTGGTTTGAACAGACAGGTGTCTGCTAAGGAAGGCAGGAGCCTCCCCTGAAATGGAAAATGTAAATCCACTCCCTCTGAATTGTTAATATTTTGAAATTAGGGGGCTCTCAGGCAAAGATATGAGAGCAGGAATAACAGTTCTTTACTAGGAAAATTAAAAATACAAATTAAACAGTACAAAAAAGAAAACAAACCCCTGCCAGAGTCAGAGCAGTCCCTGCCCCCCTGTGTGTCAGGGGGTGGCACAGCCCCATCCCATGGGGGCTCAGCCCTCCTGCAGTGCCAGCTGTGCTGCTGCTGGAGCAGGGATCCTGCACAAGGGGGGAGTTTTCCTCTGCAGCTCCAGGGCTGCTGCAGATGGGCCTGGGCTCCCTCTGGCAATGCAGGGCAGCAGAAAGCTGCTCCTCTGGCAATGCAGGGGGCAAAGGCTGCTGTGCTGCTCCAGGCTCAGATTGGATCCAGGTAGGAATGCTTGGCTCCTCCCCTGGGCGCAGCATCTCCCCATGGGATGCTGGAATTGGATCAGCCCTGCAGGGACACTCAGTGCCCATGGACAGCAGAGATCTCCTGGAGGGAGGGTTGGCTGTGGGAGAGATAAAGAAAAAACTGCCCCACCTCTGACAGGAATAGAATACACAGCCCCATTTCCAACCTGAGCCAGGCAGGAATGTTGAGTTTCCCATGTCTTGTGCTTCATTGCTGCTGCTCCTGGCCCCCATAGGCCAAGGGTCAGTGCCTGTGTGTAAAGTCTGAGGCTGCAGGCAAGGCTTGCACAGAGGCTGTGCATAAACTCCTCTGGTTAGTGTGTTATTTTATTTATTTTGTTCATAATCTGACTGTATTCTGCTTTATTTCTACCTTTCTTATGGGTAATATGAGCTATATTTTGCTGGTTTTCTAGGGAATACACTAACATGCAGCAGAGGTGTGAAAAATATTGTAGGAATGGCCATAACAAAGTTTCTCCCAAAACAGTAGAGTCTGCATAGACCAGCAAAAAGTTCACCTTTTTGCTAAGCACATGAAGCTGCTAAATGTGCAAAGGCTCTGCTCTTAAGCATTCCCTCAAGAGCAAAGAGCCCTTCATGGGGAGGTTACAATAATGATACATACAGGCTTATTCAGAGTTTAAATTTCACCTCCATCTCTCTGCCTAAGCTCTATCAAAATCCAGGCACTACTGAAATCCTCAAGAGACCCAAAGGAAGATCTGAAGACCTGAATTTGAAGCCAGCCAAGAGGCAAAGGGACTCGGGAGAAATCTCAGCAGCCTGAATGTGCTCTTTAGTGCCTATTCACCTCTCATGTGTTCCTCAGCCAGAACTCACATCCAAGAGTGTAATATCCTCCTCCACGCTTCCCCCTCTCTCTGTCCAGTCCTGCAGCCCTTATGTGAACTTTAAGTAATTCCCATCAAAGTCAGCTGGTTTGCTGAGTGAACTTCAAACCTCCTTTGGCTCTGGGTTTGCAGGTTTTAAGTCCTGGTAATAAAAAGAGGTTGGGGAATCTGCAGATAATTAACAAACCACAGGCCAACTGCATATCCTGCTCCCTGCCTCATCAGCCCTTTTCTGAAGGAAAGGTAACTCTATCCAGTCTTCCCAAGTCCAGCAGAGACACCTCAAAACCTTCTACCTTTCAGCTAAAGATCTGCCTGGAGATCCCCTTCCTTAAAGCCTGAGAATAAATTGCATTGTTCCTGTCCTAGCAGGGCAGTTAATGAGATGTTCTGAAGATTGACAGTCTCTGACAGCCCTCATTGCCTCCCTTTGATGCTCTCCTGACAATAGTTTCCAAGGCAGTAAATTAGGACTGGACATTAAGCCTTCAGTGAGAAATGAAGGCTCTATTTTCTGCTTACCAACCCTAAATGCAGAAAGAGGCAGTTTTAAGCAATACACTTATCAGGCTTAGCTTGAGCAATGATTCAGCCTTCCAAGAAAGATACTGCTTAAGTGGTTTTATTGCTCTAAATGGGACTAAAATTCACTTTTTATCAGAGAAGTGACGTCTCTAAGCATCCTCAACATACACCTCATCAAGAATATTATCCTGTAGCCCAAGCTGTTCTATTCCTAACTTCAGAACAGAGTTTAAGTGAACCTGGTGTGTGCTAAACCCAAAGGGCAAAAACCTTGAAAACACATGAGCTGTAGTGTTTTCCTGGGTCCAGAGCTGTAGCTGTGCTTTCTCTCCCTGGAATGCTTTTGGGGTTTGAAAGTGCTGAAATTTTAGCGGTCTGACAATGTGTCCTAATGGGGGATTCATTAGAGATGAACCCAACAGGAGGTGAGAAACCCCCTCTCCCAAAAATGCCAGCCAGCTTTGGAGCAAATCACTGAATTTGAGGCCTCCTTTACTGATGTGCCTGAACTGCATCACTTCTCCTGCCCAGCCTCCAGCTCAGGGGATTGATGGCAATCTGAATCCCTGTCTGAATCCAATATCTGGGGCTTAAGATCAGCTCATATAAATACAGGCATCGCTGAGAGATGTCTTACCAGGGGATGAGCACAGGAAGTGCCAGCTCTAATGCAGCTTTCTCTCCTCCCTACTAATTGTTTTAGATAATGAGGGAGAGGAAGCACTCATGGTGTTTGAGCCTAGAGGGTTGAATCCCTGCAGAGTTGACTCAGCTACTCATCTTTGTAAAGCAGATAAGCTTGGTTGTCTGTGTAGTAGGAAATTTACCAAAAGAAAAAAAAAAAGCCTTCTGTGGTGGAAAAAAGCCTGAATTTGAACAATAAATATAAGAATATCCCCCTCCCCCCCAAGAGAATAAAGGGAAAATCATTGTGAGAAATGATTGCATGTATTTGGAGTTGGAGTATTCTAATGGTTTTGACCAAGCTGAAAAGAATTAAAATAGTCCCAAGGCAGGAGAACCCCCAGCACAAGGAGGGGAAGCTTCACTGCAGGGTGAGTGATGCTCTGTGGCACTGCTGCTGGCTCAGGAACAGCTCCCACTCCAGCTTTTTAATTTCCTACGCTGGACTGCTGCAGGGGATTATCTTGCATCTTTCATACATACTCCCTTTATTTACTTTGCTAAAATACTCATCTGCACGTGGCAGGCTCCTGTTTGCTGGGCCCTGACCGGTGTCCTCCTGGTGATGCTCACAGAGCCCCTGGTGTGATCTGTCTCAGGTTACAAGATGTGCCTGTGGATGTGTGTTCTGTCACCCTCTGGCAGAGCTGGGGCAGTTCTCTGATGTCCATTGGGCAGTTTTTCTTTATCTCTGCCACAGCCAATCCTCCCTCCAGGAGATCTCTGCTGTCCATGGCCACTGAGTGTCCCTGCAGGGCTGATCCAATTCCAGCATCCCATGGGGAGATGCTGTGCCCAGGGGAGGAGCCAAGCATTCCTACCTGGATCCAATCTGAGCCTGGAGCAGCACAGCAGCCTTTGCCCCCTGCATTGCCAGAGGAGCAGCTTTCTGCTGCCCTGCATTGCCAGAGGGAGCCCAGGCCCATCTGCAGCAGCCCTGGAGCTGCAGAGGAAAACTCCCCCCTTGTGCAGGATCCCTGCTCCAGCAGCAGCACAGCTGGCACTGCAGGAGGGCTGAGCCCCCATGGGATGGGGCTGTGCCACCCCCTGACACACAGGGGGGCAGGGCATGGTCTAACTCTGACCATTTATTTCATTTATTTTTTATTACTTCTTTTTTTTTTTTTTTTTTAAATTTTTAATTTTCCTAGTACAGAACTGTTATTCCTGCTCCCATATCTTTGCCTGAGAGCCCCTTAATTTCAGAAGTATAACAATTCAGAGGGAGGGGGTTTACATTTTCCATTTCAGGGGAGGCTCCTGCCTTCCTTAGCAGACACCTGTCTGTTCAAACCAAGACAGATGGCAGAGGGAGGAGCAGTGTGGTGCTGGGTGACAGGAGCCTGTCACACTGTGTGACACACCTGGGTGATCTGTCCTGCCCAGAATGAGCTTCTTGAGACTCCAGAGGAGTTGTACCAACACTGCCGTGAGCAAGTCATTGCTGAGATCTGTGTTACTGTGTGCAGAGTGTGAGTAACCACCAGCTGCACTACAAGAGGTGATGGTGCAGGGTGGGCACTGCAGCTTTGCATCCTTGATCTGGTCTCACACTGGTGCAGAGCAGCAATTCCAGCATCAGAGCAAACTGGAGTAGGGAAATGTAGATTGTACATGGCTGGGCTGAGGGGTTGCTGGTCAAGGAATGAGATTGTGCTTGGCCACACTGGCTTGAAGCTGTGTTGTGTGAGGTTCTCCCTGGTTTGGGAGGGCAGAGATGAGTTCTTTCCTCCTTCTCGTCCACAGGTATGGATGTGGTTTGGAGCAGCTCTTTCAAGCCTTCAGGATCTGGGCATCATCACCAGGATGGCAGCTGGATGCAATGATAAAATGAGTTTTCTGTGTATACTCAGTTGTGCACCCCTCTGCAGAGAATGGGTCAAAACCTGGGGCTTTCTCCAGGCACCTTGGGGCTATTTTAGCATATTTTCTCAAAGATTTTTTTTCTAAAACCTCTTATTTTATTTGTACTTTATATTGTAACTCCATTATAGGAAAATTGGGGAGCTTTTCCAGGCATCTCTCTCGATGGGATACTGTAGGTCAGAGAGAAAGTCCTTTTCCCTATATATTTTTCTTTATAAATATCCCATTCTGGTTATGTCGCCTTTACCCCCGAGTGCTGACGTCTCACATGTGTTTATTTTTCCCCCCATTTTCTTCAGGGACTCCCAGGAATGTCAGTTTTCAATGAGGAGAGGTGCCACTGTAGCAAGTGTCGTGTTTACCCTGTGACTCTTGTTTCTGAAAATGGAAGAGTTTCCAGGGAGAAGCAGGGATGTCATTGGGGGAATCCACTTGATTTGTCCCCATAGTTTTCATGTTTTCATATCCTCTGGGAGGGGGGTTCTCCCTCTAGTCAGTTGACAAAACTATTTGTTATTTTTAGCTGTTTTTGAGAGAAGCCAAAAATGGTTTCCATTACTCATTTCCCACGTTGGCCATGCAAAGGCCATGGCAGGGCAAGAACACGACCCTCAGCCTCCTGCCAGGATCCAGAAACGTGTGGGGAACTCTCCCTGCAGACTGTACATTAAGGGAAACTCCTCTTTGTGGGCGAGGGTTCACATTTTTCCTCTGGAGCTGAGGAATTCTCCTGTTCCCTCATCCAGAGGTTAAATTATGCTGGGCATCTTCCTCAACTTTGCCATGTCAGGGGCTCCCAGAATCTGATAGACTTTAAGAAAGAATCATCATGGATATAAGAAATACAGAGTTGGGCTACTCCAGAATGGAGATCGCTTCCTCTCTTTCTATTCAGACTGATGTTCACAAAGCTGTTTTATTTCTCTGTTTTACTTTTCTCTGTTGCTTTTCAGTATCCTGGGGATGGGAGACAGGCACTAAAAGGCAGCTTTGAAAGGTTTTTTGACAAAATCTTTGCAAACCAAGCTGGCAGACAGGGATGGCATAAGGGTTGGGTGAATATTCAAGTGTTTTAATTCTGTGAGACTAATGATCAGTGCTGTGACATGGAACTTCCACCTTTATTTGTTCCCTAAAATGCTTTGGTGCTCTAAAACAATAATGGCATTGATAATATTAATAAAAAAGGTATGTTGAGTTGTGGAGATGGTCTCTTTAAAGCAGGAATACACTGAGTGTGGTAGGGACAGCAGTGTTGCCAAGTGGTAGCGTGGGATTGTTTGTTTTTGTATTACTGTCTGTACCTTACAGCTTTGGCTGTACTTTTCTTATTTATTGCTGCTTTAACTTGGCCTGGAATGTGCCAGGAGGCCTTTAGACAGCTCATATTGTTCATGGCTGAGCAGAATCCTCACACTCACCTTCATTTCTTCACACGAGCTCCAGTTGGAGCTGCAGAGGCAGAAGTGCTCGGCCAGCAGCCCTCGGTGACAGAGCAGAAGTTGGAGTCACTCCTGTGTTAGAGCAGCTCCAGCAGCCCTGGGCAGAGCAGCCCGACCTGTGCTGCTCCTGGGGGCTGTGCCTGCCAGGAGAAAAGGTGAATTTCTCCCTAGATCTCAGCCTTACCAGAAAATTCCTGATTCTTTTGTGTTCAGTTGCATAATCAGAGCTCTGGAACTTTTTTCCCTTTCCCTTAACTGTGTTTAATATGTGATGTTTTGGGTGGATATTGAGCCCCTCTCTGCACTGAAATTTAGACACATAAAGCTCTGGAATAACATAAAACTGAAATCCATAAAGGGTGGCTCCTGTCCTGGTACACAATTCTCTGCTATGAGAAGCATCTTAGCACTGCTCAAAGAATATTATTTTTACTAATTCTACATTCTAAGTTTTTTTTTTTACTAATTCTACGTTCTACAGAAATTGTAAGGAAATTTCCAGAAAGATCTACAACAAAAAAGCTTGCCAAAAGAGCCCCATACTGAAATAGATAATTTTGAGTGCTTAACAAAAGGAAAAAAAAAAATCAGTGAAGAATTACCATGAAATCTCTGCAGTCACATATATGATTCCCACTTCTCCTCCTGCCCATCCAGGCCTTTCTTGCTATTCATTTCATTCTTGCCTGCTCTTTCTAATTCCTTTTAATGGCATTATTTACCTGGCCCTGTGGCTTGCCTAACAACTCAGAGCCACAGAAACTCTGGGGTCTGCTGTTCTCCAGGCTTTAGCTGAAGCAGGATGAAAACTGATACTCCGTGTTAGAAGTGAGAGCTCCATCACACAGCGAGTTTCTTTCAGCCTCTGTGGTTCCAAGTCACCTCTGAGGTGAGCACAGCACATGTGCCAGCTCCACTGGGCTGTGAATAAGGATATCCAAGGGAGAAAAAAAAGAAAAAAAAGAAGTGGGACGTGAGCTTTAGCTCAGTGAAAATGCTTCAGATTTTCTGGAAGTGCAGAATAGAAGAAGTGATGAATATTTTACGTTTTAAAAAAGCCAGCACTGGTTCTCTTAATTTAAGTCATTTTTCATGTAGTTACCATTTATCACAGAGAGCAGAGGCTTCAGCTGGTAAAAATTAGTGTATTTCCATAAACGAATGGATCTGGTCTGGCTTATTCCAGCTCAGCATTTGACTTACTACAAATAATGGAATTGGGAGGTAGGGATGTAAGGAAGAAATTAGCAGAGCTGCAGCTTGGCAGGGATCACGGAGCTGTTTGCAAGAGCCCTGAATGCTCAAGCCCAGAATGGGCCAAACCCCTCATTACAACCAGGATTAACAACTTTTCTTGTCGTTAAGAGGTTGCAAATCAGGGCTGCTTCGCTTGCAGAGCATTTGTTGTGCAGTCGCTGGAGGCAGCTCCGAGGGGTCCCATTCCTGCTTGGGGCCCCAATGTGTTTCCTATTCCCCTCCCTGACGTGGGATCCTTTTTGCTCCCCCATTGGGCAACCGAAGCATTCCAAGCATGACAGTAATTAGTACCACACCGCCCCATTATGCTAATTGGAGCTGCAGGTGCTTGATGGTGCTGAAACCTGGACTTTTCTGGGACTTTAACTTCCATTTGTGCAGTCACTCTGAGGGACTTTGGCCACGGACAAGACCCCCACATTGTACTTGGCTCAAACGCCAAAGAGATGCCCTCTGCTCCAGAGTTTTTACGATCCCAGTGATTTTTAATCCCATTGTTAAAAGTCACAATGCCTCGTGCCTTAGAACTGTAACACAATGTTCATGGACGGAGACAAAGATGCACTGAGAGACACGGAGCCCACTTGGAAATCACACATCTGTCAGGAACACTTTGGTCTGCAAATGTTACACAAATGACCTTCAGAGGTGCTGCCATGGGTTAGGGTTTGGAGGGAAAAGGCGTTTTGCCTTTTTAGTTTGCTCCTGTTCTGTCTCTGGAATCAGTTTTATATCCAAGCTCTTGGCTTCCCACCCTCGTGATGTCCATTAAAGAAATTTCTCAGCAGTGAGCTTCAATTCATGATGCATCTTTTCTAGCCTGATGTTGTGTAAACTGTGACTCCTGCTTCTCTTCAGTGTCTCAAGTCTGATTCTTCATGTTTCCATAAAAATCACAACTTAAAATTTCCAATTAATTGGGTTTTTTTTCCTTGTTATCATTATTTTCTATATGTTTAGGAATTGTTGTGACAAATAGTTCTGCATATTTTTTTTGGGTTGAGTAGACATGAGGATTTCAAATTTGCTAAAGGAAATGTCCTGCTTAGTTGCCTCGGAGAAGGTACATGGGTAAATCACATTCCCATCTCTTTATTTCCTTCAAGTCTGATATATCTAGTTACAGTTTTCACTAAGCTGCTGCTCCTCAAGTGGTACAACCTCAATTTTCCACTCCTGAGACAGAAACAAACAACCCCAAATGGAAAAGGAAAAAGGTAATTTGAGGAAGATTTCATCTTAGATGGTTTTGATTAAAAGACAGACCTAAAGGAGTGTGTGTCGAAAGACTCACGTCTGGTCATCACAATCTTCTGTAGGGAAGAAACAGATATTCTACTTGTTCCATTTCAAAAAGGTTTTTGGCCTTTTGTATTTTTCACAGAAGCATAGATAATTTCTTTTTTTTACTCCTGACTTTTGTAAAAAAAGCTCTCTCTTCCAGAACTGTGTCTTAGAGACCAGCAAACTGAAGATGGAGACTCTTGAGAGTAACCTGTAGTTGGGGAACTCAAAAGCTTCCTTTAAGAAATACAGTTGTGCTCCTTCATTTAATTAAATGCAGCACATTAAAATGAGGGAATCGGCTCTGTGAAGTATCATTTATCTGTCATGGCTTTGTAAAGAAATGAGACAACTTAAAGGTATGCTAATCTTTCCCATTATTCTGAAGCTCGGCTTTCAGCAAGAAAAACTGCCCTTCATAGGCAAGTGTCATAGTTAACACCTCTTTATAAAAGATAAATGATAATGGAAGAGGAAAACAATTACCGTGGTGCTTTCAGCCTCGAGGAAAGCCCTGGTGGATGAAGTCGAGGTTCTTAGTGGAGGATCATAACAGACAATGCATCATAAAACAAACAACCAAGAATGAGGAAAAGCTAAACTTAACAGAAAATTATTTCCTTTTATTTTCATTTCACTTGACTTACTTTCCCGTGGCAGTCGAAATTGATGTCTCTGGTGGAATTAGCATGTTTGTGACTATCTTTTGCTGTCGTAAATGTACTTTTAAAAGAGATTTAAGGGCCCACCAGAGCTCTGAATCACCCTGTGGACAATCTTTTCTCTTTCTCTATTGACTGTAAGGCAGAAATTTTCTCTGGTCCAGGCTGGTTTGATGCCTCTGTTGTGCCCTGCTGTGCAATCTTTGAGCTGAAATTTTCAAGAGGCCCAGTGGGGATTCCACATTTTTTTGGCAAAAATTGGCCATAAAAATACCTTAGCCCCATTTGATGTTTCCAGCCTTTGTGTGTTTCATTCTCTGTTATCTCAGCACGCAGCTGCCAATGGCAAGGGTCAGTCAGGAGACCCAGATCAAGCAAAGTGCTCTGGCATTTGATTGCATTTAAATAGTGAAAAGCAGGGGCATCAAATCCTACGAATTAGGAGAAGGGATGATGTTGTTCAAAGCAATGGACACCAGTGCCTTGGGAATGGATGGAAGGTCTGCCACAGAATCCCTGGGTGACCTTGAAGAAGTCCCAACCTTGCTGTGCTCAGCTGTTGATCAGTGCTTTCTCTGCATCTTTGTTTGTGAGAGATTCAAACCCAATCTATTAAATTAGATGTTTGTAACTGCAATAAAGCACACAGTTTTTGGAGTGTCTGCTGCCACCCAGAAACCCCCCTGAGCCCTGGGCTGAGCCAGCGTGGGCAGCAGGGCAGGGGGATTGTGCCCCTGTGCCCTGGGCTCAGGTGAGACCCCACCTGCAGAGCTGCCCCAGCCCTGGCCCAGCACAGGGAGGAGCTGGAGCTGCTGCAGAGATCCAGAGGAGGCTCCAGGGGGATCAGAGGATGGAGCAGCTCTGCTGGGAGGAGAGGCTGGGATTGTTTAGCCTCGGGAGGAGACCAGGAGTGATCTAACTGTGGCCTTGCAGTGCCTGAAGGGGCTGACAGGCAAGATGGAGAGAGACAATTTACAGGGGTCTGGAGTGCCAGGATAAGGGAAATGGATTCTCACTGCCAGAGGGCAGGGATACATGGGATATTGGGAAGGAATTCTTCCCTGTGAGGGTGGGCAGGCCCTGGCACAGGGTGCCCAGAGCAGCTGTGGCTGCCCCTGGATCCCTGGCAGTGCCCAAGGCCAGGCAGGACAGGGCTGGGAGCAGCCTGGGACAGTGGAAGGTGTCCCTGCCATGGCAGGGGGTGGAAACAGATTTTCTTTAAGGTCCCTATCAACCCAAACCATTCTGTGCTTCCTCAAGCTGTTCAGTTTTCTGGGCAGATTAGAGGTTGCTCTCTGCCATAAAATCCAGGCAGACAGAGGAAGCTGGAGCTGTGCAGCTGGAACTCCCTCACCAGGAACACAGGGGTGTGGCAGGATGAGCTGCAGGTAGAGATCTCACCTGAGGTCAAGCCAGATGTGCTCTTTGGGAAGCACTGGAGCACGCTGGGCTGGATCCAGCCACCTGCTGAGGGCTGTGCCAAGTGTGGAGCTGCTGAGGGAATCACAGTCCCCACAGGGTTCAGCACCTCTGCTGCTGTGTCTGCCCATCAACCACAGCCATGGAGAGGGGGTCTGATGCCTTGTGCAGGCTGCCCTAGAACACAGACTGGACAGAGCTAAAGAATAAAGCAGGGATTTATTCAAAGGATCTCCTCAATGGATCCACCTTGGGCAGCACAAGAGCCCAGCCAGGGCTGCACCCAAGATGAACCAAAATGGCCCCAAAATGCACGAGCAGGCACGGGGTCTGTCACTGGGATCAGTTCTGCTCCATTTGCACCTTGCAGTTCATTGTCCCATTCCAGCTTTAGCCCATGCAGTCCCACCCTGCTTGTTTTTCTCTCTCCAGCCCACGGTGTTTGTGCTCCTGGGCTGAGATTTGGATCATTTGTCCTTGGTGCCCAGCTGGAGCAGGAATTGTTTTGTCTCCCTGCCCTGTGCAGAGAGCTCACCATCCCTTGATAAGAAGCACACTAAAGCAGCACAGAATGTGGAAAATATAACAGCTAAAACCTGAAGCATCAGGTCTTTCCTCCCTTCTTTAAGTTCCTGCTGAAGTCCTGCCTTTAGTTTGTGGCAGCTGGGAGGCAGAACACAAACGGTGTAACAGATTATGGAAATGTGTAAACACTTGTGATTTCCCCTGAGGTTTTCCTCAGTGCAATTCAATAGAGTGACTGAAATGAAGGAACATTGCTCAGTACCCTTAAGTGTGTGAGATCTGACCAATAATACATTACCAAGATAATACTTCCTTATCTCATATGTATGCTGGGAAGATTGATCAGTTCTTTGCCTGTGAAATTCTGGGAAACTGGGAAATGTTATTTGCCATAAATGCCAAGTACAGCTCTTACTGTGGCATCTGTGACTCAGTTCCTTCGTTTTAAATAAATAAAAGGCCATGTCATTAACAACAGCAAAATAAATGCGTAAAGGCTTACTCAGCTACGGATCTGTAGCTGACAAATTTGAATTGACAAAGCTTAAGTAATTAAAAGCATGAGCTGGAAAAATATCCTCAAATTTCTGAATAGGTCTGAGACCTGGAGCTCTGCAATGCTGAGGACTTTGAGCTTTCTATCTCCATGTATGTTTTTCCTACCATTTCTCTGCAGCCAGGATTAATAGTTTGGCTTTTATCTGGTTTCTTATCCAAACAAAGGGATATCCCAAACTCTGTGAGCATTGAGGGTTTCTAAGGACCCCAGAGCCATAAGCAGTAGATATCTGCAGGAGCCTGTATGGGTTTTTTTCCATGTACAGAGGTTAAATTTGGAGCAGTGTTGTGTTGAACCCCTTCCCAGCATCACCAGCCTGGAGGGAGAGTGGGATGGGCTCAGGAGATGATTTTATTTGATTCGTGAAGCTTTGGTGAGCAGGGACAGAAATGCCCCCAGGTGGGTGTTTTAGGTGGGGAAGACAGATGAAGGTGCTCAGAAAAAAACCTTTTCTATGGAACTTTTCCCTCTCTCTAGGCTGAGATTTGCAGAGGGGAGCAGAGCTGGGTGGGCAGACTTCATTGCAGATCCTGTGCCTGTCCAGCTGCTCCATATCTCTGAGAACAGCTCTCATCCCTGTGCTCATTCTGCAGGCACCACTTGCTGCTTTCTGTTGGCTTCACGGAGTTTTGTACTTCTCTGCCTCCCGGTTTGTGTCCTTTACTACCACATCAAACTGTTAAGATCTAGTGGATTGTTTTTCCATTTTAATTCCACAGATGAATTGAAAAACAGATTCTCCACACTCTCTCACGAGTTTTTCAAGTGAGGAGATAAGCTCAGCATCTTAATGTGGTATTGATCTGAGCCCTGTGGAATTTGAATTTGCTTGACTTTGTGAAGTTTGCATAGGTAGGATATCTGAACATCAGATGCCTGTCAAGCCTGAGACTGGCCTGTTTGATCTGGCTAACTCATAATTAATTGAGCTGTTAATGTGAGTATTTGATAAGAGCACCTGGGGGTGTTTGGCACAAAAGGTGCTGGTGATGTGGAGCTTGACAGATGGATGCTTTCCAAATTTAAATCAGGTAGGTCTTAACCAATGATTTATAGCTGGGGAGAGTGGAATGTAAAGTGATGTGATATTTTCCAAGCGAAGCAGTCTGATCTTTCATGAAATCAGGATACAGGGTGGAAATGATCTGCCTATTAACAGCCTTCATTTCAGCTGGAACTGGCCTTGCTATTGTGCCTTTTGTGCTGAGAGTCTCCCCAAGCACTTTGCCACAACAAAACACACAATAGCTCAGCTATGGGGCAACAAATGAAACAGTAATAATGCACACAGCCCCTCAGTCTGGTCTAGGGGTACACTGTGACTTGCAAATTTCCCACCCCAGGAAAACTGACTGCAAGCCCACAAGGATTTCATCTCCTGTGGCGGAGAGGGGGAGAATATGAAGAGCTGTTATTCTGCCTGAGTTGCATGCACAGAGATCATCCCTGAGGCACTGCCAGGGTTTCTGTAGCAGCCACAGTGATGTGAGCAGCAGCACACTTGCATGTTAACCAGGCCAGCCAGCAGCACCTCTCTCCTGCAGCATAATAAGTGGGACTGGAGAAGGAGCATCACGTTTTCCCTAAGGGGCATGGCTGGCTGCTGAAACTGAAGCACACAGGGGCTGGAACTCACGGCATGGTGTGTTTGGGTGTCTCCCTATTCCTTGCTGATGAAAGAGCTTTCCAGCTCCAAATGCTTTATTGGTTATTCTTGCTGCTTCTGGTGTGAACAGCCAGCACAGGAGGGCACAGACAGTGCTGGGCTATCACAGAGTTCCTCCTTCCTTCCTTCCAAGTCTGGGCTTGCTGTTGCTGGTTCCTCACCAGCCTTGGCTGGTCTGGCCTAATATGGCAAAATTCAGAGCTGGTGCTGGCCCTTGAACCTGGGCTCAGGCTTTGGGAAAGGAGAGACAAGCTCCACACACACCTTCCTTCCAGGTGGGTGGAGGGGAATATACAGTAACAACTGATTATCTTTATATGACATCATTCCCAAATATTTTTAACCTCACTTGTGCTAAGATCGCACCCAGAGCTGATTGGAACACCTGTTTTAACACATTCTTGGCTTGTTTTGCTCCTTAGACTGGAAAATTCCTCTGGGGAATGAAGGGCCTGTGTGAGGAGGAGGGTGCAGGGAGCAGGGGTTGTGCAATGCACCCCCAGCACCACATTCCTCCCTGCACAGGACTTTATATATAACATCAGAGCTCCCTGGGAAGGCTTGCTGTGGGCCAGCCTGGAGGATGGAAGCTTTACCGTTTGCTTTCTGATCAAACTCATCGGATGCTGAGCCCCCAGAAATGTTCATTTACTCCCTAAATGTCCTCCCTTTGTGCTGGCTGCTGTTGAAGTGGAGCCAGTGCCTGCCCAGGCAGTTTTGGACTTTGTGCTCTCGCTGTTCAGAGAGGATCTGAACTAACCACTGAGCCATTGTGAGGCACATGTGAGAGCTGAGCTTCTCTGCCAATCTCTCCTCAAATTGCTTTTGTTCGCCCTGTCTGTATCACCAAACCAAAGGCATCAAATTGCACTAGAAAGAGAATCCTGATTTCACAGGAGGCTCTGTTCAGTGTACTCACAGTCAGGGGCACTGCTGTTCACTGAGCAACATCAGAGGCCTTGGGGGGGCCTCAATTGTGTTGCATTCGAGTCAAGGCATTTTCAAAATTCATTTCTCTTGCTAAAAGACCGACTCTCTCTTCTTTTAGGAAAAGCACTGTCTCAATAGAAGATGAAATAGAGTGTAACTAGGTTGGGTATGAGGGGAGTTTGGTGTTTCTGGCCCAGCCCTCCTGCTCCCAGTAGGACCCCGTGAGGCTCTGTGGGCTCGCTCAGGGCTTTGTGCAGATGGGGCTGGGTTATCTTTAGGGATGAAGGCTGCAGTCTCTCTGGGCAGATTTGTTCCAGTGCTTGCTCTTAGAGCTGTTCTCCCACTTTTCCAGCTGAACTTTCTCTTGCTGCAACCTGTGTGTTTCCTCTTGCCCTTGGTGCATCTCTAGGAAGAGTTTGACTCAGTTTCTCATTATTTCTGCCCTGCTCAGTGCTTGCAGATGGAAAAGATGTGCCTTTAGCTCCAACAGGGCAAACCCACTGCTCTTTGTACTTCTTGTCATGGAGGTGACTCTTTCTTATTTGCTATAGAGGTGATTCTATTTCACAGAATTCCAGAATGATTTGGGTTGGAAGGGATCTTAAAGATCATCTCATTCCATCCCTCCCATGGCAGGGACACCTTCCATTATCACAGGTTGCTCCAAGCTCCATCCAACTTGGCCTTGGACATTTCCAGGGATCCAGCGGCAGCCACAGCTTCTCTGGACGCCCTGTGCTGGGGCCTCAGCAGGGGCAAGTTTCTTCTAATAATTTCTCCTAATATTTCTATTTAATATCTCTGTTACCATCCTAGAACCTCTCCTCTGAGCTCAGCCTCGATTTACTGACCATGGTTTTCCCTCTTTTTCCATGGCTATGCCTTAGACCCATTTCTAGCTGAGGATAAATTAAGACTTTCTCTTGTCCTTTCATTTTGCTAAAGCTCAGCTCTGCTCAGATTGTCTGAAACCGGCTGTTGCTGGGAGTAGAAACAGAGAGAAGAATCAAATATAGAGGAAAATGTGCTCAAACTGTTTGTTCTCATAACTCAGTGCAAGCAGCCCAGGGAAGTAGGCATGAGCTTGCAGAAATACTCTGGGGTTTTGCACGTATCCAAACATATCCACTGTTCTAGCTTGCTTGTCAAATTCTTATGTTCAATATCCGAAATATCTCTTAATCTGATCAGATCTATCCTAAAATGTTGACAGTCTTATTTCCTCAGGCCCAAATGAGGTCAGCGGCCATGTATCCTTCTTGGAGACAATCGGGAAATAATTAAAATCTGGAAATGATCATTCAGGCAAGGATGGAAAATATTTTCAATTTCCTAAGTAGCTGTGACACTTTTCACATGAGTGCTCTCTTTCTTCTGAAACCCCTCACTTTTCTCTTTGGCCTCTCAGCGCTCTTTGTTTTCCCTCAAAAAAACCCCCCAAAAAACCCAAGAAAAAAACAAAAACTTATATCCTGGTAGAAAGCAGAGGAGCAGAGGCAGGAATGTATCAGTGAGGCAGCTGCCTTCTGCCCTGGCCATGCTTATTTGTTCTCATCTTCCTTCTCCCTGTATATTACCAGTGCTGCAGTATCCTGCAGCTTTTTCCTCACTGTTCCCACCCTCTGGGTAACAGTGGGGTTTTCCCTCAGGTGCTCTCAAGGGTTGGAGGACAGAGGCTGAAGCCAAACTCAAGAGACGATCAGGGCATAAATGAAGCAAAATCCAGATTTGTGGGTGTGCTCTGCTGCCCAGGCTTCACCTGTCCATAGGATAACCTGGCATGGGATTCCTGTGTGCAGGCATCAGCCTCTTCTGGGGTCTCTGCACAGCAGCCCCACCATGGGATTCACTCAAGATCCCACTGAAATCATGGTACAAACCCATTAAACTCGATTTAGGGACCTGGACCGAATTTCTATCTATATAACCTTTATTTCTGGCTCTGCTTGTCAAGAGTGGTGGAAGGTGCTGTTATTTTTGGAAGTGACTTGGGTTGTGCAGAGCTGAAATACAGCTGTCCCTTACTGCAGCTGGAGGCATTTCCATAGAAAACTTCTTTAACTTGTCGCTGTATCCCAAATTTATTTTGGGGTTTTTAATATCACAGTGTGCCCAGTATGGAATATTAGCAAGAGTAAAATGACATGAATGTGAAATAGAGGTATTTAAACAGGCAAAGGGCACTAAATTAATTATCTTTCATTCTCTCACTGAAGGAACTGTTCTCTGTGTTTCTCCCCAGCCTTTTATGCCACACATACATTATAACTTCACACTCAGGCTACTTTAATGCATTCAGGCACTGTTTTCAGTTCCTCCTTTCCTTCAGCTTGCTTAGCTAAAAATCAATTTGTTATTATGTGAATTGCTGCAGGACATAAAGCTGTCTATGTAACTAGCCCAATTAATTAATATTTTTGCACTCTACTTTAATCAAACATAATCGCCAGCATTTTAAATATGACCACTCATCAGTATTTTCCAGTGGAGCTTATTTTTCATGATTAAATTATTACTGCAATTCATCCTTGTGCCATTCCCCTACCTTCATATTGAAGTGAAGTGTTCTCAGCAGCAGCAGCAGAGACTGGGAAGGGAGAATAGTGAGGAGATGGTGGAGATTCTGCATAAATCTTTCAAATGAATGAACCAGTCCTTGGTATATGTGCCACCCACAGGGTGTAGGTGTCATGGAGGTGACTCTAATTTCACAGAATTCCAGAATTATTTGGGTTGGCAGAGATCTTAAAGATCATCTTGTTCCAACCCCTTCTATGGGCCGGGACACCTTCCACTACCCCAGGTGGCTCCAAGCCCTGGCCTTGGGCACTTCCAAGGATCCAGGGGCAGCCACAGCTTCTCTGGGCACCCTGAGCCAGGGCCTCAGCAGGGGCAAATTTCTTCTAATATCCCATCTCACTCTCTTCCCTGTCAGTGGGAAGCCATTCTTCCTGGCCCTTGTAAATTGTCTCATTCCATCTTTCTTATCAGCTCCCTCCAACTTCTGCAAGGCCACAATCAGGTCACCCCAAAATCTGCTCTTCTCCAGGCTGAACAACCCCAATTCCACAGCATTCAAAGGGACAATCCTGCTGGAGGCTGTGGCAAAACAAAATATCAGAACCCTCGGGTCTTTCCATTCCTCCTTGCCTCTTGTCTCTCCTGAGATCAGGGCTGAAATGTACTGGTACTGTGCAAGCAGAGGAATATAGAGTTTATTGTACCCATTTGGTTGTTTTCCTATCTCTTTGGAGCAGAAGGACTCAGACATAGTAACATGTTCTATAAAAATAACATTTTTACCTTTTATTGTGCTTTCTCCTGCAAGATGAAACACTGAGTTGGAAAATACAGTTGTTGGGAAACATCTCCCTTACATCTCAAGGCAAAAAAAAAAAAAAAAAAAAAAAAAGAGTTCAGGGCCAAGGATCCTGCCCTTGGTGGGTGCTGGCAGCTGCTTGAAACAAAAGCAAACTGGATGTAGAAACAAGTTCCTGGAGACTGTCACACTAGTTTGCACTTCAGCCACAGCTCTTAATGACTGTCCTCAATAACCTGAGTGCTTTTGGATGTGCTAAACCCATGGGCCAGAGAACTGCAGAAAACCAGGGCTAGAGAGGGCTTTGGGAGCCTTTGAGCTTGACAGTTCACCCATTATTTTAACTCAAGGACTATCTGGACTACTTCAAGAAAATATAAAGTCTATATTAACCAGCTTTGCTCCAGTTGTTTATTGCTCAAGTCAAGCAAATATTAGTCTAAACTACAAATATTTATGTATTGCTCTTTATTTGCGTGCAGATGTGCGTGTACAAGTGGTTTTCACAATTGGTTTTACCTACAGCTTCCAGTACTCTTGAGACACTGACCAAGTTTGGACTGGAAGGATTTCCATGATGGTTTCTTCTAGTTTTGCTTTTTCTGTTCCCTGTCTTTTTTTCTGCCATTTTAGGGGTGGAGAAAGAAGGAAGAGATGTGTTGGTATAAAAAGAAAATGGGAGAAAAGAGAAGTAAACTATGCCCAAACTAGTAAATGCCTAGAAGCAAAAAATCCAATTCAACCAATTCCTCAGGGTGTCCAATGTCTCAATGTGTTCCTTTTGGAAACAAAAAGCAGTTCTGATTTTTAGGAAATTTGACGTTGGTGTGTTGAAACCATGAATAAAAAAAAATTAGTTCTGGGAAGTAGAACTGTTTTTTTTTTTTGTAAGAAAGATCCTCTTCTGAAAAGTTCCTGGATGGTGAGGGATTCACCTGCTGCTTCCACAGAACCACTGGGTGCAGGAGTGATTCTGTCAATCTCAGGTAACTGAGTTGGTGGTTCAGGTCCTTGCTGCTCCTCACACCCTCCCCAAACCCAGCTACAGCTTTTTCCTTCATTAAAAAACTGCCCTTTCTGCTTTCTCCAGAATCCCCTCAGTGTGCACACGCAGCCTGAGGGATATTTCATTTTCCCCCTCTCCCAGAGAAGATTGCATAAGGATTGCTAGCACGTGGCTGCAGTGCATGGTGTGCGGCAGCCAAATAATCCTGGATTTAAGAGTCCCTCAGCTCTCATTCACACGCCAGACCGTAACCGCTCTGATTTTCCCCTTTCAGCAGCTGCAATACCCAGGCACAATGGGGTGACTTAAGGTTAAGGATGTCGTTTCAGCTTTAACTTGGAATGTCCTAGCTTTGATGGCCCTCAGCCAAATCCTTAACATTATTTTAATGTCGTTTTTCTTCTTCGTTTTATGTTTGCATACATTTAAAAACAGAGCAGGGGTTACTTATGTCACAGCTGTGCATACTTTCTAAGGCCAATGGATAAATACAGGCTTTATACTCCAAGAGGAAATTTTTTTGCAGGACCCAAAATGCAAGTTGGTGGAGAGTCTGGTTGGTGGATGAGATTGGCAGCTGGTGCAATGAGCTGTGTCTGCCTTGATTTTGATGGAATTGAGCTGATTTATCTCTGCTGAGGATCTGGCCCCAAGCTCCTCTCTGAGCTCAGAACTTTTTCTGGCTACTTGACATATATTTGTGTTTGTATAGAATTATCTGTCTCTTCCCACCCATTCCCCTCTTCCTGTCTTTTCAAATTTAGGGTTTAATTTTGCACAGACTGTATCTATTTGTCTGATTTTTCTTTCCCAAAGAAAAAATATCCATTTGTTTTTAAGCCACAGAAGTGCTGCGTGTTCTGCATTGGTACCCAGGTGGCTGGGTTGAAATCTCAGCTGAGTGAAGTTTTCCAGTTTGTTTACTGGAGTCTTCCCCAGCAACTTGTCTAATTTGTCCTTTTCTGATCAGGATTGATGATGTGCTAAAAGGTGTTTTAGTCTATTTTTCTGGTATGGAAACACTGAGCCAATACTATCTATAGTATGAAGTGTAAAAGCACAAAAATACTTTAGGAGAACCTTTGAAACCAATTCCTTAGCCAAATACCAGAGAAAATAATTGGTTTATTTTCTTTGGGTTTGTTGGTTTGGGTTTTTTTTCTCTGTTTTCTTTGTCACAGAGGGGAGATTTTTAGGATTAATGTCTATTTTTTCCCTTAGTTTTCTTGTTTTTATCTTGGGTAAAAGTTTCAGCTCTTTGTTTTCCTTACAACCAGAATGCCTTTGAAAATCTGGAAGCCATTTTTTTCTACCTAAACAACTTGGGATTTTAGCTTAGGAAGGTCACGAGAACCCAACAACTACAACTTGAATTAAATGCATGAAATTGCAATGGCAAAAATAAATTATAGTGACGGTAGTTGAGATTTAACACATTGTGTACCTGGACCAAAACTCAGAGACATCAGTGGAAGGTTTTCCACTGACCTTAATAAGCTTCAGGTCAAGCCTTAGCCTTGTAAGACGAAGCTTAATTCTTTGGCATCGCTCTCCACAGCGTGCAGCCATCTCCTAAGCTTAGGGGCTCAGCCCCAGCGCATCTCCCCCCTGTTTTGGGGCTCTCTCTGGTTCCCTGCAGGCCCCTTTGGAGCAGCAGCAGGGTTTGAAGGCGATGCTCATTAACAGCTGCTCCGCGCGGTTCCAGCCGCAGCTCCCGCGGTTCCTCCTCTCCAGGGCCGCAGGGAGATGAAACATTCATGGCTCCGTGGCCCAGCTCGCTGCAGAGCTGGAGGATTTTCTGCAGTCACGCCATCCCTGCCGTGCACAGACTGTTCAGGTGAGCACTAATGCTCAGCCCCAAGGCATAATTGCAGCGTTTATGGTCAATGTAATTCTGATTTGCCTCTCCCGGCAGATGGATTTCCAACGCGTTCTCCTCCGTGTCGGTGTTAGTGCAGGGGTTGCTGCGTTCCTGGGGGAAAAGGAAATGTTGCATACTCAGTTCTTTAGAAATCTGTATTATTAAAAATACATATTCTCTATTTCTGAAAGTATGAAAGGGAGGAAGAGAGCACAAAGCAGCAAGAGGGGGAGAAGTCCTGTTCTGAGCACCAGGAGGGTTTATTCCTTTTGGATGTTCTGTGCACAAAGAATTCTCTCTGAGCCAAGAGTGTGGAGCTGAGGGAAGTTGCAGCCCTGCCTGAGAGCTGCCAGCCACTTTCTGGGGGCTGCTAATCCCAATCCCTGCATTTTCTGAGAGTCTGTGTATGAGGCAAAGCTTCGGGGGGCAGTTCCCTGCTTTGTTGGAAAGAGCCAGACAGACTTTCTGTATCCTGTCAGGCTGTTTCCCCCTGCTCCTTGGGGTTTTTCCCTCTCTGCTGCCTGAACTGCATCTTCAACACATCAGTGGTGGCCCAGGGACTGAAGCATCCCCAGGGTCAGGGCAGTCATGGCCAGGCAGCCTTGCCTGGGCTGGTTAAACCCAGGCTGGTTTCACAGCAGTGCAGGGTGTTGTGAATGAAAATATTCATGTTTCCCTCAGCAATTGCCCTGTGGAAGGGCTGGGAGCTGTGAGGCTGGCTGTGCTGGTTATCCAGAGATGTGGAGAGCTCTTGGCTCCTGCCATCCTGTTCCTCCTGTGCCCCAGGGGCTTTGTGACCCGAGCAGCAGCTCTGATGGCAGCTTTTTCTTCACATGCCTCAGTAAAATGCACCAAAACTTAGATTTCTAGTGCTGAACTGTGTGCTGAGAGCTGCACAGTTTTTTGTGATTTCAAACTCTATTCTGGAAGATCTTACTCTGAGGCTCCTGCACATTCTAGCAGACAGCCTGGAACATTTTTAGTTTTTAATGTATGCTTTGGTCATCTATGGGGCTCCTGCCCACCACCCAGTGACTTCAGGGGGGACACCAGGGTGATCAGAGGGATGGAGCACCCTCTGCTGTGAGGAAAGGCTGGGAGAATTGGGATTGTTCAGCTTGGAGAAGAGAGGGCTTTGGAGTGATCTAATTGTGCCTGATGGGATTCTGCAGGAAAGGCAGAGAGAAAAACTGTATAGAAATAACTATCCTGAAGTGACAGGACAAGGAGGAATGGCTTCAGGGTGCCAGAGGGGACCTTTAGATTGGATATCAGGAGGAAATCCTTCCCTGTGAGGTGGGCAGGCCCTGGCACAGGGTGCCCAGAGCAGCTGTGGCTGCCCCTGGATCCCTGGAAGTGTCCAAAACCAGGCTGGATGAGGCTTGCAGCAGCCTGGGATAGTGGGAGGTGAGGTTGGGACTGGTTGATCTTTAAGAACCCTTCCAGCTCAGGCCATTCTATGGTTCTGTCTCATGTAAAGCCACAACTTACAGTGTCTTGAGCCACCAGACCACTCCAGAGGTGGGTGAGAGCTGGATATAGAGCCTTTTATACACATATGTGCATATTCACACCTGTTCTTAAAGATTAGGTTTTTTTTTACTTCTGCAGATACTTCCCAGTAGTGGTCACAGCTTGGGTGTGGATCTTCCATCACTCTTGCCACAAAACCCAAGGAAGAGTCCAAGCAGTTAAAAGCAAAACAGTCCAAAATGAGCAGAGTGAAACCTTTGCAGAGCTTTGCACTTTGATTTCAAGGAGTTGAAGCTGCAATTCTTCTTCCCAATGAAAACATTTAACAGTGTTAACAATTTTCCACAAAATAAAACATTTGTATTTGGAAAGGCATTTAGAATCACAGAATCATTAAGCTTGGAAAAGATATTTAAGATAATCAAATCTAACCCAGCACCACCAGTCATAAGAAAAGTGTTTAATCTCAGTGGCCATGGACAGCAGAGATCTCCTGGAGGGAGGGTTGGCTGTGGGAGAGATAAAGAAAAAACTGCCCCATGGACAGCAGAGAACTGCCCCAGCTCTGACAGATGGGGATAGAATACCCGCCCACAGTCACATCTTGCATTTTCAACCTAAAACACTGAGTTTATTGGAAACTAAAATGTCCTATTGTCTCTTCTCTGAGACTACTGCATGTTTGTTTAAAAAGAAACAGCAATTAATTACAGAGTGCAGACAACCAGGACAGAATCTTTGTACAACCCTGCAGCAGGGAGGGGTTTGAATCCTCAAACCTTGGTGTAGTGGTAGTTTTTATCTACTTTAGAGCCTTGCTGTTTATCCTGTATGAACAAAACCACTGGTGATGTGAGAATCAAATGGAAAAGCCATTGGTGATGTGCAAATGTTGCTTGGGAATAGTGGGATTTGGGATCAAAATTTGTGTCTTTGCATCCTGATTTAGGAGGTGACTGTAGCTGTTATGACTGACTGAGATTTTCCATGGCACATTGTTTGTGGGGGTGGGACAAAATATTTTACAGACACTGGAATTATTGCTTCTCTCAGGGAAAAAGAAATTAATCCTAATTTACTGAATTCCACAGCAATTCTCTGTCTGCGACAGCCACACTTGTGATGGACACAATTTGAGCTGTTAGTAGAAATTGAAACTCTGTCCAAAAGCTTGAGGCCATAACTGTGTAAGAGAAACTAAAACCATGAATTACTTGGCTTAAACTAATACCCTTTAGCAGGGAACAGGAATGGAATTGCATTTTCTGTGGGATAGGCAAGTTTCACTCAGGTAGTTCCTGGAGTAAAGGTGTTTGAGGTAGGAGTAATCAGGATTCAGGAATAAATCCTGTCCTTAAGTGAACTAAAAAGCACTAAAATCAATCTCCAGTGTCATCTATAACTTGAAGAAGCAGGACCAAGGACACACTGGGGATACTTCAAACATGGCAATTCCAAATGTAAATTGTTTTAGTTGCAGTTCTTTGAGGCTGTTGAACTGTATCATGAATTAAATCAAAGTCTGAACTGAGAAGGAATAATATGAATATTTCTAAACATGAAGAAGTATTATTATTCACTCCAATAGTAGCACACAAACAGTATAATTACTGTGGCAATACAGTTTTTTCCTTAAATCACTTCTTGTGGTGGTGAAAAGTGCCAATCATTTGCTAAACTCGTCAAGCCTTTTCACAGAATCTGCTCAGATTTATGGCTATGGAGGGAAAATTTGACTTGATGATTGAATAAATAGCACCAGCAAACTTGCTGTCGTTATAGTCCTTATCAAAACCTCAACATTTTCCAGGAAGGGAGGCAGATGGACTCACCCAGAGCTCCATCCATTTGCATCAGAGTTTGAAATGTATCAGAGTCAGAAGTTCAGTGGACAGAGAAATAACAGCTTCTTTTTTTGACCAACAATAAAGTCATTCAGCTGAAGTGGAGACAAGTCATATCTGATATCATATTTTTATATCCTTTTTGCTTATTATAATTTATTTTTTTTCTGATTGGTATTGCACAGAGAAATATGCTGCATTCTTCTGAAATTAAATTTGAATCTGTATCAAGGCAATTTAATCCCACTCAGAGTTGGTGGATAAAGGAGCAAGCGTAACCTTCAGTAATTCCCTTGCTCATTGTTGGCTTTTTCTCATGCACAACAATTTAAAACAAAATCACTTTCTCTAATGAGAGACTATAAATTACTTCTTTAATGAGACACATGAAGTTTGAAGAGTTGAATTCCCACGTTTCTCTTATCTGTAAGCCTGGGCACCTCCAGGGATGGGAAAAGATCCATCGTGCTGGGTTTCTGTGTTATAATATCACTCAGTATTGAGATGATTATTACAATATCATTGAGTCCCAGATGGGAATCTGGCCTTTGGCATGCTGAGTATTGTTTTCATCTAATGCTGAGAGTCTTAAAATGCTTAGAATTGAAACAAAAATTGGGAGGGGAACTTGGAACTGCCCAAAACCAGAGAGCAATGTGGTGACATAGTTTCTCACAGTTCCTCCTACGCTGTTCCTACAAGTGCACTGCTTTGTGTTTCAGTAACTTATTTTTTGTATAGATATTGACATCTGCATTTTCTCTTGGAAAAAAAAAATCTGGAAAGGATTACTTACTTATTTCCTTACATAACATGCAGGTTGTAATGTGGTATAGAGAGAGGCAAGGATCAAACCTCCAAAAGTCACAGAATCTCACAGCATGGTTTGGGTGAGAAGGGACCTTAAAGCTCATCTCATTCCAAGGCTCTGCCATGAGCAGGGACACCTTCCACCATCCCAGGGTGTTCCAGGCCCTGTCCAGCCTGGCCTTGGGCACTGCCAGGGATCCAGGGGCAGCCACAGCTGCTCTGGGCACCCTGTGCCAGGGCCTGCCCACCCTGCCAGGGAACAATTCCTCCCCAATACCCCATCCATCCCTGCCCTCTGTAAAGCCATTCTTTGTCCTGTCACTCCAGGCCCTTTTAAACAGCCTATCTCCATTTTTCTTTAGGCTCCCTCCACGTTCTGGAAGGCCATAGTTAGGTGACCCCAAACCCACCTTTTCTCCAGGCTGCTTTTTCCAAGAGTGCTCGTTGTGAAGCCAATCCCATGGGCGTCCCACAGCACAGACTCTCAGAGCTCCACAGATGGGATCCTTTCTCCTCAGGAACAGACCCTGGGGCAGCAGGAATCCTGTTCACAAACTGGTGGATCCTTGAAGAGGACCCCTAGAGCCCTTGTGGCCAAAGAGGCATCTATAAGAAACCACTATTTATGCACAATTAAAGATTTATATGTATATTTATATGTGAAATATGCAGCACTCAATAGATTGATCCTGCAGATGCTGTGCTGGCTTAGCCCACTGTGTCCTTTGTGTTATTCCTCACTCCTAAATGCAATCGGGGTGATGGCCCAGCCATTCTTCTTTCATAAGAAAATGCAGTTTGTTCCATTTATCCTCTGTAAACCATCAAGTCCCTGCTCTGATAGCAGCACAATTTAAGGTATTAGCATATTTATAGGCCAGTGTGTGTTCTAAGACACCATTTCTGTTTGGAGTCACATTTAATACCAGTCCTTTGCCTCTGCCAAGGCCAGCCCAAGGCAGAGCTGTCTCAGCAGACGTTCTGTATTTGTGTTCTTTCCAGAAGATGTGTTCTTTGCAAGGTGGGATTGCATTTATTATGTACTTATACAGCTCTTAGCATCGTGAAAATCCTGATCAGATTGATTTCTAGGACTGGGGTGAAAGAAATGTTGTGCAATAACAATCATTGTCCCTTGTTGCCTTTCAGACACTTCAAATTTTAAGCAGACTACATTCTTAAAAGAGGGCTAATTAAATTGAGTTGTTCTGCACAGAGAAACAGTGTTTCTCAAATGCTTTCAAAACTGTAAAACAAGCTGCGAGTAGCCAACAAAAAGTATGTTAACAATGGCCAAATCAAACAGTGATTCAGAATTTGAATTAAAGGTCATAAAAACCCTGTATGCATTAATCACAGAGCTCTGGTATGAATATTAATAGCAGCTGAGAGCTGTTAAATAGCTGGTTTAGCTTAATTTTAAGCAGTAATTAAACATTTATTAGAACTTAACTCTATAAATACTTTATAGATAAAAAGCCATAATAAGGGCGAAGCTGGATCAAAGTGTGGGCTATTAGTGCCACTTCTTTTGAGTTAGATGTATCACCAGGACTCAGATTGGCGTGAAAATATCATTTAGGAAATCATATTTGAAATATCTCAACCCTATATCTTGCAGGAAGGTCCTTGCAATGCCAGACTTTCAGATATTTGTGAAGAAGTTGAATTTTCAAGCTACTCCTGCTGCAGTTATCTAAATTATTTCTGCACTAAGGTTATATCAGGACATTTTCTGTCTGCCTTAACCCAGCTCTCAAGAAATTCTTTGTGGCTAAGATCTGGTGGAAGAGATAAATGACATCTGCTCAGAAGGGATGGTTTAATGGCTAATTTACTTCTCACCTTTAATGCCATGAAAAATCCAAACGAAATGCCAAAAAATATGAGTCAAACATTGCCCAGTGTTGTTTAGGTTTATGAATTTCCTGAAAACAGAATTCCAACTGGCTTTGCAGGCAGTGAATGTTTTTCAATCTGTAGAAACATAGGCCTTAAACTTTTCTATAGGGACACTAACAGTCAAGTATAGATCGCCACCTCTTATTTCTGCTGTTCATTGTTACAGCAAACACTTTTGCTTGATTTTGATATTATGGTTTTCTGTATAGGTTGGATATTAGGAAGAAATTTTTCACTGAAAGAATAATAAAGTACTGGAATGCTCTTCCCAGGGAGGTGGTAGAATCACCATCTCTGGATGTGTTTAAATAAAGACTGGACATGGCACTTGGTACTATGGTCTAGTTGAGGTGTTGGGGCACAGGTTGGACTTGATGATCTTAGAGGTCTCTTCCAGCCTCATGATTCTGTGATTCTATGTTGATATATCAAAAATAGGGATGATAGCAAGTTAGATCAGTTTGGGTAACAGATGGAAATGACCCAGGAAGTTAAAGAAAAGTAACCAGTGGAAACGTTTTTTAAGTGACTAATGGAAAATGCTTCTGAGGGCTCTGGGAGCCCTGCAGCCCTTCTCACTGCACCTCTGAATTCAGAGCCAAGGGCCTGTTCTGGGAGTTGCACTCCTTGAAGATAACAGTCAGATGAAATTACCTGACATCCTCTTTTCCCCTGAATTCCTCTATCAGTTACTAGCCTGTTGTAGAGTTTTTTAGTAGCATTTCCTGATGAGCTGTGAGAATGCAAAGGGTGCAAGTGATTCTTGGTCGACCTCGTTGGCCTGAATTCACGTTTGCTGGAGACGTTGTAGAGGTCAGAACTCTGTTTCATTTCAGGAACTGCTCAATAGCAGTGTCAGTAATTTACTGCTGTGAAAAGATGATTTAGTGCTTCAGATAAAAACACCTTGTCCTTAAAATGCATTGGATGCCTCTTTCTGGACACTGTGTGACTCCAGGGCTCAAAGGCTTGCTTTAGGAAGCAAGGGATTTGGAACATGAGGGATTACGTACCCAAAAGTCCGTATGCATCTTGAAAATCTCAGCTCAAACATCTGCTGGCATATGGCTGGAGCCAGGAGAAAATGTGTTTTGTTTTGCCTAGCTTGCACATGAGCCTGAACCAGGGCCAGTGCAGGACTGGGACGGGAGATGTTTGCAGCATGAGCTATGGATGGGATGAGGGGAGCACGAGTTACGGAGCAGGAGAACTATTTTCCTTCATGGTTGGATGCTCCATCAATAGATCTGGTGGTAGGAGTTACCTTGGAAATCTGTAAAATCAGAATTTGACCTCTAGGTTGCAGAGGAGTCTTTCCAAATGTCAAGGATTTAGTCCCAGGGTACCTGCTGAGTTCCAGAAAGTACAAACTGTGTTTTTGCTTTGCTTCCTTGGTGCAGTTTCCAGTGGGGATGATGGACTTGACCCATCGTGTTGTACCTGAGAAGCTGCTGCACTTGGCCTTTGTGGCAACTATGTTTTGATGGAACAATGCTAAATATGTTCCATGGGGGTCCTTGCAGATAAAAATACCATGGAAATGCATTCTTTACATTAGATTTCTATAAATCCCAGCTGACACGATAGCAGAGAAGTGGATCCTCAGGAGATGGAAATTGGTGAATGCCCATGTCTATGTGCCAGGAGTCCCTCTGGGATCTCTTCAGTGGTAGTGCTCAAGGTGTAAGCAGGCAGGACCTGCCTCCAGCTTCCTTGTCAAGCACTTGCTCCTTCATTTTAAACCACCTTCTGAGCCCAGAAGAGACTTCCTTGGCTGGCCTAAGAGACAGTTACCTTTAAAATTGCTCATTGCTCTCCATTTGCCCCTTGTGTGGTGCTGCTATCCCCTGGGTGTTGTGGCAGGCACAGAGTGGACTCTGTTGTGTGGAGGCTGCAACATCCTCGTGTCAGGAGACAGCCTGGCAATATCCTAGAGCAAGGCTGGTTGTCAGCCTCCCATGGCAGCAGCAGAAGAAATCAGAATCACAGACTCATCCAGGTTGGAAAAGACCTCCAAGATCGAGTCCAGCCTTTGGCCAATTCCCCACCTTTGCAACCAGACCATGGGACCACAGCACCGACCTGGCAGAGCTCAAGAAGTGTTGGCACAATGCCCTCAGGCACAGGGTGAGATTGCTGGGAGTGCCCTGTAGGGCCAGGAGCTGGGCTTTGATCATCCTTGTTGGTCCCTTCCACCTCAGGATATCCTGGGGAATCCAGCCCCTTCCAATCCCTGACCACCATTTCCATGGGGAATTCCTGCTGATGTCCATCCTGAGCTCCCCATGAGGCTGTTCCCTCTCCTCCTGTCCCTGTTCCCTGGCTATCCCCTCCTGTCAGGAGCTGTGTAGAGCCACAAGGTCCCCCTGATCCCCCTTTTCTCCAGGCTCAGCCCCTTCGCAGCTCCCTCAGCCTCTCCTCACACGATTCACTCTCCAGAGCATTATCCAGGGAAGTCCTGGTTGCCTGGAGTTCCCCAAGTTCCCCAGAGCTGCAGGTGAACCTGTAAAACATTCAGGCCCCTCAGCCCCTTTGGAGAGGGTTTTATTGACAGGTTTGCACTGTTTAAATAACTTACTGCAAATAAAAGCCTGAAGAACTGAAAGGCCATGTGGGCTTGCAAAACTGAGCTTATGAAGAGCTCTCCCTCTGCCTAGAGAGGCAGGACTGGTTTGGAAAATTTTCAGTAAAAATATTAATATCTTCATGGGCAGGAATAATCTGGATTTTTCCAAATTTCTCATGAGAAGGGCTCTGGTTTTTTTAATAGATATTCTTTTATCCAACAACAAAGAATTCTAAATTATATAATAGCTGAAATTAAGCTAAATATAGAGAAAGAGACATGAAGTAAAAGTGATCTAAAGCAAAACAGGATATCTTTAAACTTTAAAAGGAGAGCATTCTACTTTAGCCAAACTGCATTTTATCCCTTTCCTCATCAGCTTTTTTTTTTTCCATAGAAACTTTCTGCAATTTCAACTTTTTTGGGCATGGGGATGGGGGAATCTTCAAAATGCTGAAACCCTTTTCTGTCCAGAGCTCAGGGAAAGAGAGAAATCACTTTGGCTTACAGAGATGAGACAGGTAGGACATGTCCACTGCCCAAAATACTCCAAAAATCTTGTCTACAGAATGGCAAAGAGAATTAACTTCCCTCTTGCCCTTGATGCTAGTTCATGGACTGCATTTCCAGCACTGCAGTTTTATTTGCATTTTAGCTCAATGAAGTAGCACTACAATTAGTTCTTCAGCTTTCCTGTTCAAGTTCCTTCATTCTGAGGTCAGAAAATCTTCACTCTGCAGCAAAGTTTCTGAGGAAAGGGGAGGCAGCAAAGCAGGGAGCTCGTTAGCAAGGCTGGTCTATGCTTTGGATTGATTTTGTTGTCTCTAATGGCTTGATCATAACAGTTGCACTCTAATTTTTGTACAGGGTTGTGCACATTTCAGGCAATGTAAATATATACATTGGCATGCTTATTAGCTCTGCTGTTTAAATTAGGGATATTTGATAGTGTATAATAAAACCAAGTGGTCCTGTGTACCATTTATCATGCTGAGCTTGGACTCATCTCTTTGTACTCCTACTCCACCCTTTCCAGCTTCATTATATTCCAAATGCTCCTCCTTGCTTGGAGCAAAATCAATCCTCGTTTTGCATTGGGTGGAAGAGGAGAAATGTGTGCTGGGATTTTCCTCCGTGCACAGAGCTGCGTGCAGACTTAATTCTTGGTTAAAGGATAAGTGTGGGGCTTCCCCAGGGAGGGGGAGCATTGTAAGACAGCTGAGGTCATGGTCACAGCCTCAGCCCCCGTGTATTAAACTGCAGAAAGAAGGAGAAATATGAGAGGACCCTTTGCACTTATCAGGAGAGAATACTACTGTGAATGCTTCTTCCCTGAGCCTCCAAAGCTACAGGCAAAATAGTAAATCCCCGCAGCTCTGAGAAGTGATTTTTTTTATCTTGTTTAATCATCCCTTTATTTCAAAACCCCAGTTTCTCCCCACTGGCCCAATCTGTATTTCCCTTGCTGAGGGCTGGCCTATGTCACTGGCCAAATGCATCAGGTCTGTGTTGGAATGATTGCACTGGATGTATTTTTCTGAGGATGGAAGTCTCTTGGTGGGATTTAAGGGATGGGATTTTACTCCACCACTTCCCTGAATGGCACTGGAACAGGCTGCTCAGGGAAACAGAGTTGCTGTCCCAGGAAGGGTCCAAAAGCTGTGAGGATGTAGCCCCTGGGGACACAACTTTGTGATGATTACAACAGTACTTGGTTCACCATTGGACTTGATGATCTTGGAGGTCTTTTCCAACCTGAATAATCCTATCATTTATATCCACAGGACCTCAGAGAGGTTAAAAATGTGGCTTTCTAGTTCCCCTGGGAGTCAGGTGTTGATTTACCTGTACATCCTCCCTAAGGGGAGGTGAAGCAGAGATAGGAGAAGCTCAGGATAAATGTCACAGGGCTTTGGTCCCCAGAGGTCCTCTCTGGCAGTTGCCCAGGAGCAAAGATGCCCCAGAGTCTACAGGAACAGTGTGGGGAGCCTATTGGGGTGTTTGTCCTCAGGAGGTGTGCTTGGTCTTCTCCCCTTTTCTTCCCCAAAGACCAAAGGCTCAGGCAAACCCTCAGAGTTTTCCTCTGAAGCTCTTAAAATTATCCAGCATTGCCAAAAGAAAGGATTTGCTGACAGTCAGAATCCTATTGGCAAACCTAGGTGGATTTATGATGTTGGGTGGAAACCAATTTGAACTATAATTTTACGTGAATCTGATCCCTCTCCTGAGCCAGGCAAAACTTCATGATTCTGGCTGATTTTTCACACTCGGCTTTTGAGCACTTCTGTTCTCATTCGAGCCGAGGATGAAACTCTGGGCCTGCAATCCTGAACAACCCAAAACTTCCAGCAAATGGATACAGCTTTGTTCTCTGTTTGTCTCCAGCTCTAAGTTGGATGTCTTGAAGTCCTGGTTGCCTTTTTCCCCCCCAAGAGCCCACATATGCTCCACAATATAAATTGTCTGACGTGTTTAAAGCATACACCACCATCTCATGTAATTATGACAATTGTTATAATTATTAAAAGATTTGCAATGTTTCTTCCTCTACTCCTCATAGCTCCTTCCACCATTTGAGGTTTGTAGGCCCAGTGTTTGGTTCTTTGAGGGTGCCACAGGCTGGACCAGGCTTTGCTTGGTAGGACAAGAGACAATGGGCAAGAACTGATGTGCAGGAAGTTCCACCTGGACAAGAGGCAGAACTTCTTCCCTGTGCAGTGCCCAAGCCCTGAACAGGCTGCCCAGACAGGGTGTGGAGTGTCCCTCACTGGAGATATTCCAGAACCATCTGGACTCAACCCTGTGCTCTGGGATGACCCTGCCTGAGTGGGGAGGTTGGACCAGATGACCCATTATGGTCCCTTCCACACTGACCCATCCTGGGATTCTGCTGCTCAGTGTGACCATGGAAAATTACTTGAGGCTTGCCCACATGCAGGCAGAAGAGTTAAGTGGGTGCAGTGAAGTTGCCTGCAGATTTTCTGCATGTTTCAGCCACTGTTTGTAAACAGGAATACACATAATAGGTTGAGAAATCAGCTCCAAAACAACAGGCATTGTTTGTGTGCTGAGTAACTCTAGTGATCTGTTAGGATCTGGAAAAAAAAACATATTGCGTCCAGATGAATGTAAAACAGAGTCTCCCCTGCCAAAAACCCCAACTGATACCTTGGGAAGTTCTGTAAAGATTACTTAACTTTTTTCCCTATGTTTGATTTGACTTCTGAGATTTGTTGTTGGTTTTTTTTGTTTTGCCTTTTTTTTTTTCTTTCCTAATTTCAGTAAATGAATGAGACATATTATAAAAAATAATGGAATATCAAGTGAGTGCTGACTGGGTGCACCTCTCAGTGTCATGACAGGAATGCACCAGGGTTGTGCTCACACTGCTCAGGACTAAGCCCTGTGAGCTGCACTAGTTGGATTTTTGTTGGGCAGAGGTGGCTTTAGGCTTGATGTGTGCTGTGAAAGTGGGGCTGTGCCCATCAGAGTGGGTTTCTGCCATCCTGTCAGTGATGAGGGTGCAGAAAGGGCATTAGACAGCATGTCCCCTTATCAGCAGGGTCTGATGTGATAAGGTGTCAAGAACCAGAGATAAGCAGTGAACTCTGCTGTTGTAATGGGAGCCCACTGGTAGCTGGTATTATCTCTGTCTGTATCTATTTCTGCCACTATCTGTCTGGAAAGGGATGGAAATTAGTCTCTAAATCACCTGGCAGGGTACAGGAGATCTGCCCATCACCTGTGGTAAAGACACAGGTTCATACAAACTGCTCAGCTCTCATCTCTCTATTCCCTGTAATATGATGGAACATCCCAAAATTCCTTCCCTGTCCAAACCACCTCTGGGCACTGGGGCTTTGTCCCCACCTTGCTGAAGAGCACAGTTGTTTTCTGCCTGAGCTGCACCTACAACAGCTCCTTCCTCAGCTGCCTTGGTGCCTTCAGAGCCACTCAAGGTCAGTGACCATGCAAGGACAGCAGCAGCATTGTTTGTCATCTGGGGAAAGCACTTCAGTTGCTAAATGGATTTGAGTTGAGTTTGTTTTTTATCATCCTGAAATAACCACTGCTCAAACAATTGCAATTCTTCTGATGTCTTTCTGGGAAACATTTGGCTTGTTTGGCAGTGCAGCGTTGTGTAAATAAATATGTACCAAGCATCAAAGTCAAGGAGGGGAGGGTGAATTCTCAAATAATTATGTAAATAAATCCACATAGCACACTCTGATATTGGCTGCCATGTGCATTTATATTAATCAGTATGGACATTACTGACAAGTGAATCTATCCTGCTTCATTCTCCTGAAGCTTTCAGAATTAATGCTTCATTTTGCTCCGTGTTTTGCTATAAGGGATGCAGCAGAATGCCAGGGCTGGCTTATCTCAGCATCCCCTTCAGGTGTCTCTGGGAGGCTGAGACCAATCAAACTTTGCATAAATAAGTGCACTCGGCATGAGAGAGTTTACAAGGCTGATCCAGCACTTAAAAAAAAACACATTGGGAAAAAGTAAATAGGCTCATTTGCTGGACTGGCCTTTATTTGTCGATCTCATCTTGACCTCTTTGGGGAGGCTAAAGGACGTTCAGTGACTGTAAAGTGCAGAGACTTTTGTGTATAGCCCCAGATGCACTTTTTCGATGCTTCATTGACAACAGCTGTAACTGAGCCAGTTTGAGTGGCTCTCGATTTTTCTTTATCCAAATAACTCATATGTTTGTCTAGGATTTGGCATCTATGCCTAATCACAGAATAAGTGAGAAAAAGCAGTTGCTCTTGCTGCTTCTGTGATCCCTCTGAAAGATGGAGCTATTGAAGGAGGTTGGAGGAAGTTGGTAAATCTTGCAGTTTGATGATGCAGAGGTCACCTGAATTGGGAAGCTGGATCCTCCTTCAGGGTTCCAAACCTGGGGCTGAGCACTGGCTACCCCATCGCTCCCCATCCCTGAGGAAAAAGAGGGCTTGAGCAACCTGGCAGGAGGTGAAGATAAGGAATCAGGGAAATAATGAAAACAGCAGCTGAAGGTGGCTTTTCATTTGTGAAGTTTAAATTATATGGCAATCAACCCTCTTGTTAAAGCCATAAGGGTCAGAGTGAGGAGTAGGTGGTGGAGGAAGAAAGGGCTGTTGTCATCTCAGTCAGAGACCTGGAAAGCAGGAGCTTTACTCATGTCTAGGGCATAAAATCACAGTGAATGGGTGAGCTGAGCTGAATACCTTACTGATTTTTAATTAGAGACGAGATGTTGCTCTCTTGGAGAGGAAAATTGCTGCAGCACCAGTGAGGTGAATGCAGGGCTGGCTGCAAAGAAAATCAGTGGGGCAGAGGGGCCACCTTGGGACCACAGGAATCTTGTCAAAAGGAGCTGGAATTTACCCAGCTTTCCTTTTGTTTCTTGTCAGCCTTGTGGCAGTTCCAGGTGGCACAGGGGATTGCTGGTTCCACTACAGCCAGTGAGATTATTTGCATCTGAGGAGGGCAAGTGGAATAAGCCTTCAAAGAGTAGTGTGACTCCTCATGTTTCAGTTCTGGATTGATGCAGAATAGTTTGAGAAAGACCATGTGCTCTTTTTAATGCAGATTCCTTTCATTCCTACTCTTGGCCTTTTCCTTTTCTGTGGATCTGTGTATCCAGTGTACCCTAAATGTGGGCAAATTTCCTTTTAGTATCTAAATGGGGCTACAGGGAAACCAAAGAGTGGCTCCATATCAGGAACTGCAGTAACAGGACAAGGAGTGATGGGTTCAAACTGAAAGAGGGGAAATTGAAGTTGGATATTGGGATGAAATCCTTTCCTGGGAGGGTGGGCAGGCCCTGGCACAGGTGCCCAGAGCAGCTGGGGCTGCCCCTGGATCCCTGGCAGTGCCCAAGGCCAGGCTGGGCAGGGCTGGGAGCACCTGGGACAGTGGGAGGTGTCCCTGCCATGGCAGGGGTGGGATGAGAGAAGCCTAAAGTTCCCTTCCAATCCAAACCATTCTGTGATTTAAATATGCGCTGTGTGCATTGTTAAAATTCACTTCACCTCCAGTTCTTCAGATGCTCAGCTAGAATAACATTGGTAAATTGATTAATTACATCAATTACTTCAGTGGGGTTTCCCCCGCCTCTGCTCTTGCACAGTTTGCTCCCAGTATCAGTTCAGAGTGCCTGAGTTAGGGGTATGACTGATTCTTTCTCTGGGGAGGTTTCTCCTCTGGCCAGAGAATTGCAAGCTGCCAGTTTGAAGTTGTTCTCTGTGTGTGCCTCTGGCAAACACTGCACTTTTACAATGTCATTTATTGGTGAGCTGAAGTGCTCAGGTGTTTTCACAGTATCACCTCTTACTGCTCCTTACCTCTGTTCTTTCACTCCTCCTTGCTGCATTTTGTTAAGCATGTTTTACATGTCAATAAAGGTTTATTGACTGTATGCCATTTATAGGGACAGTAAAGACAAAACAGGTGTAATTGCAGGATGAAAAATCACAGCAAAACTTAAAATAGCTTTCAGCAGCAAACAGCAAGTGGAACACACTGTAAGAATTGGGAAAAAATATCTCCCGAGAGAGGGTGAGCTAAGGGAAAAATTAGATAAGGAGAACTGGCAGAGCCTTAGGGAGCCTGAAGGCCCCAAGTTCAAGTTATCCCATTCAGAAGCTCTTGCAGGTGACCAGAGAGGTTTAATCATGAGCTCATCGCTGACCTCAACTGAAAGAAAGAACTATGCAATAAGGAGAAACTAGGTCAGGCTCCCAGAATGAGAACAGAAGTGGAGCAGGGGCATAGACAGAAGCAGAAAGGCCAAAGAACTAAATAAAGATACAGCATTCAAGAGCCATTGGCAGCAAGGAGATCCAGCTCTGTATCACTGTTACAGGAGGCTGTTCTGCTCTACAGGCAGGAAAAGGAGATATCAACACATCAGCACTGCAGATAATTGTTTAATGTCTTCTCTTCATTCGAGGTTCAACACTAATTAGATGATTTCTGTAATTAGGACTAGTTATAAAGCAGTAAGGTCCCAGTCTTACTGGGAAAATGGGTTAGGGCCAACCTGGATGATTTAGGTGTTTTCAGATGGGTTGGAATTGTGAATTTAATTTTAGAATACTTAAAAAAAAAAAAAGGAAGAAAGAAGAAAAAGAAGAAAAGATATTTCAGTCCTGCAAGTGGGGTTAACTTGCAAAGGAGAGAATCAGAAGCCTGTGAAAAGACCAGCACAGTGAGTGTTCCTAAAAAAAGAAGAAAGAGGAGGAGTTGGGGAGCTAGAAAGCCACCAACTTAACATCAGTTTCTGAAAAAGTACATGAACAAGTACTCCAGCAACCTTTTTAAAATGCCAAAAATCTCATCAAAGCCATCCAACTTCCTTGTGCAGGGCAGCACTCGGTTCTGTGGACGGAGGAGCAGCAGCAGATTTGTGTATTGAGATTTCAGTGAGGGCTTTGGCTGCCTCTCAGTGACATCATAAGTTACAGAAACATTGTCTTAGTCTGCCTAAGATCTTAATTACTTTCAGGAGGGCTATTGTCTCTTTATTGATTAGAGTGGGGATCTAGGAGGCTTACCCCAGGCTTTGCCTCATGGACCTTCCACTTAAAGGCTTCAGGAAGTGTATAAAGTAAAAAGGGATAAATCTAGGCCAGTATTCAGTGCTGTCACTTCAAAGGAGCTCCCAGCAGAACCGTGAGTGGAGATTTCCTCATGCTCCATCCTGTGTAGAGCGTGCTGGATGCTCCCCAGGAGAGAGGAACCCCCTCTGTGGGTGTTCTGTGCTTGCCCTGCTGCCAGGGGGTGAAGGCACCTTGCTTTAGTAGATATTGAAGTGTGAATGGAAATAATCTGTACCAGCAGCTCCCCAGGTGCCAATTGCTCCCCAGGGTGCAAGGAGCAGGGAATGAAGGCACTGTTGGATTAGGGATCTGCAGTGACATCGAGGTGTGAGCTCCAACTTGTATAAATGCCCTGATTTGCACTCTTGCTGAATTTAGCCTTGTGCTGCCTCTTGTGCCCCAGCAACCCCGAGCAATAGCTTGGTTATTCAGTCTTAAAATCAGCCCTTAATTGAAAACCAGGCCCAGTGGTCAAAGGACAAGAGTATTCCAAATGCCAAATATTTGTGAGAAGCCAGCTTGTCCCAGGGAGGGACAGCTGCTCCTAATTTTCCTGAGAGAATCATATTTTAAAGCTTAAAAATACAATAATTTTTGTGCATAGCAGGGCAGCTACTCCCTACCCAGAAGGGTTTAGTATTTGTGTGCCTTGGCCTGCCAGCCGTGAGAGGGGAAGAATACTTGTCTGCTCAAGAGGCAGCTCAGAGACATGCTGAATTATTTCAAAATATGCCTCTGAGGCCTTCAAAAGAAAAGTGCTGAATTGTACTCAGATTTTTAGATACTGGACCCTGCAACAGGTTAGCAGTGTCCAACTGGAATTAAGCCAGGCCTTTCAGTCCAGAGGGACCCAGGGCCTCTCCCAGCAGAGCAGGACAAGGATTGGGGGTGTTTCACTCAGTCTGGGATTGAAGGAACCATTAATGAAGGCACAAACTCTTTAAAAAGTAGGCTGTTTTTAGAGAGGATGGAAAGAGAGAGATGTTTTCAGAGAGGATGGAGGAAGGAAAGGTCCAGCCTGGCTGATGGGACAGCCTGCGTCTAAGAGGAGCGGGGAGGAATGGAGCTGGGCCTTTCTGCAGCACACAGCTAAGAACTGTGTCTGTCATGGTTGCTTTTACAGGGGGAACATCCTTGGGCAGCAGGGCAGGGGGGATTGTGTGCCCCTGGGCTCAGGTGAGATCCCACCTGCAGAGCTGCCCCAGCCCTGGCCCAGCACAGGGAGGAGCTGGAGCTGCTGCAGAGATCCAGAGGAGGCTCCAGGGGGATCAGAGGATGGAGCAGCTCTGCTGGGAGGAGAGGCTGGGATTGTTCAGCCTGGGGAAGAGACCAGGAGTGATCTAACTGTGGCCTTGCAGTGCCTGAAGGGGCTGACAGGAAAGATGGAGAGAGACAATTTACAGGGGTCTGGAGTGCCAGGATAAGGGAGAATGGCTTTCCACTGCCAGGGCTTAGATGGGATATTGGGAAAAATCCTTCCCTGTGAGGGTGGGCAGCCCTGGCACAGGGTGCCCAGAGCAGCTGGGGCTGCCCCTGGATCCCTGGCAGTGCCCAAGGCCAGGCAGGACAGGGCTGGGAGCAGCCTGGGACAGTGGGAGGTGTCCCTGCCCTTGGCACTGGGGTTGGAAATAGATGACCTTTAAGGTCTCTTCCAATCCAGTCCATTCTGAGACCCCATGATTCCATGCAATGCAATCAGCCATCCCAGGATTTATGTTAGAAGCTGCTTTTCCACATTCTGCTATGAATTTGGGTCACTGAAACCCACAAACACCAGCTTCGATAGAACACAGCCATTCTGAGATGACTGAAGTCCCCCTGCATCAGGGGCTTCTCTTTGCAGATGTGGTGCTGGAATCTGTGGTCAAAGTGACCTAGAATTTTGCATGAAGCGTCGGCGTCGTCTCCGTGTTCTCGTTGTTTAGAGCCACAAGGTGGCATTGCAGATTAAAGGGAAAACAGCTCTTGTTGTGCAGGGACGCGGGGGGGAGGTGGGAGACTTGGGAAAAAAAAATAAAATAAAAAAATCATACAGCCAGGTTGAAATTCCTTCTAGGTCTTGGAGAGATGCAAGGAAGAGTTCTGCTCTCAGCTCCCAGGGCTGCAGTTTGGATGGCAGCGAGTGGGATGTTTGCTGTGTTATGGTCATGAGGTGTTTCAGCTGATTCTGCATCTGCAAATACCTCGGAGCTGTTCAGAGCTGTTCCTGCCCTGCCCTGGGAGCTGATGCAGCCTCAGAGCTGTGACAAGGGTGCTGGTGGCACCTCACAGCCTCTTTTGTTTCAGTTTGCGTGTTCAAATCCTGAACAAAACTCATTTCTTTCTTCCCCATCCTCCTGCTCTCCCTCCTCCAGTCACATTTCCCTTGGTTTCCATGCATGCACAATTTTGGCTCTAACTGGGCTTCTCTGGAAGGACTGACCCACTCTAGAGAGTGAAGTTAAACCCTCTAACAAAGGTTTGGATCTCAACAAAGCTTTAAGGGCTATTTATTTGTTTTCTTACAGAGAGGAAGGTGAACTGAGCTTGCTGTAGCTGGACCTTCTCTGTACTTTCCAGGTTTTTCTGTGATCCATAAAAGGCTCAGCCTTTTATGTTCAGGGCAAGAAGACTCAGAGCAGGATATTCAAAGAGTTTTGCTCCTCTGAGTCAGGATGAAATAATAAGGCATTTAGGAGATCTGAGCGAATCCTTAGGAAGCCTGTTCTGCCCCCCAAAAAACGATACCAAGTTTCTCACTCTGGAAATACTTCTTACAATGAGCATGGGCTTCACTGTTTTATTTCCCTGTCTCTTTTTATTACAAATTCCTGTCCCAGGAATTTTCTGGCTTTTCCTCTATCCCCTCTATGTTGCTGTAATATAAATGCTGAATTTCTGATAGATCCTTCCTCGTCCCAACTCTTCTTATCAGTACTTGTTGCCTTTGTCTGTATATACTTTCCATGTAAACCAGGAAAAGTAGCTCTGCTGGAAGATGGATCTTCCCAGCAGTGGAAAAAAGTGCTAAATGGAGTGGGGGAGCACCCAGCCAGCAAAGGAAAATCTTACCTGTTTTGGAAAGACAGTGAAAATAATTTTATTTTTACCTCTGCTTTGGAGAAGGAGCGAAAGGCAGAGGAAATAAAAAAAGCTTGCTCAAAACCCACTAGAAGTGTTTGTTAGGAATTTTGCAGACAAATGGAGGGTAATTGACAGTGTTTAACTGTCAAGGCAAGAGAAATACCCAGTTCTAACTTTTTTCTAAGAAGGAGGAAAACAGCAAAAATTTTTCATCAACATTAACATGCACATGACAGCAGAGAAAAACACCATGAAGTTTTGCTTTGACAGTTTTCACCTGGTTGAGAAAGCCAGGGCACATGAATACATATAGATTCAGATATACACATGCACACATGTGTGTGCATAGGAGTTTCTGGATATATTTGACAAGTCTGATTCCATTTGTGACCAGCTTTTTTCAGAACCCTTTCTGAAAAATATTCCTGGTGTCTTAAACCTTGCTTGCTTTGCCAAATTGTCCATAATTCCATCCCAGTTTTCCCTGCCTGTCTGCCTCAGGGTTACTGCACAGGGTGGGAAGGCTCTTGCACACTCCAGCTGCCCCCAGGCTGGGAAACAGCTCCCAGAGACTGTGGTGAGGTGGCCACAAAGAGTGTGCAAAAATGCTTTTGGTTTAGATGGCGTGGGAAATGCTCTTCTTGACCAGTTTCTTACTGTGTGAACAGCAAATCCTGCCCAGAATGTTCCTGTGCCTCCTTTCTGGACAGGGGTGATGCTGCTCGGCTGTTCAGGCAGGACAGTTTATTCCTGCCTGAGCAGACACTGTCTCCCACTCTGGGGAAAGCATGGCCAGACTTGGACTGGGAGGCCTGATGGAATATAAACACTTGATGTTTATTAAATATTGTGAATATTCTGCCCCAAAATGTAAATAAGTAGTTGGCATTTTGATTTCTAGGACGATTGACCACGATAGAAATGCGTGAGGCTAGTGAGAGAACATCCAATTCTTTTAGGATCATTTCAAAAGGTGTATATGCTCCTTCTGCATGCTGAGGACTTCTGGGTGGAAGCCAGCTCCTAAATGATAGGGGTTAGGATGAGGCTAGCAAGAAAGCTCCTCTCACCAAGGTTATTTCATAACTGCCTACTGCAGAGTTTCACATTTACCACTGGAGCAGCTGGTGCTGGCTCACCTCATCTGTCAGGCAGGGAGCCGAAGGAGATGTATTGCTGGACTGACCCCAATAGTGAATCCGATGTTCTTGGCTTTTTTTTTAACTCTCCCGACCTGAAGGGAGAAGTGAACCTTTTGAAAAAGAAAAGTTTATGCATAAAAAATTCTGTGCAGTGCACATTTCCGGATGAATGTTCAGGCCAGCATTACTTAATGCTGAAATCAAAGCTTTGGGGATTCATGGACATTTCCAAGGCTGCTGTGATACTGCAACCCCTGTGTATAACCTCATGCTTAACACAGGGCTTTTATTCACCTTGAAGTTCTCTTTTGTTCTTCAATCAGCTCTGTTCTGGAAGGAGAGGGGGGAAGCAGTAATAAGATTTAGCAGGATCTCTGGAGATGAACAGATGCAAGCCCAGCTCTCCTGGAACAGAGACCTTTATTACAGTGTTTGTATTCCAGAGGAGGTGGTCAAGGAAAATATGGGACAGGATGAATGTTTTCTGTGGAGAAGAGATGCTGTTTAAACTACCATCTGTGTGTAACTTACATTGCAGTAGGAAACAAAATTTGCTGCATCCTGGAGAAAATTACGTGAATGTGTTTGGTAGAAGATGGCCAGTAATGCTGGGATCTCTTGTGTGCCTGGGAGCACCTCGGGGCAGTCTCAGCCTTGCTGAATTCCCAGGGACTGCCCTCTTAATGGGAAAGTTGTGCCTCTGCTCCAGGGGACTGTTGAACAACACATGGTCTTGCTGGGTGTCACAGAGGTTCAGACGTGTTCTGCTGCAGAATGAGATCACAAACCAGATTGCTTTTTGCTTTTCCATCCTTTTATTTCCAAAGAGGATCTTTGCTCTTTTCCCCCACTCCCCAGCCCAATAGGCTCTGTGGTGGCTGTCAGGACATTGACATATCATGGTGAACTCTTGAATTCAGGTGTTTTCTGCAAACCTGACAGATCTTCAACCTGCCCAAATTTGAGTATTGTAATTGCTCGGCTACTGTTGCTTAATGTGAATGCGGGGGCAGGAAGGAACATCTCTCTGCTTCTGCAGAACCTCAGGAAAATAGCTTTGGTTTTGACAAATTGGTATTTTCTTTCAAATATTTCTAGTGAATGTTGCAGAGGTCAAATGTTAAGGCCTTCCTGTGGAATGGAAGTTTGAAAGATTTATGTTGGTCTTCAAATCCATAACCTGCTGACACACTACAAAGGCCTGAGATGGCTGCCAATACCTCAGCACATTTTCAAAGCACAAACAGTGGCTTTAGTCATCATTAAGTTGCATGAATCAGACCATTCTTCCTTGGGCAGTCCTCCTGCAGAGGAATTTTGTTTAAGTTTCTATTGTGCATCTGCTGTTCATGCTTTCATATGGGAACAATTTTTTCATGTGCATCAGAGAGGGGTGAGTAAGGGAACAGTGACACATTGACCTCAGAAGCTCTCAGGGAATTTTCTAGAGCCTTGGCCTGCCTGCAGGAAGGGGTTTTGTGGGTTTGCTCCACTCTGTGCTTGTTCCTCTGGTTCTCCTGTGTGCAGGTCCCTCTGATCCACCATCCCTGTGGGGGTTTGGGAACACAGACAAGCCTGCACAGTAAAAACCCACGGGTATTTTGAAGGTGAGTGATGAGCAGAGAAGAGTTGATGGTTAGAGCCTCATACCATTGCTGGTTTTGTCCTTCCTGCTGTGTAGGTGCAGAGGAATAGCCTCTCATCCCCTCTTAAATTGGCAATTTCTGGTCTTGCTAGATTCACTTCAAGTTTGCAGGCAGAGAAAACTTTCTTCCTTAGCGAGAAACCAGAAGTCTCCAAGGCCCTGCTGATGCCCTCTTGAGAAGAAAGTTTCCTTCCCATGGTGTGAAATGAAGCTCCTGTTGGCATTTGAGATGTCTCTGCCCATGAATTCTCCTCTCTCTCTCTCAGGCACCTGCTCAGCTGCTGTTACTGAGCTCCTGCTCAGGCACTTTGGTGGGCAGAACACATTGTTCAAAACTCGTCTCCCCTCCTTCCTGTGCAAGCTTCAGTTGACTAAAAAGCTGCTTATTCCCACTACTTGTGGTGGAAATCAGGGCAGAACCAGGCCAGAGGAGATCTGTTTGTGCACACCCAGCTGGCTGGGACTGGACTGGGAGGGGCAATGGGAAGCAGCACTCTTTGGGTAGTGGCAGGTTCAGTTCAGGAATCTCAGATGGACAAGAGTTACTCTGAGGTTAATAAATCTTAGGTAGGAAAGCCTTAAGGGAAGGAAAACCCGCATCTACTTTGGACCAAAACTATAGAAATTTGAAATTTTTCATGGAAGACAATTGCTCCCATTTTACTTCCTGAGATTTTTCATGGAAGACGATTGCTCCCATTTTACTTCCTGAAATTTTTCATGGAAGACAATTGCTCCCATTTTACTTCCTGAAATTTTTCATGGAAGACGATTGCTCCCATTTTACTTCCTCCTCTCCATCTGTTTAAATATTGCAGTGAAATGGAAACAAGCAGGAAAGCTCCTGACTGGTCCTTAAGAAACTAAGCAGGAGCTGACAGCATGGAAATTGTGGGGTGACAGCTGAACCAGAGACTAAATCATTTACTCCTGAGCTTAGAAATCTGAGCTGAGGCATGGGCTTAGGTGTGCAGGAGCATGAAGTGTTTTCTTTGATTTTCCCCTTGGTTTTGCCCATATAATTTTAGAATTACAATTAGGAAACACAATAACTGTTCTTGCACACTACACTGAATAATTGCCATTTGCTCAATATCACCCATTTCTCCTGTATTTGATACTCCACAGCTTTGGAGTGGAGACTTTGGGCTCTCTCCCTCTTTGCTTCCCTTGCTCTTTCCAGTGCTCATGGCTCATCTGGGACCAGCAGAGCTGTGTTGTTGTTTGTAGTCCCAGAGCCCCAGAGCAGGATTTTTTGGGAGCTAGTCATGACCGCAAACCTTGAGGCCTCTGAGTGACCCCGTTTGTAATCCAGGGATGTTCTCAGAACTTCCTAGGCCACAAGACACCCAGATCCATCCCTGAGCTGATGACTGCCCAGCCAGTGGCTGCTGTTGGATAGCTGAGTTCACCCTCACAGCTCTGCCTGTAGGAATATGGGATTGTTCATATGGGTGGCTGCTCTTGTGGTGAGCAAGGCTCTTTTGGAATGGCCAGTGCATCAGAAGATCTCCTCTCCTCTCTCTCCCCTCCCACTGACCTTCCCCAGTGTGTCCTTGACTAAATATGTAGTGATTGCACACAAAAGGAAGGAATTTAGGAGTGTGTGAAGTACTTGCAATTAAATGTCACGCCAGCCACATGTGGTTTTGCTGCTCCAAATTCAGCTCAAATAAATGGAAAGGATTACAAAATGAGGGAACAACTTGGGTCAACCTGGAGTGTTAAACAAAATATGTTTTCCTTCAGTAGCATCCAGGAGTGTGTGGTGCATTTTGCCAAAGGGAGAAGACAGTGTGGAGTCTAAGTCAGGGGCTCAGGTGAGGTTTAACCTACACAGGCTTAAGTTGCTTCATGAGCCTTGCTAGTTCTGGTGCTTGAAATTAGTTTCTCCTTGCTTTCTTTGGCCTGTGGTGCTGCAGAGAAGGGAATGTTTTCCATGCTGTGACAGGACAAGGAGGCATGAAGGTAGGAGTTGGAAGTGAGGTCATGGCTCAGGCTCACTAAAGGGAAATCAGGCAGAGGATTCATGTTCACCTTGAGCCTTCACTAAGCCAGGCTTAGGGAGCTCTCAGCTCTTTAAGATATTTAGGATTATTTCCTCATGCTGGACCATACAATCAATGAGAAGTCCCCATATGTGAGGTTGTATTTCCACCTCTCCCAGGGAGATGAGTGGTTCCTCACTGAACTCACTCACATCTCTGACATTCCCGTGATCTAGAAATCAATTTAATCTCCTGTTAAGAAAACCTTCCATTGGTTTTAATTGGGAATTGCTCTGTCCTGGTAGAACCGCTCCACTTATTTTGTGAGCCAGAAAGCTCCAGCAAACCTGACACAGCTCTGTTGTCTTCTCGGAGGGGTTTGGTGGCATTAACTGATGGAGGAAGGACATGTGCCTTTTCCTGAAAAGCTAAGGAGAATTATTTGCTCTCTCTATCAGCAATGCCGTTGCCTTTCCCAGTCAACTACTGCCAGCTGTGGAAGGCACGTTCCCTCCTGCCAGCCACTCATTGTGCTTTTGTAGTAGGAAGAGGGGGGATGAAAGAAGGGGGGATCTTAATTGAAAAAATAGGCCTGGGGCTTCAGGGACATAACAAAGTCAGTGGGAGTGTGTGAACAGCAATTTATTTTGTCAGTTCAAGTTACAGTCTTTCTGACATGTGAAAATTGCAGATGCCAGTTTCTCAATGTGTCACTGTGACACACAGCATCCCAAATAAATAATGAAACTCTGGACTTGGTTTGCAGAGCTTCGGAAAGCCCGAAGAAATGGGATATAAAAATTGACAGATAAATTGAGAGAGTTTTCTTTGACATACGGGGCATGATCTTAGTTCAGCCTTTCACAAGATGATCTTCATACCTTTCATTGCTTCAGCAGAGTGTTCCTTTCCTCAGTGTGGTCTTCACAGAGTTTATGGCCTTCACAGCCTCTTTGGGCTTTGAAAATGGAGCTATTTTCATGAAGAATCAAACAAACCTTTTCTCTTGAAACTGCAGAGGATTGGATAACGTGTGGCTGAAGTGTTGATCTGAGACTGAGTAGATCACCAAAGCAACTTGTTAAGGCTAGGGTCCAATTAGGAAATTACCTGTTCTCCTGACTGCCTACAAACCTTTTAAATGTTCCATTGTTCTTCACCTGCTAAATTGGAGTGATGATGATATTTAAATCTCCTGTGTTTTCTGACTTAGTTTAAATCTTTTAGAAGGAGCTCTCCTTTCCATGTATTTCTACAGCACTTAATATAACTTGGTTCAGCCTTTCTTATGGTATCCATTTATTATAGCAGTAAAATCTCATTTTGTGCAGATCAAGTAGTTTCTATTAATGTTTGTTCATTGGGCTTACAGAAGTAGACAAATGGCCATTAATGATCAGGGGACCAAGTCAGAAGCATGAAGAGTTTATTAAAAGTTCAATTAGAAAGAAACTGTTCTGCAGAGACCTTTAGCAAGAGCCTGAGTGGCAGCAAAGACATTAGAAATCCTTAATAACATGGCAAAGATGTGAATGGTTTCCTATCCCATTTCCCCAGTTAATCTGGTTTAGTCAGCAGGGTGGTCAGACAGAACGTTGATTTCTGAGGAAATCCTGAAAAATTAGGCTGGTTTTCTCTAAGGGAAAAAAAAAAAAGGAAGAAAGACTATGGCAAGCCTTCAAATGCATAAAAGGCTTGCACATGCAAGAAAAAACGTGTTATCTTTGGAGAAGAAGAAGAGGGCAGGAAGCTGCAAATTTAAATTGCAAGGAGGTCTGTGTCCAGAAGCTGAAGGAGGCATCACCAAGGCCAGTGAGGGTGAGAGCTGGTGCTTTACCTGCAGCACATGGTCCTGGCAGGCTGGCATGGAAGATACTGTCCAGCCAAGCCTTGCTCTAAAGCAGCATCTAAAAGAGAAATGCTAATAATTTTGCACAAATTTTTGCTAAATAAGAAGAATTGCTAAATATTGCACAAGAAATGCTAAATATTTTGCACAGTATTTCAAGAGGCTGAAAGTCGATGCAGGCAGGAAGGTTCATCTGGGTTCATGACTTTGGAGGAAGTGTTAAGCTGGCACTTCTCACCAGCAGGTAGGTTGTGCCCAGGAGTGTTTGCTGGTGAAAGAGGATCCTCCTGCTCGTGGAACAGGACATTACCTTCAGCTGTACTGCTCTGTCTTGTCATGTAAACTTAAAAATAGGGGACAGATCCTCAGGAATTCAAAGCCAAACTGTCCTTCTTGTGCAGCAGCCAAGGCCAAAAGTAGAAATGTGAAACAAGCTGGAGAGGGATGAGCGCCTGGTGACAGATGGGTGACCTCAGCCTGTACACTTCCCAGGGCACGGTTAAATCTGAGTTCTTTTCCACGGAGAAGCATCAGTTGACTTTGCACCAGTGCTCTAAGGGGAAGCACTGCACTGCCCTCCTCACACTTTGGAGACAACCCTCTCTGTTTCCTTGGGAACTACGGAAAGGAGCTGAATTAGGCTGCAAAGACTTTGACTTCATCCACAGCTGCCCTGGTCACACTCTTCTGAGAGCTTCCCTGGCTGCACAGACTTGGAGAGAGCTGATGCAGTTCCTTGAGAGCCCACTTACCCTGATCTTAGCTCAGTGCTTGTCTGTCCTCTCAGAACATGCGTCACTGCGCACGGTAATTACGAGGAGAGCTAAACTGCCAGGGAAGGATGATTGCATCATTAAGACACTGGAACAGGAATAACTAATTCTGCTCTTAACTCTTCATGGAACCGTGGTTATGATGCTGAAGATCAGTTTTCTCATCTAAAAGGAATTTTCTTCTACCTTATTCATTTTATTTTATTGCATAATGTTGCTGTGTCAATTATATTTTGAAGGCACAGAGCTGTAAGGAAGTTGTGTCTAGGCACTACTTGTGAGGATCACATTCAAACTGGGATTTGTGCTAATACTAGAAGTGTCCTACACGAAGAATATTAATTTCAGTAATGATGTTTGTAATAAAAAACACCTACAAGGATTTGGGAGATTAATCACAACAGAAACATCTCAAAGAAAATCTGTAGTGAACAGTAGAACCTGGTCCATTCTTTGTGTGAATTTGCAACCCCGACATCTCTTACTGAGTATTCTGGCAAGCTCATAGCGCTTTCAAGGAAAGATTTAACAGCCAAGCTAGAGCACACATCTCATGTTGCTTTTAGATTATTGTTATTGCAAAATGCACTATTGAACACTTACGAGTGCATCGCAAAATAAAATGCTGGGGAATTACAAATGAATTTTGCTCTTAAGATGAATGAGTCTGTGATTTAGAAGCTTTGACATCAATAGCGCTGATTCATCATAGTAAAAAGGACTGCAGTTGTCAGATTTTCCTTCTACTTTGGGAGCGTTGGCACAATTTTTAGAAAGTAAGTTTTGGTGAGATTCTTATTAATCCTTTTCCCAAAAGTTCAGCTAGCTATGAAATAAGAATGGCTTTGTTCTTTTTCATCCTTGCTTATTTTCCTTCTTCTAGATCTAATGTTTTTTTTTTTATGAAGTCAACCTTTTTCTACCTCTGCTTCTTCCTCCCACACCCCACCTCTCATGGACAAAATTCTACAGACCCCTGGGACTCTGTTACCCATCAATTCCCTTGGCACAAACTCCTTTGTCCATGGAAGCTCCATTTTTTGTGTGTGTCACATCATAAAAAAATATTTGTGTTATGCAAAACTGTCACAGCTGAGGAGCCAAGTCATTCCTTTCAAATTCGCACTGCAGAGCAATAGGGTGGGTTTTTTCCTTAAATATTTCAGACAATGCTTTTATCAAAATGGGTCATTCTTCTGTCTAATCAGCGTGTGCTCCTGGCCATGACCAGTTCTAGGTGCAAGAACAGCTGCAGTGGGCAGTAATGGATTAAATATGTCCACTGTGAAAGATTCTTCCTTAATTGCATTAGTTTGAGGTTTATTTTATGCTTGAAATGTGGCGCTGAGCCAAAGAGACCACAATCCACCTTCCTTTCCAAGGTCCGAGCACCAAGCAGTATCCCTTTACAAGAAGGGTGCTTAAGTGCTTTTCTGAATCAAAGCCTGAGTCAGTGCTTTAATGTACTCTGTTCATGCTTGGAAATGGCTTATATTCCACTGAGCAAATTTCCTTTAAAGAAGCTAAGCCTACTATAGTGTCTGAAGAATTCAATGTCACACTGAAAACTTATCCCCGAGATCTGTGTCCGAAGAGATCCTGCCTAATGGATGCTGCCTATTGCTTACTGCCATGCAGCATTCCTGCTCCAAGCACTGAAACAGTCTGTTCTCTCTCCAGGCAATGTGACAGATTTTTCTCTGGTCACCTCTGGTGTTTTACATTTATATTCAAGGTTCTAGGGAAGGTCACTCCAGTGGAGCACCCGTAGCATCTCCATATCTGCGATCTCATACATAGATTGAGGCTGGATTTAAGGCAGGAGCGTGATAGGACTCAGACTATCCAGCAGAAAGTTTAGGCAGCTGTTTCATGGAGGAATCATAGGATATGTGGAGTTGGAAGGACCCATAAGGATCATTCAGTCCAACTCTCTGCTCCTCCCAGGACTGCCTAGGGGAATCACAGAATGGTTTGGGTTGGAAGGAACCACAAAAACCATCTGGTTCCACCCTCTGCCAGGTGGAAGGTCAGGGACACCTTCCACTATCTCTGGCTGCTCCAACCTGGCCTTGAACATGTCTGGCTATGGGTCAGCCACAGCTTCTCTGGGCAACCTGTGCCAGGGCCTCACCACCCTCACAAGAAAGAATTCTTCCTGATCTCTGATCTAAACCTCCCCTCTGTCAGTTTTGAAGCCATTCCCCTTGTCTTGTCACTACATGCTCTCATCAATAGTCTTTCTCCATCTTTCTTCCTGGCCTCCTTAGATAAGAGCACCATCCAAGATGCTCCTTGACCCTTGGGCAGGGTTGGTGCTGTGGAGAAACTGTTCCAGGGATCAACCACTCTTTCCCTAATGTCTGCTCTGAACTTCCCCAGATGCAGCTCCACTCCCTTTTCTCATGTCCTCTTGCTGGCTCCCAGAGGGGAGATCAGCAGCTCCTGCTGTGTCCTCCAGGGAGGTGTGGGCTGCCCTGAGGACATCCCTTGCCCTTTGTCACTGCTCTTTCAGAGCCCTGGGCCCTGCTTTTCTTTCCCCAAGTCAGAAGCAGGTGCCTGACCTGCCTATATGCTTTCTTGTGGTTCATTTCCAGCCTTACTGCTGACTGCTGCTTCCTTGTCAGAGCTCGAGGAAGATTCGTCCCAGGCTGGCTGGGCTATTTTAAGGCCAGGCTTCTATGTATCTGCACGAGCCCGTGTGCTTCAATTGGCTTTTGTCTGGACTGAGCTGTTTTTGTTATCACCCTCGTTTTGCTGATAAAGCAGGAACATTTTTAGAGGTGATTTTTTTCCCCCTCTGCAGGAGCCCTGGGATGGATGGGAATGAACTTTGTCAGGTGCTCAGAGAGTGAAAGGAATTGTCAGGATACCTGGCTCCTCTGTCTGCCCTGACAAACCACTCGGGGGCCTTGTGTCTCGGGTTGTTCCCTCTGCAAAGCAAGGCTAATATTTATTTCCATTATATATATTAATAGCACTTAGTAACTTTGAACAAGGTCAGGCCTTCACTGCATTACACACTGTGCTAAGACATGCATATATTAGTGCCTCTCTCCTGCCTCCTTTGAAGGAGTGATGTCAGAATGCAGTGCCTGAGAGGCAAGAAATGATCCATAATGCCTGATGTGTTCCAGGGCTCTGTCCTGGCACTCTGGCTCATCCCAAGGAGTGCATTATGGGCAGGAGATAATTTGGACTTGGCCTTTCATAACTTGATTATCCTGTTTCAGGTTTAATACCCCAGATAAGGATCTGTGACTAAAGGGAGGTGATGGCTGAGAAACCTCTGCAAAGTTTTGCTGCTGGTGTCATGAAGAGACAATAAAGCAGGACTGCCAAAGTATGGGCACCTCCATCACAGCTGACATTGGTTTTGTCTAGGTTTAGGCCTCTCATTTTCATCACTGCCTTAGTCAGAGGAATCACTCTCCAGATGATCCCACACTCCTTCAAGTTCAGAGCAGCATCTCCCTGAATTGACAGATTAGCAGACAACAACTCTGTGAACTTCCAGTATGAATTCATAAATAGTCTGTCTCCAACCACCATTAATGCATCCCAGATTTAGGGCTGCCTGACAAATCATGTTCTCCCACTGCCACCATGACTTTGTTCTACACTTCAGATTTGAAAACCATGAAAAATAAATAATAGTTTGGAACGTCTGGTTGTTAAATCATCGCAAGCTCCTACTGGGGATGCACAGTGACACCACAATTGCCAATGTCTATTAAACTGCTTTACAGGGCTCAGATATTCTGGTGGGACCCGGTTCTGTGAGTGCAGCAGGGATGTGTTGGGGTAGCAGTGCTGAGGTTTTGGAGATGGGAGTTTGGATATGATTTTTTGGCTTTTTCTACAAATGAATGTTATTGAGAAATGGTGTGTCCTGCTACTACTATGCCCATATATTCCGGTTTCATACTTGGAGGCAGGAGTTAAGGGTCAGGGTGGGGATTGATGGTGGTCAGATAACTGTTGGTGACAACCAGAGTGCATTTGGGCAAACCTGAGCTGGAGTGGGTTGGGTGCTTGTCTCTGAAGTATTAAAGCAGGAATTGTTAGCACTTGATGAAAAAAGTGATGTCTGAGCAAAACTGTGGCACATTCTCATCCTCTCTAAGGTGTAGAGATGAAGCTGCAAAACCAGCGCAGCAGCAGATCTAAAGCCTTGTGTCAGCAGGACTCGGGGAGACTGACACCAACACCAATCACTTCAATTGAAGTTGTTGTTAGGGGCAAGCTCTAAAACAAGGAATTTGAGATTAGCAGCACCGTGTGGAGAGTTACATCTTAATCCTATACAGAAAGGTACAAAAATCATTCATGAAACAAAGGCTAGTTTGTGAGAGGGTGGCCAGGATATTCTCAAAAGTTTGTTTAATGTAGAATTAGTGAGAACTCTAAAACCTGTGCTGATTAAAGCATCCTTCTGGATTTCCATATCTCCTTTTGTCATAGAACCCCACTTCATAAAGTTTGAAAGTGAGACAGAAATTTACTGAAAGCACTGAGTACAGTTTGAGAGAGGCTGGGTTATCATGCAGGGCAGTACTTGGGGAGAAAAAAAGGAAAATCATCCACAGCCTTCATTCCAAGAGAGTCTAGACATTAAGCCACTGCATAGAAAGCTATTGGAAATTCAAGGATTTCCTTACAAGTACTTGCATCTTTCTTTCCTGGCTTCTTCTGGAGGCTGCAAAGAGGTCCATTGACTTTTTGGAGATTCCTAGTGCCACATAAATTAGGTGGAGAGACTCCATGGGAAGTAGGCCAAAGGGAAAGATAGTTCTTAAATGCATTATCTCTCCCACTCTTCTTCTTTATACACTTCTCCCCATGGCAACTGTACTTAGTCAAATATGCTTTGAAGTAAGTTGGATTGCCAAAAAGTAGGGTTAACTGCCAGAAAATAGTTAAGTTATATTTTCATTCTCCATTCTGTGTGAAATAGTACAGCAGAATTAGTAAATATGAGCATCATGTTATCTCCAGTGTTGTTGTTCCAGTGGCTTCAAAAATCACCTCAAATTGTTTTGCTCATCTCTGTAAGTTATGAGGTGACAACACCACTGAAGAAGCAGCAAAGCAGGCAGGAGATCCTGTGCAGCAGTTGGAATACTGGGTCTATTTTAGAGCTGCTGATTGTTTGGATGCAGGAACTCATGGAAATAAACCCTGACTGTACAGCTGGTACCCACAGAAAGTGCTGTGGAACAGAAATAGGAGAGTCACAAGTGAGGTGTCCATGCCTGACAGGAATGTCACTGCAAAGGTGATTTTCCCTGTCTCCCATTTCAGGGTTTAGGGGTGTCAAGTATGGCTGTCTGATTGTTCGTGTTGGCCAGCTCCCAGCTGCTTTTTGAAGATATTTATTTTTGTAACTGTTGCATTTATCAGGGTGGATTAGCCAAGTCTGTTGACTTCAGTTTTTTTGGCACAGGCTGTCAGAAATTATTTTAGCAATGCTCTGCCCTGAACAAAGTGCATTTACTTTTCAACCTCTGCTCTTACTTCCAAGCAATGAGCTACTGAGGGTTTCATTTACAGTCAAGCATTCAGTGGAGTTCCTATCCACGGCTCTTTGTTGTACATTGGATTTCTGTTTGTGGAAACCAAAGGGAAGGAGAAAGGAACATCTCCACCTAATGGCTTCTGGCTACCAGTAAATGGTGGCAATTCCACAAGGAGGTATAAAGCACAGGAGGATGTTTTCAGAGAAGTAATAAATTTGCTGGGATAGTCACAAGGAGTGCCAACATCACTTGAGAGAGAGGAACTTGTGGGTATTTCTTTTGTTCCATCTTGGGCATCATCTTCACGAAGGCTTGAATATAGAGACCAAATCCTCTTCCCAGCAGATTTACCATTTTCCAGCACCAAAGGGCTGGGTCCTTCCTCTGCAAAGTGTTTAGGGTGATACCATGCTTTATTTTCAGTGGTTTAGGGTACTAAAATATCATACCTTTTCTTGGCCTTTGAGAGTACCTTCAGGGCTGTGAAGAAGTTTTAATGGAATGTATTTCCCCTCATATTGGAGAGGGTAAGGAAGAATTAATTCTGAATTAAAAGCTCACTGTTTAAGAGACCTTCAAACTGAATATCCAGCAAAAAAGTTCCTTAATTTTCTCTCCCAGAATTTCGACTGACCTTTGTACCCATATGCAGCTCTAAAGGAAAAGCAACAACTAACTGCAGAGAGGTTTTTCACTCACCTGAATTAGTTTGTTCACTCCCATAATATTCCACTTGAATGTCACCGCAACCTCTGTGCTGCCACCCCCAAACCTGATCTCGTCACTCACTTCAAAGATGCAATTCCCTGCCAAAAGCCTCACCTTCATCCATCTCAATCTAAACTCAGCAAAATGACCTCTCAAAAAGTACTCTACAGAGGCACTCTTTAATCAACATCTGTTTAGAGCTTTCCCCGTTAACTTCCCATAGGCAGATTGTTTTCCATAATTAGGCACAGATAGGCTGTGATATAACCAGCTGACATATAGAATACATATTCATTTCTCCCTCTGACTCCTTGAAGGATCTGAGTAATGCACAAGAAACACCTAGTGCATTTAATACTAGTCTCAAGAGCTTCAGACTTGTCTAAGAGAGTCGCTGAAGCACTCCAGGTAAAACTCATGTCTTGTTAAATGAGAGGCTTAGGACAGTGTGATGCTCTTGATGAACTAAGAGGCTGCATTTAGATAAGAAATGGAGAGCAACTGGGAGCTGGTGTCTCCTTATTTTCCTTTGCTGAGTGGGCTATGAGGGGCAGAAATGTTCTTTAGGGGCAAGAAGATGGTGACATTAATAGAGCTGGCCCTGTAAAGAGTTTATGGGTTTGCAATTACAGCCCTGAACAGCTATGTGGGGCTCTGTGCTGTGGACTTTGCCTGGTCTCTATTGTCTGAGGCCCTTTGCAGAGACTCAGGTTCAGACAAACACTTAACCAAACGCTTAAAGTTCTTCATATGTAAAATACCCGTTAAGCTCCTTCTCCTAAACGTGACCTCGATCTCTTGGTGCTGCAGCTCCCCAGTGAAAAATGGAAATCCGATAACAGCTTTATCAGTCTGAAAACTCCCAGCAGTCCCATGCTACCATTTCTCATGTAACATAACAAAACATATCTATAAACGTGATAGTATTTACTGGCTTGATTCTGCCCTTTTCTCTTCGGTGAAATTAAATAACAGCCAGCTCCAGGGGCAGCCTGATTGATTTCAGTGAAACTAATGCTGCTACTCAACAAGACTGAGGGCAGAAGGAGCCGAGGCAGGCACCGAGCAGGTTTTGTTATTCTCCTGTTACTGCCACAGAGCTCTGGTTATTTTGAGAGAGCCTGTCCATATTTTCTCTCTCTCTGTCTCCTCCTGATCTTTTTGCCTTTTCTCAGCTTCACACAATAGTCTCAAACCTTATCAATTGACTGTCAGCTTTAAAAATCTCCTGCTTCTGGAATTTTCAGGTTCCCCTCAAGTGAGCATTTAAAGCCACTGTGTCTCAAAACCATCTGCTGTTACTGGGGCAAAAACACCACAAAACACTTTAAAAACTGACAGCTGACTTTCAGAAGTCTTTAGTAATTGCAGCCCCAGTTGAAATTATTGAGACTAAATAGTTTAGAAATGTTTTAGAAAGTCAGGGCACGAGCTGCATTCTGCTACCTCCAGCCCCATAATTTTCTACTCTTTTCAGTGTGTTATTGTTGAAGGTATCAGAGTTTGAAGGTGATTAAAACTCAATAGTTCATTTGGTCCTTAGCATATTGGTTTCAAACATTTCCAGCAGAAGTAAATGCTTAAATCCCATTAAATTGGAGGCTAAATGCCTTAGGTTTCTTTACAAATCCTTCTGGTAGGCATCAGATATCAAACAGACAAAACAAAAAAATTAAGTTGAAGCCAGGGTATTTTTCTTTCCCTATGGGGAAAAGGGCATCTATTATGCAATGAATCTTTTGTAATGGTTTGGTGGCTTTGACAAAATCTATTTTACTTCATTGTCCTTTTATTTTACATAATATCCATAAAATGGCAATGCAGAAGAAGTTATTACTGATCAAAACAATTAGGATAAAGCTCTTGAGTTAGAATAATGTTACACAAAAAAATGACCTTTTTGGGCCAGAGCAACTTTCTCAGGGACTATAGTCTACATGAAAGGGTAGGACTTGTCTTGCAGCCCTTTAAAGCAGATTTTGTCTGTTGTCTCTATATAAGAAACAAAAAATAATTTAAAAAAAGTAGAAAAAAGGAGCTGGCTTACTTCCCCTCATATTGTAATTAATGCCAAGCATGTTGCAAAATAGCAGAGCAAATGTTACAAGACAGGTAAAGCTTAATCCTACCATGATCATAGGGGATGCTGGAAACTCTGGTAACATGAAATTTTATGAAATTCCAACAACTGAATAATCTTTTTTGACATTAGGCCAAGGAAGACCTGAAACAGGATCCGTTTGGGAGACCCTGTTCTCATAAGGATTCCTCTGGATTTCAGATAGGAGGTCCAACAAGGTGCAGGTGTGTACCCAAATATACCAAGGGAGGCTTAAAGATTTTCCAGAGTGAAGAAAAATCTAATAAACCTGTAGGTTGTATAACTGGGTTAATCTAGTAGTGGACAAGCCTTCCATAGGTCAGTCAGTCCCTGTGCTTCAGAGGACACATTTAAGGACAACAAAGCCCATGCCACAGTTCTCATTGATGTTTACTAGGAGCCTGACTCCCAAATGCCTTTGATTGTTGGCCCTTGGTTTGCAGTGACTGTAACTACCCCTCTTCCCTAAAATCCCTGCAGTGTCCCCTGTGGGCTGTCCTGTTCCCTGCTAAAACTCTATACATTTTCAAGTAATTGAATCTTCTAAAAATTACACCTCAGATGAGGAGGATTCTTGTTCTCCCTCCTAAGCTGAAACACAAAAGAGCATCAGATATTCAAGGTTAAAGTGATAGTGAACAACTTCAAAAATTGCAGGCCTAGAAAGGAGATATTGTTATTTCTAGTAGAAATATTAATGAAAACTATTTGCTAATTTCCCACAGCCCTTTGGTGCTGAAGAGCTGCACGTGATTGTGATGATTGTGTGAGCCCATGGCCCAGGGACAGAGGGGCTGGCAGGGAGCTTTGGCTGCCTCAGAGCACAGAACTACAGCAGCAGAGACAGGAGATGCTGACATTGTTACAGGAGGCACTCGGTTCTCTAGGTGGGTATTTCTGTGGAGAGCAGTCCTTAATTAATCCCGAGCCTCCAGAGCACACTTTCTCATCTTCCTTCCCCTCGCATTGGTGTCTCTGCTCATTGATCAAATCGCTTTTCTGTTCCGGCCATGGTTTGAACGCTGCATTTCTTGCCAGCCTGTGCTGGAGTGAAAGCCAAAGTATTTGGTGTGTGAGAGCTGCTGAGTGCTGCACTGCAGCTCCCTCCTTCTCCCCGTCCCGAGCCCTCGCTCCCTGTGATCTCACCACTCCGATTTAAGCACAGGGGCCACTCTGAAAGGGCAGAGATTTGTTTGGCTTTTGGCCCGGCGAGCTCGGGCCTGTCTGGACATGTCCTCTGACCATTCGAGAAGAGGGAGTTTCTCTCCGAACACGGATTTTTCCTGCTCCCCTTCCCGGCACAAAACTCCTTGGCATGAGCTCACCCTCCAGAAACCTCAGTATTTACACAGGCTCCGTGGCTGGGATTTACTCAGGGCCCAGCTGCTGGTGCTTATCTTCAGCTTTCTGAAGTAAAAGCTTGAAATCCAGAAATACAGGAGGGCGCTTCTGCTGCTTGTGCAATCCCCCAGCTTGCTCCACAATGGGTCTCCCCAAACCACCTCCAGCAGCTTGCAATGGGATAAAGTGCCCTGAAGAGGGGAAGAAAGGTGTTTGGAAAGGCCATAACAGGACAATTCTGTCCTTAGGAGATCTGGGAACATTATCATTGAAACACCAATCTGGGATTCCTTCCCTTAAGGATGAGAGAGCAATGGAGAAGTTTGTAAGATACAGATGGCCCTAAAAATCATCAAGTGCAGCTCTTCAGCACCAAAGGGCTGTGTGAAATTAGAAAATAGTTTTCATTAATATTTCTACTAGAGATAACAATATCTCCTTTCTGGGCCTGTAATTTTTTTAAGAAGTTGTTCACTAGCTATCACTTCAACCTTGAGTATCTAAGACTGTTTTGTGTTTCGGCTTAAAGAATCCTCCTCATCAGAGGTGTAGTTTTTAGAAGATTAAATTGCTTGAAAATGTAGAGTTTTAAGCAAAAATATTAAGTGCTTTTGTTCAGGACCCTTTAATAAGGCAAATCTTCCAGACAAATAAGAAATCCTATTTTTAGATAATAGTCTGGAAAAACCCCACCATATTTTAATTAAATTAAATCACAATGAAATGCAGAGGACTTAAATAGATTGGCTGTCTGGTGTAGCTGCTAATCTGGCCCCTGTTCAGTTCACCCTGCATAATCATCATCTATTCTCTGTGTGTTTTTCCAGACACACTACATCCCAAAATATTTTGCAGAGTTAATCAAATACAACCTGAAATTCAAAGAAGAGGAGAACAGTTAAGATGTTCATGCAGGAGATAAATGTATTGATTTCAGGTACAGCTTGGAAAAAAATCATCAGATCCATGAGGGAATTTTCTCAGAGCTGCTGTGACACATCCTGTGAGAGCTGCAGCCATTTCAGGTTCTCCTCAGCTTGGTTCCTGAATCTGGGGTCTGTGAGTTAATACAGAGGAGATAGAAGATGTTCCATCACCCTGCTGCGGGCCAGCAAAGTTCAGTTGCCAGATTTCCTCCGTGCCTAGGATGCAAGCTGTCTGAAGGAATTAGCAGGGCTGCCTTGGAAATCAGCAGGGTCTCTCTTGCCTCCCTTCCAGCAACATTCGCCGGCACCACTTTGGAGCAGTTCAGCCTGAAGACCTCCAAAGTGAGGCACCTCACTTGTTTTGAGAATCTGGGATTTTTTCCCAGATGTTTTTCAGAGCTTTTTGTGATTGCCTGACTCTTTTCCATTTCTCAAATTCCACGTTTTCCCCCCTGGCCTCCTCTGACCCAGCCTCATCCTTCTTTCCTTTCTCGGTGCCTCTAACCTGCTTCTTGAACCATTTACCTGTTTTTCTGATCAAAGAATATTTCAGTCTGAGTTTGGGAAGAAATTATTTTTAGTCAGTCTGTATCAGAAACATGTGGCCCTGTGCTACCAGACCACTTCACCATCATCATTCTTAGCCAGGTTTATTCAAATTTGCACACAAGCCTGTTTAAAGTAGGAAATCAGGCAGAAACAAACCTTCTGTTTCCAGCCAGACACAGTGTTCAGAAGTCCTCAGTTCAAATTTCAGCCATTTCTAATTAAGAGCTCATCAAACCTCATAAAACCCTCAAGGTTTCCAAGGATCTCTTGCTAATGGCCATGCTTGGAAGAAAAGAAAAGTACTTTAGGTTATTTTGCTTTCCAAGTGCACTGTGTACTTTTTTCCTCATCTTCCTTTACTTTTTGTGACATCTGTGGACAAAATGTGTTTGGAGATGATTTGGTCAGTTAGATGAGAAATTATATATTGAGTACATTAGCGTGTAAATTTGGGTTTCCAAATGCTTTGGGTCATCAGCTCCTACAGAGATGCAAACACACACATGGGCTTGTGTACACTGGTTAAAACAGCACGATAAACTTTCTTAAAGAACAGCAAAAACTTTTCCTTTTGTATTTATATTATTTAAACTTCTGTTAATTTCTAAGGAAATGTTGTCCTTTTTTTTTTATTTAAATGGCTCTGAGTTAATTTTGAAGCCAAAAATCGAGCATAAACTCATCTGCTCACAGTATCTGAGTTTCAAGATAATACACATCCTGCTCTCACATTACATTACCCCCCATAAATCTGTCTCTGAGTCAAAACCCCTTAAAAACATAAATGCAAATATAAAAACAATGAGAGTTAAGAAAGTTAGCCCGTGACTTAAAAAGGAAAGAGAGGAAATAACAAATGCAGAGAATGAAGTATTCAATGCCATTTTTGGTTGCTTCTCCCAAAAATTAAAAAAAAAAAAAGGTTGATTGTGGCTGTGTACTAATGCATTAAGTTTTAACAAGGGGGTCATCTGAAATAGCTAAAGACTATGCTGGCTAAAATTTGGGTAATTTAGATGTTCTGCAATTCAGCAGGACCTGATGAAATCGACCCTGGGGTACTCCAGGCTCTAGCTGCAACAATCCCAGAGTGATTAGAGATTATCTTTCAGAGTTCAAGATGACCAAGGTAGAGCCAGAGGCCCAGAGAAGGGTAATCACAAGGTCTATTTTTAAATAGGGGGAAAATGAGAACCAGGGGGATTATGGAACAGTAAAACTGACTTCAATACCCAAAAAATTTCTAGAATTAGCTGTTACAAGCACTCAGAGAATTAGAAGTTAATAAGAAACAGCAAATACAGATTTGTCAAGAGCAAATCACGTCAAACCAGTACAATTTCTGTGCAGGGGAGATGAACTGGTAAATAAAAACCAAGAGGTGCATATGATGTTTGTTGGTATTTTAGTTAGAGTTCGAATTCATGGCATCCTCATAGTCTAAATAGAGGTATTTTCTCTGTTTCAAACTGAGAGCACAGCCAGGTGTAAATTAAGGCTCAGAAAGTAGCTGTGGATTGTTTCCTGTCAAGGTGGGAGGGCACAGCAAAGGGGGTCCCTCAGGGGTCTGCCCTGGGCTGGGAAGAGCTCAGGGTTTTAGTGGCATTACAAAGTGCACATTATAATAAAACTACCTGAGGTCATGCTGGGTGGCATTTCAGCATTTTGGAAAAGAGAAGCAGTGCTGTGAATGATTTTTATACCTGGTTATATCAAATTTGCAACCTGAAATGGGATAAAACCAAATCATAGTAGCTAGTGAAATAAATGCAAGTGCAGAATAGAATGCAAATCATAAAATACTTTGCAAGACAAGCAGTGTTTAACAATGAATACAGTGCAGAGTGATGGAAAATGCTGAACTGCTTCAGAAATGACAATTAATGCAACAGAGAGTTTGAGTGGGGCTTGTGGGTTAAAGAAAAGAGGTAAATTTTACTTTTCAGGCAACCTTCATACAGCCTTGGCTATGCTCTCCTTTGGTTGTGCAGTTCAAGAAAAGTCTTGACAAGCTGGAGAGGGACTAAAGGAGAGCCATAGGAATGATAAGAGGTTTGGAAAACGCAACCTATGAGGAAAGATTGAAGGAATTGGATTTGTTTAGTCTAGAGAAGGGAAGACTGACAGGATGTGAGAACATTTCTCCAATATGTAAAACATTGCTAGAAAGAGAATGGTGATAAATTGTGTCTTCAGAGCAGCAGTGAGGAGAGAATTCACATAATTTTCAGCAGAAAAGATTTAGTTCAGATATTAGAAAAAGCTTCCCAGCTTCAAGGCCATTTCAGCACTAAAATAAGCTGTGTGAGAAGATTACTGGAGCTGCTTCCTTGGAGGTCTTTAAAAACAAGTTACTCATCTGTCAGGGATGGCCTGGGAGGATTTGGTGTTGCCCTCTGTATGAGGGAACAGGCTGCAGCTTTGGCTATCTGCTGGCTCCTATATCCTAGTTTGTAAATGCATTTAAAGCTCAGGCTGAATGTAATATTAGTAACTGACAGGTAGCTGGAGGGTTGATTGTTTGGCCACTCTGCTTTCCAGGGACATGATGCTGTAGTTGCAGCTGGGTTCATACAATCATGAAAGGTTTTATTCAGCCAGCATCTGTGCAAGGGGAATTCTGCACTTCTCACAGCGGGTGAGGAACAAGGCAGAGTAAGTGGTTTCATCAAGGTTAATCTGTGTTATATCATCTCACTGGTTTGTGTAAGCCAGCCACGTGCCTTTTGATCTACATATCCTCAGGTTTGTGAGAAGAGCTCTGCTCTTTATCTCTGATTATTTGGACAGTAGATAATTGGGAATAGTTGTTCACTATGTTCATAGTCTTCCTTTGCAGTTGTAGTTTCCTTATCCTTCTCTACCTTTGTTATACTTCTTCATGTTGCTGTGATTGGTAATTAACATGCTTATGTTTTTAAATAGCTTAATTTGTTATTTAAAGTTGACTGTGAGATAACCATGGAGAGTGGAAGGGGTGCAGTGATACATAAACAGAGAGCTACAACTTCCTGAGATGGATGAACAGCTCATTGCTGGAAGGAGGATAATTTAGGATGTGTTTTAGAACCGTAGGACTGTGACTGGAATATATATGTTATGGGATGGGATTTGTTGTTCATGCCCCAAAGTCTAAAACAGGCACAAAGGAGACGTGGGCAGTTGTTGCACATGGTTTTGAGTCAAACCACAGGAGCAGCTTCTAGAAAGGTCAGATACCTAAAACCATCGGCATTTGAAATTCCACGATGCTGTTGAGAAAACAAACAAGAAAACACAGTTGTGACCTTTCAACATGACGTGTTTGTGTGGTGTTTCCTCAGGCCCGTGCTGCCGTGCTGGGGAGGATCTCCAGGTGAGGTGGAGCCCAGCAGGGCTGGCAGGCTGGCACTGTTGTCCCTTTCCAAACTGCCTTTCCCCAGGGACCTCAGTCTGAGTTTGGGAAGAAATTTTTTTATATTATTATTATATTATTTATATATAAATTATATTTTTTTATATTACAAAATGCCTGGCACAGCTCTGGGAGGGTGCTGGATAACTGGATGTTAGAGTTATGGTTGGTGTTTTTTGTTAAGAGATCACCCTAAGGACAATTTGGGAGAAGCAGCAGAGGTTTGCAGCTCCTCTGCTTCCACAGCACCCTGTCACCCCTTGGTGGTGTTATCTGTGTGTCTGAGGAGCTGGAAGCATTTGTCTGAGGGGCAAGAGCTGAGTGCTCAGCCCTGATGTGTGCGTTTAGCCTTGGGATTGCTGGTTTTGTCCCTGGGATGCAGATTTAGGTAGCCTGATGGTGGCTTGGAGGGAGGTGCTGCAGCATTTCTGGCTGCCCCAGCACAACCCTCGCTAGGGCTGGACCAGGACAGCCCAGCTGTGCTGACCAGTTCCCAAATTCCAGCTTTAAACCTGGGAGCAGGCTCCTAGTTTGGAGGGGGTAGCACTGAGTGTTCATGGGTGTTTTGCTGCACAGCTGCATTATCCCAGAATAAACCACCCTAACTAGAGACAGGGACTGTGGACACAGGAGATCTCTGGATCCCTGCATTGGTGCTCCCAAGCTGCAAAACTCTCTAAAATAACCCCACCTTCACATTTTGCCTGGGGAACACAAGAGGTTAAAAGCCAAAGCTGTGTGTTACTTCCCTGGGGTGATTTACTGCTTTTCAGATAAAGATAACAGGTGAGATGTGCCCCCTCCCCACACACACCTTTTATTTTTATTTTTATTTTTATTTTTATTTTTATTTTTATTTTTATTTTTATTTTTATTTTTATTTTTATTTTTATTTTTATTTTTTTTTTTTTTCTTTTTCTTTTTCTTTTTATTTTTATTTTTATTTTTATTTTTATTTTTATTTTTATTTTTTATTTTTATTTTTATTTTTATTTTATTTATATTTATATTTTATTTTATTTTTATTTATATTTTTATTTTATTTTTATTTTTATTTTTATTTTATTTTTATTTTTATTTTTATTTTGTTTTTATTTTTGTTTTTATTTTTTTTTTTTTTTTTTTTTTTTTTTCTTTTTCTTTTTCTTTTTCTTTTATTTTTATTTTTTTTTTTTTATTTTTTATTTTTATTTTTATTTTTATTTTTATTTTTATTTTTTATTTAATTTTTGTTTTTATTTAATTTTTGTCTTTGTTTTTATTTTTGTTTTTGTTTTAATTTAATTTTATTTTTATTTTTGTTTTTGTTTTTGTTTTCTTTTTATATTTTTATTTTTTTTATTTTTTATTTTTTTAATTCCTCCCTGCTGATCCCTCCCTCTCACCCCACTGCTGCACGCATCACTTCTGCTGCACTTCGCGTTGTAAGTGGGGGAGATTTCTTGAACCAGGGGCCTCCTGCTTAATGCACTGAGGATTCAGGCAGGCCAAAAACGCCTATAGCACATGGGGAAGGGAAGGGCCAGCAGTGAGCAAGCTTGGACAGATGTGCTAGAGGGGGAGATGGTGCTGGTGGGGGTGGAGAGAGCTCTGCCCCCCTCCCAGCCCGTTCAAGGGGTGGCCAATCGGGAGAAATGGACCCTTTTTAGGACCCCAACAGTTAGGGAGAGCCCCTGAGGCATTTTTGGCCAGGAGGTTGTGTGTGCACACACACACGGAACAGTTCAGCAGCAGTCCAATCCCCAGTGACATGGAGCTTTTTCTTAATTCAGAGCATATTTCAGGCTTCAGTTTAAACGGAGTGGGGGGGAAGCAACACCAAAAACCAACCCATAAACCATAAAGAATCTATTGAAACAATTGGAAGGGGGGAAAAAATAGAATGTGGCTGCACCCAAGGTTGTTAGGGAGGAGATGTATGGGAGAGATGAAAAATAAAAGGAGCAATTACCATGTTCCTCATTGCCCTCAGATTAGCCTGGTAAAGTAAGGACCTGGGAAGGCACTTATCAAAAAACCAGAGAGGTGGAGGTGTCTCCCCCAGGAACATCTCTGCTCTCAGGGGAGCTCCTGGTTGAACAGGGCTTTGTGGTGGATGTGCCTCTGCTCATTCCTTTTCCCTCACATGGCAGCATCTCCTGTGCTCCCCAGGGTTGGTTTACAAGCAGAAAGTTAAAGCTGGTGAGCAGTAATTTACCTTCTTGTTTGTCTGTGTGCTCTGAGCACATTTATTTGGGGATCTCAAAGCACATTGGGAGCAAAAATCTCCCAAGATTTCCATCTGATGAGACTGCACAAAAACATCCTGTTCAGAGTGTTCATGTGATTTTTAAAGGGTGCTTGCAGGACTGGGAATGGCACCTCCAAAACCCCCAACCCTCCTTCACAGAATATCTCCACAATGGGATTTTTTTCTGATACCAATTTGTTTATTTGTTTGTTTGCAATTAGGAATTAATGCCTGGACATCAGCATCCTTATACAAAGAGCAATTGAGTCAGTCCCTGCCCCAAATATCTTCCAGTCTTCACTCTCAGGGATAATTTTCCTCTAAAGGCAATTTAGATGCACAAGACTCCTAGCACAGCTTGTTCATTACTGCCAAGGACCTGCAGTGCAGGATGAGTCTCCTCAGTTAACATCTGGTTTTTTGACCAAATTGCCTTAGTTGCTGCATGGGCCCACAGCTGATATAAAATGCTGAGAAATTATGACTATTTTTGTTGTTTGGGTGTTTTGATTTTATTTATTTATATATTTTCCTAAACCTGCAGTTCATTTCGGCATACCAAGCTGGATTTACTCGCAGTTGTACCCGGGCAATTATGATGTTTAAAAAATTACTCCCAGCTTACCCCAGTGCAAGGAGGTGAAAAGCAGGGGAGGGGTGTGTGTGTGTGTGTCTCCTGAGGGGGTTTTTGGCATCAGACCAACAGGAGCAACCGGCATTTGGAGGGAAAAGATGCATGTGCACATTAGGAGGCAACATCTGGTCCTAGAGCCACATGTTATTGCCACAGAGGAGAAATGCTGCCTCTGCACTGTCCTCCTGCATGTGGGGTTGGGTCTCTGTGGGCAAACAGGGGGCTCTGGGGAGGTTTAGGTACCCCCACCCAGATTTTAGTTGTTACTCTGTGTCAAATAAATCAAGAAGAAAGAAGGCAGGCAAACAAAATGCAGTTTGGGCAGGGAACTGGGCACCTGAGATCTTCCTGTCCCCATGTTTGAAATGTTCATTATGCGCTTGAAGCTGAAGGGACTCTTTGACTGCTCCCTGGGCTCTGATTCCAATTCAGATCAGTGAGAAATCAATAGGGGTGAGATGCCTGGAAATTGCTCTCCTACTGAGGGCTTGAAGTGGCTCGTGTGCCATTGACAATGCAGGAGCACTTTGTCACTCAGCATTAATTGTCCCATCTCTCTGATCCAGGGAGCTCCTGGTATGGTTGTTTCCGACCACATTTCACTGCTTTGCTGTCCTGGGTCTCTTTCTAGTCCTGACCAGGGTTGTCCAAGGCAAACAGGAAGAACTTTGAACTAAAAGCAGTAGCAGTAATTTCCTTTACTTTAGTGGCAGCCTTTGGGGGATCTAACATGGGTTGTTTCATCTGCAGTTAAACTTTGGATCCGATGGCCCTGGATTTAGGAATCTAGACTCAGCTTTGAGTCACCTAAGGCAATAAAAGGCCTGGAAGACTAATTGTTGCGATTAAAAGGAGACAATGTGGCTTGCTGCCTTTTCCAGGGGATGCAAGCCATGCAACCTCAAACCAAAACATCATTTATTGTCAGAGTCTCTCTCTAGTGAATTTGGAAAGCTTGAAGGCAGGAAAGAAAGACAGCAAAGTGCAAGAACAGGGGATCTCTTTTCCTTGCCCCTTATTTGATACTATAGAAAGAGTTGTTAATTTTTATACTGTGCATTTCCTCACACCTTTGGGCATATCATGCTGCTTTGTGTAGCTCCCCTTGGACCAAATCTGAATTACCTGCCAGACCTCCTCAGTTTAAGTTTAACTCTGTGTTTGTAGCATTAAGCTGAACTTTAACTTTTGTTTTGCTTCAGCCCTGCCTATTTTTTCACTGTAAAGCATTGAGACAGTCTGCCCAGGGACGTTTGGAGTCCCCATCCCTGGAGGCGTCCCAGGAAGAGCTGGAGGTGGCTCTCAGAGCTCTGGGCTGGGGACAAGGTGGGGATCAGTCGCAGGTTGGATTTGATGGTCTGGGAGGGCTTTTCCAACCTCAGTGACTCTGGGATTCCATGAGTCCCCCCATGCACCTTGAGGTGAGCAGTGCTGGCTCCTCCTGGGCCGTGGTGCTGGATGGGAGGGCTGGATGTGCCCTGCAGGTGAGGGGAGGCAGCACAGTGGGGAAAAACAAATGGGGAGATGATGCCAACATCTTCTAGTCCCGTGCTATGAGCAGTCCAGCCATCCTCCCACCGCCTGGATGTGGTAGAGACCCGTGGGCAGAAATGTGGCTCCTCCTTGAGCACCATCAGCCTTGAGCCCCCATCTCCTTTGGCAGGAGAAGAGCAGAGCCCACGGTGCTGCCAGCCCAGCGCTGTGGTCACGCTGCTCTTTATTACAGGAGTATCTCCATTTTCTTGGCCAAATATACATGTGGGTAACTCCATACTTCCTTGCGAAATTCCTCTTGGAGTTTTGCTTTGATTTGTGTCTGCTCCTCTTGTGATATAAAGTTTTAGTTAGTCTTAAATAGCACTTGCTGAAAATCCATTTTTTTCCTCACTGTTATAAAAGCCTGAGTTTGGAAAGTGGGAGGTTTTGGGGAAAGTGTTGCAGAATATTTCCTTGTTCCCAATGTGTTTAATTTTCATCCACTGTCAGGGAAGGGGTTGGGGAGCAGACTAAATGGGCCCAGTGGAGTTTGGAAAAAGCAAAAGGAGTTAAAAAGCCCCTCCTTTTCCAAGGTAAGGGGTGAATTTGGGTAGCCACGTATCTGGCTATGCTGGTGAAATCAAAGAGCTGTAAGTTCAAGTGAGTGTTTACAGCTCCCAAATTCAGTTAATTTATGACATGTTTAATATGTTTTCACAAATGTTTGCTGTACTCATGCAGTGACGATGCTGTATTTGGTCAGTAAAATTCCATCCTGCCTGCAGTACGCAAAGACCTGAATGTCACAAGGATGTTCTGTGTCTGAGGAAAAATATTCACTTTCATTTTAAACACTCCAAATTCCTCTGCTTTTCTTTTTTTTTTTTTTTTTAGTTGAAACTTAAACCTGTCACTGAAACCACCAACAGGACTTTCCAATTCTCACTAACATTATGGGATATTTCTGGTTTTTCTGGTTTGCATTCTTACTCTTTACCTTTTTTCCTTTTTTTTTTTTCCCTTCACCCTCTTTCTTCAGCATAGCAAGATTGGAAATTAGTGCTGGCTTGAGGCCATGGCTGCATCTATGAGGCCATTTAAAGTTATTGCTCTCCAGTCCCCCTGGGCCAGTAGGAAGTTCAGCTGCGATCACAGAGAAAGAAACCGCCCCGAAATTCTGCAAATAATAATTTAAAAAGCAAGAAAACACAGAAGAATATGGAATTGCTTTTATGCATTTCAAGTTTGGGATGAAAAGACTTGTGAAAACAGGTAGAAATACTGAAAGGCAGCTTTTTGTGCTGAGGTGATGGGATTGCTCTGGAGAGATTTGTGGCCAGAGCCAGAAGGGAAAGTCTGTTTTACTTAGGTCTGAGTTTAGGCTTCTGGTCTTGGACTTTTACCTGTGTAGAATCAGGATCTGTCCCCACTGAAGCTAGTGGGGCTCAACTGCTGTGCAGTTGGAGTGAGAGAATGCTCTGAGCATTCCAGCAGGTGGGGAAGGATTTGCAGCTTCATTCCCATTCTAGCTCTGAATTTTGCAAATCATCTTATGCAGGAACCTGGTCTGAAACAAGATTCTTAATGCAGCAGCATGGCCTGGGCTGGGAGTTGGGAAGGTGGATGTAGGATAGGTTCACATGGATTAGAATTTTAGTGAAAGCCCCTGCCTTCTTAGAAAATACTCTCTTGTACATGGAAGGTTTTTTGTCTGCTAACTGGTGCTGAAGGTGAAGAAATAACAGCATAAATAACATTTTTCATGTACAAGTTGGTGGCTTTTCAAACACTTTGTGCACACCTCTCAAAGCATCTGGCATGATCTAGTTGGTAGAAAAAAACAGACTCTGACTTATATGAGTGACAAGCTCTCACCCTCTTTTTCTTGTTTTTTTCCTGAAGTTGAGTGAGCTGGTCCTGTGAAATCTGTCCATGCAAACTTTCTTTGCACTTCTGCACAGCAGAAGCTGCTGAGCAATATTTGGACTAGTTCCTCTTGGGATACAAAGGAGAATTTTTTGTCTTTACAGACATTTTCTGGGTGGGAATGAAAGGAAACCTCAAGCACATTGACTTTCAGTGAAATGGGGAAGAGATTTTTCAGATACTATGGTTGAAGAGGGAGAGGTGTTTTTTAACGGATTTAAACCTTCTCTAAGCACCAAATGTACAAATTATGGCCCAGATCCATGGAACAAGTTGTGTGCCATGGAAATGATGAAAGTTTTAAAGAAATGAGCCACTAGAATGCTTTGGGTCCTTCTGATTCTTTCCTTGGAGTAGCTCTGGATTTCTATTCCTTTAAAAATTTCAACTTTCCATTCAATTCTGAAATGATTAAACATTGATGGAGCTACTGGAGGATCTATGTGACATTGCCCATCCAAAAGGCTCCACAGCTGGAAAGTAGATCAGGACAGTATGTGGTGATTTAGTATTATTTTGCTGTTTTTTACTTCACAGAACCCCCACAGACTTTACCTTGATGGCAGTCTCATTCTTGATGCTGTGCACATGAAGCTGATGTTCCTCCTTGCTCCACAAACTTACAGTCAATACAGGTAAGGCAAATTTATTACATGTCCTTGGTTAATAGAAAATTCCAGCTGTTCTGCTCTGAGGCCATTTATCCTACAGCTCAAACCATTGCCACATCCTGCAGCTCAGCTTGGTGCCATATCCATTTCTCTGAGTATTTTAAATGAACGCAGGTTCTTCCCTTCGCTGAACATATATATTAATACATTAAATGTTAATATTTAGGTGGATTCCTTGAATTTCCACCCTAGGGTTTCCCATTTCTCCTGTGGTCATTCCCTTGGCAGATCCTGCACAAGAAACTCCCTGCTCCCCTGTTCTTCATGAAGGGTTAAAGAACAAACAGCGGCGTTATGTCCTGGGGTGCCAAACTTTTTCTTCTGCTCCGTCTCCTTTTGATTTAAAAGCTTTGTTTATCTCTCTGTAAAGTCACTGGCAGGCCATAAAGAGATATATTGCCTTGGTGCAGACAGCACAGACTCCGCTCCTGGGAGAGCAATGGGCTGTGAAGTTGAGTGTGCGTGTGTGTGTGTGTGGGCCCTCATAATTCAGGGAGGGTTCTCTTTTGGGAAGCTCCCAGTGGACACTGCCTGCAGCCTCCCGTGGCTCCTTGTAGGAGAAGGCTGCGTGTGTGCAGGAGGCTTGGTCAGGCTCAGTGCTTTTGATGTCCTCATAAAGCCATCACTCCAGAGCTTGGAATCACAGAGCTATTGAACTCGGTCATAACAGAGTGGGTAAAGTGCTCCCAGTGGTTTTGATTTTATTATATTTTTATTTTTTGATAGACAATATAATGTCATGTCAGATCCCAGCTTGCTCGGGCATTCCCTGTCATTGTACAGTGAGATACAACATCAGAATTATTGCTTGGCTTCTAAGTTACTGCCAGGGGTTGAACCTCCAAGTGAACATTGCTTGATAGAAGCTGTGTTTTGTTGAGTGTTTGCAAACTCTCAATCTCCCTGCACACCCCATGGCTGCTCCCAGGAGTGCAGGGAGCAGCACTTCTGGCTGGGATGAAAGGTAGGGTGTTCTAGTGGAAGAGATGGAATAGAGAAATTACTTCTGGCTGGCATTTAGACTGAAAAAACTGCTGATTTAGCTGAGCTGAGGGTGATTGGGTTTAATCTGCAATGGAATTGACTTGTAATGTCCTTTTTACTTATCACCAGAGGAGGAATCTACTAAAAAAGAGGGCAGAGCACCAAACTGAACTGAACCACTGCCAGCAGAAAGGTTATTGATTCCCTGCAGGAGCAGAGAGGAAGCTGCTTTCATAGAATCACAGAATGGTTTGGTTGGAAGGGGTCCTAAAATCCATCTCACCCCACCCCCTGCCATGGGCAGGGACACCTCCCACTGTCCCAGGTGCTCCCAGCCCTGTCCAGCCTGGCCTTGGGCACTGCCAGGGATCCACGGGCAGCCACAGCTGCTCTGGGCACCCCTTTGAACAGCAAGTCATTCTTTATGGGAATCCCTGGCCTGGAATCACAGATTTCCAGAGATCCCAGTGCAAACCTTGAGAAATGGAGCTGGTAAGAAGCAGAACTGTCTTTTGGAGAGTTTTCTCACATGGAGGATTGGCATGAGAACGGCAGATCGCTGCGATCTGCTCCTCTCGATGCATCAAGTGACACACAGCCTAGAGCAGGCCCCTGGAAATGAATGCTTTCCACAGATTCAGTTTGTTTTGGGAAACTCTACCAACATGAGCATGGCCCCTCAGCCTGCCACCTCCTCAGCCCTGGCAGGCTGTACCCACCCTGTTTCTCCTCGTAGTGTGCCCAGAGGGGATCCAGACCCCCGTGTCCTGTGCAGGGCTGGGGGCTGCACTGCAAGGGCTGTTAACCACAGCCTTTGGTGAGAGCTCCTTTGCCTGGGGACACATCATTGATACCTTTTTACAGCGAGGATAAATCTGAGAATGGCCTGAAAATCTGCAGGAAATTACTTTTCAAGTGACCAATGATATGACCTCTAATTTCCTAATGATCTAGGAAGAGTTCAAGCCCAAGTGCTTGTATATGCAGAATGCCAAATTTATATATACAAAACATCATAATTACTGTCATGGAGATTTACAGTGCTTTACAACTCATTAATAACCATAATAATAATATTTACCATAACTCTTTCTGGCAGATTAATTGCAATTCTCTTTGACCATTCTCAAACTACTCTTCTCACAACATCTTTCCCATCGGCATGAGAATGAAGTACACAAAATGTAATTTATTGACATTAAGGGTGGCTTTATTTCCATGTGTTTATTTGAGACAAAAGGAGATATTTGCTATTGAAGGGAAAGCATAAGCATTAATGAATCAGAAAATCTTTTAAGACAGTGCTGTGTATTGCTCCACTTCAATGTGGCATTAGCAGGTGATGTGTTGGTGACAGACAGGTGGGATTCTTGCTTCTCAGTTAAGGTACCATTTTCAAAATTAAGTGTATAAAAGAAAGACATAGCCATTTGCATGAGAATCTTTTAGGTCCTTCACATCTGTTTTAGGAGTGGGAAACATCCACAGATGAAAAATGTCAAGTTTAGGCTACACTGACTGTTGTTTAGCTGATGAGCTGAGGTGATAGAAATTTCTCATTCTTCTAAATACCATCAAAATTATGAGATCTGGAGAAAAGAAAAAAATAAGGAAATATTTTTCCATTTTCTCTGCTTTCCTACTCCTCAGTGTACAAAATTTGTGAGCAGTGTCAGATGGGATAGAAAATGTTGGCGTGCAATGGAATTTTTTTACTTTAACTTTTGTATGCTCTTGTAATTTCTTATATTTCCTTGTATTTTTACAAGATAACAGTCTTTAAAACTGCTGTAATAACATAGCTTATATGCATTTTCCTACACTTTTTCAACAGCCTGTACTATTCCTGCCAATGCCATGAGTTCCTCTTTAGTGAATTGTTCTGTCTAGGTCTGATTTTATCCAGTGCTAGAAATTTGGGGTCAATAGACCTTTGTTCCATGGCAGATCCATAGAAATATAGAATCCTAGAGGGGTTTGGGTTGGAAGGGACATTAAAGCTCGTCTCATCCCCCTCTCTGCCATGGCAGGGACACCTCCCACTGTCCCAGGCTGCTCCCAGCCCTGTCCAGCCTGGCCTTGGGCACTGCCAGGGATCCAGGGGCAGCCACAGCTGCTCTGGGCACCCTGTGCCAGGGCCTGCCCACCCTCACAGGGAGTATTCTTTTCCTATTACTTAATCTAAACCTACAATTTTTGATTAATTCATTAATTTGAAATGGCAGTTGAACTAGTGTTTATACTTTTTGACATTGTTCTGTTGTCTGTTAAAAAAAAAAAGGTCAGGCAATATTAACATTTTGTATCTTAGTTTCATGCTTGTCTTTGTTTACTCCTCCAAAGCACATTTTGGGTATAAAATGACCATTCCATTTATTGTGTTGGCATGACTGGGGGGTAGAAGAAATGATGTGCTGTTGTTCATAAGAATAGCACCCCCTGAGTGATGGTTTAAAAAAAGTCTGGCTCCCAGACACACCAACCACTCACATCTCTGGTTGAACTCATCGTGAGCTGGGAGCACCATGTGTGAGTCAAACTCACAAAAAACACGTAACCTCATGTTGAAATCCTGCTTCAAATGTATTATACAATAATTGAATAATTTGTCAGACCAACACAACCTTTAACTGCATCCAGTGTTGCGGAATCAGACTCCCCACTGAGATACAACAACCTGGATATTAAGAAAACTTCCACAGGATGACAGGCAGAAACCTCAAACACCCCCAGCCTCGGCTCTGTCTCATCAGACTTTCATCTCTGGGAGACAATTACGAAAGCTCATGTGTTATAATATAAAACACTGAACTATTAGTGCCTGCTGACATGGAGAAAAATGGTAATAGTGTTTCTCTCCCACCTGCCTGTCCTTCAATTTAGTTTTATAGCGGTTGTCTCATAATTTTTAGAAGTTTCCAAAAAAAAGACTTAATGAACCTTTTCTAAAAGAAAGTGCCAAGCAAGCTAAATGGAGAAGTTGCTGCCAATTCTGCCTTTTTAATACTTTTAAAACAAATACAGATTTAGAGGCACACTCATAGCAAAGCTGTGTGCCAAAGGCCATCGGAACTGAAGACATGTTTTAGAATATATACATATAAAGTGGGTCTGATGAGTCACATAATTTGTTGCCTGGAGACAGAATACATTTACACGATGTTCTTTAATCTATTTCTAATTTATATGATGTTCCTTGGTCTAATGGGTTGGTTGCCTGTGCCGAGTGTCCAGCAATAGACTCCTAACAAGGACCACTCTATATTTATTCATATATTCTCCGTTACGTTCTCCATAATTCCAGAGAGATAATTACCCATGACTGTATTCTCCTTTCTCAAGTAAATTAAAGGGTTTCCCATGCAGGGTGTCCTCCTGGGACCACAAGGAGTTTTCTGAGGGTTTGTGATGGTTCAGGTACAAGGAGACTCCCAGCTTAGCTGTAACTTTTGAGGTCCTTCCTATTTTCAAACCGACACCTATGTCATCACTCCCATTACAGAAAAATTCCTCTAATCTGAAAAACCCCGCTGGTGGAAAACCTGCCCTCATCCCATGAAAAGCAAGAGGTACCATGGGGATGTTTTTGTTGTCAGTGAATCATATCTGGTAGGAGTTGTTTCTTTTCCTTGTGCCACAGCTCCAGCCCCCTCCGAGCCTCCCAGCCAATTGCTTTGGCTGCAGAAGCCCTTGGAAGCCCAGAGTACAGTAATTACTTCATTGTGTTGCTTTAAGAGGAAAGGAAAATAGTTATTACTGTGAGCAAGTGCTTCTGGTTTTTTTCCCCTATTGCAGTTGTGTGTTTTGGTTACAAAACGTACCCTACCCTGAAACGGGTGTTTTGAGACTTACTCTTGTTGAGGTGGAAGGTTGAGAATGGGCATCTGATTATAATGCAGCCACTGGTAATGACAGAAAGCATTGGCTTGGGGAAATGCTCTCCATTTATAAAATGGGAGAGAAAGTATTGCTGATAAATCTCTGTCCTGATTTGTTTCTGGAAGGTAACAAAAAGCAGCACAGTTGTGTTCCTGGAAAGCGAGCTGAGACTTGATGCTGATGTACTTCCATTTCATCTTCAGTTACAGAAAACTTAATGGAGATTTGACTTTTCCAAAGACTGCACTTACTTGTTTGCCCATCTGGATATAGGTGTAAATATGGAATTTATGGTTGGTCAACGGCTGAGATAAAGCTCCCCTAAATTCTTGGTCCTGCCTGTGAAGAAGTTGTTTTTCCATAAGGCTGTTCTGAAAAAAACTAAGACAGACAAAAGCCCAGCTCCAGTAAACTGAGATATCCCATTATTAGACATATCTAGAAATTTATGACTGGAAAAGGTATTAGGTTGTGACCTGATGGTCTCCTGCTGCTGAGGCTCCAATGGTGATTAGGAAGAAGTGATTTCATCTGCATGGCAAGGCTGCTGCCCTCATCCCTGTTTTATTTCTCATTGAGAAGCTGAACATGGCATTAAGGACTAAGAGGAAAAAATGCCTCCCCACACATCCACACAGAGTGTTATCACTGCCAACTCCTCTCTTCAAAGACCCCTGACTGAAGCTCTGTGTGACTAAGTCCACTTAATTCCCCCCCTAAGAGAGAAAAAAAAAGAAAAAAAGTAGAGTTCAGAAGTTCAAGGAGCTGTCCTGAAAACCACACGCTTGTGGTTGTCTGGGCTGCAGGCGGAAGAGCTCGGCTGAATCGCTCGGTGCTTGGGACGTGGTCACACTCATGTGATGTCTTCATTCCAGGCAAGCAATGGCCAAAAAGGTGGAAAGTGACACACACTGCTGGTGGGACATGACTACTCTTGGAAATGTTGCCTTAGATGTCACCTTGGGAGCTGTTTGAGATGAAGTATCTGGAAGGCTCATCCCAAGTTCTGGGAATGTTTAGCATAAGATTGTACATTCATGGCCTTGACAGGCTCGTATATAACCCTGAATAGCATCTCCCTTTCCTCCCAACTTGTGGAACTGTTAATAGTAGTAGTCTCCTGTAAAGCTTAAAGTACATAGAGCATTTAAAGCTTGTAACATTTATAGATTGCTACAGCAGCAGGAGAATCAAGCTAATGAAAGGATTGGGTGGGTGCCCTGAATTAATATGACCATAATCTAATTCATTTTTACTTCTTTCTGCTGCATATAAAACCTTCCTCTCTCGTCCAGCAGCACAATTAGGACCCAATTCACAGTCTTGTGGCAGATAATGGGAGGGTTCCTGCACAGTGGGGCTGAGAGGATTTGACCAGCAGGCCCTGGGCAAGGGCAAAGGGGTGATGGCAGAGGTGGCAGAGGTCCTCTGTGGAAGGTAGCAGGACATCTAGGAAAGAGGGACTCAAAATATGAGGAGTCAATAGGAAAATCAGAACCAGGGGGTAAAGATAAAATGCTGGGTTTTGAAAGGGGTGAACTGCTATCATTTGAATTAGAGATTTTATTTTCTTTTCCTTAAAAATGTCCATAGTATAGAGCCTACCTGCACTCTGATAGAGGCTGCTCCTTTCCATATGGCATTTTACCCTCCCTTCCCTGCCCTTGCTATTCCCTGGAGAAATTGTGTTTGCAGAATACTTCTTGTAGCTTTTAAGTGCAGTGAAACACATTTGACTGCGCTGTCTCCTTTTGTTCTTTGTTTCATCTCCATCTCCCATCCATTTTGCTTTGTTTCAGCCCAAAAGGAAGGGCTGTTGCATGCTCTGTAGCTCATCCCTGGGAGTCTCAGAGGGTGGGGAGGGAGCTGAGGACCTGCAAGCAGTCAGGTGGAGATGCTGGAGGGGAAAGCAGGATTTGGAGAGCAAGCAACGCATTGTGGATTGTTCTGACAGAGTTTGTTGAACTGTGTTACTGGATCACTGAGGCCAAGAAAATATTACGACACATGTCAGTGTAACAGCCAGTTCATGCTTCTGACCTTTTCATTTGCTTCTCAGAAGAGGAGTGTGACACTGGTTTCTATGTACGTGCTCTGACAGCCTTCCTTGTCTACTGGAGAGTTATGGAAAATAATACAATAACGCAATAAAGGACTATCAAACCCTTTTCCTTAAACCAAACCCCATGCATTCCATGCTAGGGTTTCAAAGCTTCTGAGCGCTCATAAGTTAAGGGATGGGCCTGTTCTAAGATGTGGAAAATTCAGTGAAAAACAAGGCGTTAAAGAAGGTAATAGCTGGACAGGATTGAATGGGGAGCACTGTTCTTCATGGACCTGTCCTGAACCTGTGCACCAGCACAGTTTGAGGGCTGCTGTTGTGCTTGGAGTAAACCTAAAACCAAAGCTGAAGCCACTTGCACTCATTAAAGAACTCGTGGCTGCTTTCACTGTGCTGGATGAGCAAACCTTGCCCTGGTCAGACACATATTCAAGTGAGTCTCTCCTATGTGTTGATGAGCTATTTATAACACCTTATTTAGGAGGCTCTCTCCATCACTTTCTTTCTCCATTGAGTCTATGAAGGCAGAGTACATCTAAATTAAGGTTCTTTTCTTACTTCTCTCCTGGAAGTTGTTTGTTTTTTGGGTTTTTTTGGGTTTTTTTTTTTTTTTTTTTGTTTTTCTGATTACTTAGTGTACAAGAGTCTCACAATAGAAGCTAAGGTAGGTGTCTAAATGTAAGTGGTGTTTACACCCAGATCTCTAATTGTGTCCTGAAACTTCATTCAGATAAGATACATCTTGTCCCTTCCTCCTCAATTGCTGTGCCTTGTTAAAGTGTTTCCAAGGTGGCTGCACATCCATCCTGATTCCACGTGCTTCTGTGAATACCTGGATGTTCATGGCAGCGATAAAATCTGTTTTATTTGAAGGAGCAGGAAAATACTGCCTTAAATAGAGAAATGCTTGTAGGGATTTGTGTCTCTAAGAGGTGAAGAAATAGCTGCAGTTGAGAAAAATTGTGGATTCCCCCCAGGTAATACAAGGAACAACCAGCACCTGTAGATTTAGGGCTGAATTAAAGTTTAGGTGGATGAATGCAGTTGTGCTGCCCAGAGCTCCTGCTTCCATCAAGCCAAGATGGATGATGGGCTCTGCAGGGACAGAGGTGTTTCCTTGCAAACAAGGGCACTACAGACATGCAGCTCACAGAATCACACAATCATTTAGGTTGAAGAAAATGCTCATGATCCAGTCCAACCTCTCTCTGCAGCTTCTCCATTTGCAGGCTCCACCTGCTCCATCCTTGGTCCCACTGTGAGGTGCCCATGTCAGATTATCCATCATCTCCTGGAGGGCTCTGTGTGCTGCCCCAGGGGCTGCTGCTGCTGCTCCTGGCCAGCCTGCAGAGCAGAGGTGCTCCCCTGCCTGTCTGCCTGCTCCAGCTGGTTGGAAGGGATGTGGTTTAGGATGCCAGCAGTGCATCCCACAATTAACATCTGCTTTGTCAGCCCCTGGTGTAATCCTCCAGATAATGCAGAGACCTCACTTGGTGCCTGCAGGGGAAGGGAAACCACAGTGCTGAAAAGGGCAGTGTCAGGATTCATGGAAGAGTCCCCAGGAAAACTCAATGTGCTGTGGTGAAAGACACCCGTACTGGGCTGAAACCTGCTCACATTCCTTGTGGAAGAGCTGTATTTCAGAGCCTTCCCTTAGACAAAATATCTGCAGGCAAAGCCGATGAGATCCCATCCCTGAGGAGCACCTGCAGGGCCAGGCTTGTGCTCTCCAAACCACTGATGAATGGCAGAGCAAAGCTGGGCAGCCTGTAAATACAATTATTTGTTTATTTACACAGAAACTCCCTCCTGTTCCTTGCAGGGCCCTGAAGGCAGAGCTTCACTGGGGTCTGTGTCTGCTGGTTTGGGCACAAAGCATGGCACAGGGGGCACCTGCCCTGGTTGAAAGACAGCTCCTCTGACTCATCAGCTGAAAGCAAAATGAGCTGTATATATTTAAAGCAAAGCCCTATTTTAAAAATTAATGATCTGCAAGGGAGAGAGGAGAAACTGCTTCTCTGTAATGCAGAAAAAGGCCCTGATGACCACAGCCTGGGTCCCTTTCCAGATGATGTCATCATCAGTCTAAATAATAAATTTTTAACGATGTGGAAAAAAAAAAAGGAGGAAGAAATAAAAAAAAAAAGAGGGGGACTCTGTTTCAATGAAGAGTCAAAGTAGCTGGTGGCAACAGGGTCTAAGGAAAATATATGGTTGTGTGAGGTTTCTGCCCTGTGTAATTAGATTATCCCAAGTGTAGGAGTGTGCTGCAAAAGGCACATTGAAATGCCACTAATTGAGTGCTCTGTGTCTTCCCCTGCCACGTGCCCATGGAAAACTGGGGTACTTGGGATATATAAGGCAAAGGGGTATTCTATAAATGGGGTTGCTAATGATAGGCAGTCGAGATTAGAAGGGGAAGCAGAGGCTCTCATCAGCCCAGAGAATGGGGGAGACTTTCCCCTCCTAAATAACAGGCCACAAGAATTCCACTCAAATGGATTTGAGTTGAGTTGAGTGTTGAGTTGACAAAGGTGAGCAGTGTGTGACCAGTGGAGAGCTCACACAGGCTCTTTAATGCAGTTTACATTCCTGGCAGCACATTCATCTGAAATGTGCTGGGTTTTTTTCCTTGGACCCCCCTGGGAAGGTGCTGCCCATGGCTCTGGGTGTGCTGTGCAGGTGAGAGGGCTCAGGGAGGCACCAGCACGGTGCCTTTGGAGGGGCTGAGGCACCAGCGTGGGCTCAGGGATGATGTTTTTTCACTTCACACTGACTCCTCATCGTGGGGAGCCCTCAGGCATTTTCCGTGAGACTCCAGCCAGAATTTTCACCAAAAAAAAACCCCCCTGATCCAAACCTTAGCTAACACTGGAATTCTGTGGGATATCAGAATGTGTCTGAGGTCATTTCAAGCTGTATTTTAAGTGACCTGACTCCCAGATCCTCCCGTTCAGGGCTTGAGCTCTGGTGCCTGTGTATTCCTGTAGGGATGAACTTCTCCATGAAGAACTTAGGAGCTAAGGAGACAAGACAGCAGCTATTCCAACCTGGCAGGAGAGGGGGATCACTTGGCCAAAAGCAACACAAGATTCATGCCAAAAGCTGTGGACCAAAGCTGCGTTTCTTGAATCTCAGTCTTGTATTTTCCAAATGTATTAACTCAAATTAAGTTTTGTGTGGACCTCAGCGATCTGAAAGTCAGGCCCTGAGAGGAACAGATGGGTTTCATGAGGTTTGGGGGTCTCTAATGGGAGATTTCAATGGTTTTAATACCCAAATCCACACCTTCTCCTCAGACTGTAAGGGACAGATTTATACCATGTTTTGTAGTGGGCTGATCCTAATACCCTTGTCGTGAGACAGATTTACTGGAGTTGTCAGGGCTGATTTGCTGTAGAAGTCAATACCTCAGCACGCCAGTACCTGAAGGAAAAGAGGCCTGGGCGTTTAACACCGTAAATATTTTATTCTTGCTCTGCCATACAAACCTTGCATGGCCTTTCAAAAACAACTTACTTCTATTACGCCCCAGTTTCTCACGAGTTAAGTGGGGATAACAACATTTCTGAGAGTGGAGTGAGTAAGGCCGATGAAATAAGGAGACTTCTGCCCAGGAAGATGGAAAAAATTGTATTTTCTCTCCTAGGCCCTGTTATTTTGTTTAAATGAATTTGTTCCTTTTTGCTGTTTTCATTGCTCCTGAAATAGTGACTGAATTTCCTTTCAGTTGTGTTCTGGTATGCAAGGGCACACACCTAGTAGACAACCTCCAGCTTTGTGGGTTGTTTAGTGGCTCTCTGTGTTGATGCTACTGTTCCCATAGTAAGGGAAAAAGTCACCTGGGACAGTGCTTGTTGGGGGTTGAGGGTGACATTTCTGGGGCCAAGAGGAGATGCTGAATTTAACAAGTGTGACATGGGTCTTCCTGCAGTTACCTGGTGGCGATGCAGAAGAAGAAAACAAATGTTCAGTCTTTACTGACAAGGGTTTTTGTCTGCTCTGGGCCCCCAGTGAGAAAAGCAGAAACTGCTGGGTTTTTGTTTTCTGCTGGCCAGGCAGGACAGGATCAAGAAGAATCTGAATCCTCAGGGTCACTGATACATCCTTTGTATGCCCACACTCCTTCCACCACTGGGAAACAGGCATTGAGTGTGCTACAATCTAAACAAAACTCACATTTTACTGCTCCAATACTGTTATTTAAGGGCTCCTTTTTTGTTATTAGCTTGCCCAGAGTCTGCCATGGATGGACAGCTTGTTAAGCTTTGGCTCAGCTTATGTGTGCTGAGCCTTTTGTCTGGTTTTGTCCCCATCACAGGGTACAAGTGTCTCCCTCTGTACAGAGTGGCAGTGGGCTGATGATAAAAATGAGCAATTTGGATAGAAAAGGGACACCAAGCTGGCCCTGAAAGCTGACACTCCAAGCTGTTTGGTGGAAACAAATAATGCTGCTGGGAGGACTGGAGTCACCTCACCATTCCTTGTGTGCATGGCACTGCCTGCAGTGGGGATTTTTTGGCAGCACGCTGGATGCAGAGCTGGGAGAAAAAATGGAAAGAGCTGCCAGGGGTTGTGTGGAGGGGCTGAGTCCTCAGAGAAAGTGTGAGCCATCACACTCGTCTGCAGGAACCAGCCTGCTCCAAAATGTGAGTTACACCATTTCTCAAATGCTGGATAGAGTAAGAAATGACTGGGAGGCCAATGATTCATTCTGGGTTAATGTAAAGGTACCAGAGGGGCTAATAGAGGGGAAGAAAATTGATACTGGCTTTGCAGTGTTTGTGGTGCAGAAACGTGTACAAATGCTTCCCAGGGAAAGAGTGAAACAATCTGATGCAATATTAAAGCCAAAAAATACCCACCCAACAACAAACAAACAGCCATGGGGACACAGGGGCTGGTAACAGTTGTTTGCAGGGCTGTAAATCAGAGCAGACTGCACAGGTATTTGTGCATAGTGCTACATTTCACTGCAGCTAAGAAAAGGACCCTTGTGAGATGGTAGGAATTGTATGGGAAAATTTTGGTTGAATTGTAGCAACATGATTATTGTGTCAAATGCACTTTGGTGCTCATCCCTTGAGTCACAGGAGGGGCAGTTTTGACCCTTTGGGATGAATACTCTGGGCAAATTAAACTGGCTATTAATGCTATATATAGTTGAAAAGGCAATGGTAACACTTTATACACTATGAGTGTGTTCTGTTTGTTACAGAAACCCATATCTGTAAAAAAGCAATTAGAAGTGCTTCCCTTAAAAAAAAAGGCAATTGAACTCAGTGAATGAACTGCAGGAATTGTACAGCTTCCAGAAAATGGTGGTAGTGAAGCATTTGTGGGATTCATAAAGTCACCATAAATTCCTAACTGAATATGGATTCACTCTCCAACTCTAAAACCACAAGATTTATTTCCTGCTGGCAGGGGAGGTGAAGTTCTCGGAGCTGGATCTGCCTGGAGCATGCCAGCAGGTGGGGGAAGCACCAGTCTGCTCCCAGACTTTCAGTGTTCCCAACACCACCTTGACTGGCCACATCCTTTCAAGATGAGAAGACAGGGCTGGGGTTTGGTTCTGTTTGAAGATCTGTCTATGCTCTCAGTACTTACATGGGAATTTGTTAATGCTCAACATGTGCTGTTGGGAAAGAGGATGAGGTAGTGGGACACCACTGGTTTCACTCAGGAAGATCAAGTTTTGGCACCAGAGCTGACTTTGAAGTGACAAAAGCTCTGTCTGCACGTGGGGATGCTCGGAGGTGCTTTCCTTGTTGTCCGCTGCACCTGAGCAGCGGACAAGGACACACAAGAACAAGGATGAGAGGGAATGGCCTCCAGCTGATGGAAGGCAGGCTTAGATGGGATATTAGAAGAAATAGGAGTGGTGAGGCCCTGGCAAAGGTTGCCCAGAGCAGCCTGGTCTGGTGGAAGGTGTCCCTGCCCATGGCAGGGGTTGGAGCCAGATGATCTTTAAGGTTCCTTCCAACCCAAACCATTCTGTGATTCCATAAGTCTGGTAATGGTTGCTTTTCCATGTAATCCCTTTGTCCCCAAGACTGGAAGTTTCATGCTCTCAGGAGGGGATATTGCTGTGGAAGGTGGAGGCTTTCCTTGCATTTTTTCCCCCTCTCTGCACATTCCCACTGGGCCTTGGTTCCAGCTCCTTTCCGACTCCTCTTCCAGCTGTGTTGTGCTTCCACTACAGAAGGTAAGAAGGACACCAGCTGTGACAGACAGAGCTTTGACTCTCTGACTGCATGCAATGGTGATGAAAATATGCATATTCCTGTGGACTGGGGGTGGGGAAACTGGAGAATAAGTCACCACTTCAGGTTGGATGGAGTAAGACAAGGAGATACAAACTAAGAGTTTCTGGATTGCAGTGGAGAATTCTAGGGCTGTGGAAATGTGTAATTATTTGCTCCCTGTCAGAGATGAATGGTTGTGTCTCTCTCTGAAGTCATTTGCATAGTTGGGTGAATGAGATTGCACTGATTTAATGTGTCTTCATGAGTCTTTTTACAACCATGGGAGCCAGAAATGGCTTTTGTTGTTGTTGCTTTTTTTAATGAAAGCTGACGTTCTGGAGCACAAGTCAGCAGGAAGTGAGGGTAAGTTTATTGGCTGTTTTGGTGGGGCCTGGAGAATAATTTTGCTTTTCTCCTGCCTTTTGTCTATTCAGACTGTAAATTCATTGAAGCAAGGACTGCTTTCTACTGTGTCTTTATAGCACTTGCTGCAATGGATCTGTGCTCTCAGCTAAATCCCCTGAGGCTTAACAAAATATAAATTAGGATAATGGTATAATAAGTTAAATGTTAAATGGTCATGAGGGGTGGTTTATTTACATGAATTATCACGTTAAAAAAAACCAAACAAAGTCCTTCTGAAATCCTTGTGGGAGTTTTAGCTTTGTGGCAAAACCTGTTCATTATTCTACAGCATGGTCTTATAGAGGTTGTGTCCTGTTTTAAGGAAGAAGTTACAGGCTGGTTTCTTATACCTTGGAGCATTTTTCAGTACTTAAAAGGACTACAGGAGAGCCTGAAAGAGGTGTTTAACAAGGACATGGAGTGATGGGACAAGGAGGAATGGCTTCAAATTTACAGAGGGCAGGTTTAGATTGGGTATCAGGAAGAAATCCTTCCCTGTGAGGGTGGGGAAGCCCTGGCCCTGGCTGCCCAGAGCAGCTGTGGCTGCCCCTGGATCCCTGGAAGTGTCCAAGGCCAGGCTGGGCAGGGCTGGGAGCAGCCTGGGACAGTGGGAGGTGTCCCTGCCATGGCAGGGGGTTGGAATGAGATGACCTCCAAGGTCCCTTCCAACCCAAACCATTCTGTGAGTCTATTATTTCCGTCTTCCTGTACTCCAAGCTTCTCTAAGCTGAGTTTGCTGTTAGCAGTGGGAAATTACTCCTTGCAATTCTTTTCCACAGACTTGAGTGATTGCTTTGTATTCAACAGTGCCTTGGGCAGAACTTTGGCACCCAGGAGTATATCCTGGAAACATAAAATAAATTCTCCCTCCTTCAGGCTCCTATGCGGAGTAATCTTCCATCTGTTTTATTAAGAGAGAATGCAATGCTCAACTGGGCAGATGTGACAGAGGTGTGCAAGAGAGCTGCAGCAAGTCTCCAAAGATCTAGAGCAGATTTGGCTCATTTATGTTGTGTGAAAAATGATAATCCTAATCCTATTCCACAATCTGCCAAATCTGAGCCCCCACAAGCAGCAGCTCGTTCTCCTGCAGGCAAACCCAGAGTCTGTGAGGTGCCTTGCTTGGGTCAGCGCTGACACCTGTGGGCCCATCCATAGTTCAAGGAAAACTGGTCTCCAGCTCTTGCTTTTAGTGTCGTTAAGGTCTTAAAGGAGGTGATCAAGAAGGGATGACTGAGAGGGGAGCTCATCAGTGTCTGCAAAGAGGGCTCAGATCAGGGACCTGGCTCTGCTCTGTGGGGCCCAGCAGGAGGACAAGAGGAGCCAGCAGGAAATTATACTCAGCAGTTCCACCTGAACAAGAGGCAGAGCTTCCCTCTGCAGAGCCCTGAACAGGCTGCCCAGACAAGGTGTGGATTCTCCCTCACTGGAGATATTCCAGAACCATCTGGACTCAACCCTGTGCCCTGGGCTCTGGGATGACCCTACCTGCATGGGGTGATTGGGCCAGATGACCCATTATGGTCCCTTCCAGACTGACCCATCCTAGGATTCTGTGATCAGCAGCAAACCTTTCTCCTATTCCCAGATATTCTTACTCCTTGTATGAATCAGTGGCCTGTCTGTCTGTCAGTGCTGCTGTCCCTGGCAGCACTGGCTGCCTCGAGGTGACTTGCCAGCTGTGTTATCAAGGCAGCTGGAGGCCTGCTTGAGGCTTTGCAGAGTGAAGCAGCCCTAAAGCTGATGAATTTTCCTACCACAAGCCAGCCCTATTTGCAGGTTCCTCAGTGATGGGATGCACATCCTGCATCCCTCCCTGCTCCTTGATGGTTCCTGGAGGCCAGAATACCCCAGCTGCTTTCTAGCACTCTTTGATTCCAACTTTTGTGTACCTGCCCCTCTGAAGCACCCGTTTCTGTGATAGATCACCCTTGTTTTTCCATTTCCAGAGCAGACAGCACAGTTCAGACATGCCAGAGAGCCTCACTCCAAATATAGACCAGTGTAGGAGAGCCAGACTGAGGCCAGGGGTCTGTCAACAGATAGCCCAGCTTGGGAGGAGGCAGTAACAGGATTTGCTGTCAGCTCCATGCCAGTTGCGACAGCACCACGATGTTGCTTGTTGTAGATTAATGTGGGAGAAGGTCTTTGCCGACAACCCCTGCAAAACAGCTCAGCTTCAAGTGGAATTACAGTGGTCCTTTTAGATCAGTGTACTTTTGCCAGCTGATCCCCAACAGCACTCCCAGCGGTGGGGAAAGCTGAGACTATTACTGTAAATACAAAAGGAAGACATACTTGGCATCCCTTTACATTAGAGCTGGCTCAGAAGAACGTCTGCGTAGCTGCTCCACTGCCAAGATGGATTGTAGTCAGATAGTACACATTGCAAAGGAACCAGAGCACACACTGAGATCTGTTGGGGTTTTTTAACAATAGTTTATTTGTGTTTCAAAGGGATAGTTACAGGAATCCAGATCAATATGCTTGTCCAGAACTGTGCCTTCCTATTTTAGGGCCTGGATGAATAGGAGGTTACTTGAGTTCACATGCATATTGAGGGACCCGTGCCTGCGGTAATGCAGCTTCCCAGGCTTGTTACTTTTCCTTTTTGAAAGTGAACGTGAAAGAGCTGCAAGGCTGAAGTTGGCATTGTTCTGGTTCCCGAAGTTTTTTTTCCCAGCAAAGTCCGTGTGGCATTGCATGTTTGAGGCTCTTTGTGAACGTGAGGTCGTGTCTCGACAGGAGGTGGTAGGAGCTGAGCCAGCCGATTTGGACCGGATCAAACACTTCTGAAAGGGAAGGAAGATGGGGGGGCTTCAGTTTAAATTCTGATTATTTCTTTTTTTTAAAGGGAAAATTATAGAAGTTCAACTGCTTTGATGAAAATAAGTTTGGCGTTTCCCAACCCTATGTTCTGAAACCATCTGTGTGTTTTCATGGTTTCAGCACTCTACACCGTTTGCTGGGACAAGAAAAATGGTTGACTAATGGAGTTGGTTGCATGGGACCAGAAAAAAATTATGTCTGGTTGTTTCCGTTTCTGAGATCTTTTGAAAAAGCAAACAATGAGTTATAACTTCTTGAAATTAGACCTGGAAGAGCTTTGAAAATCTTGGTTTGGGCCCTGTTTTTTCTCGTCTGATCTTGGTGTGTTTTTAAGGGATACAGGCAAAACAGGAGTTTTAATAGACAGAGGTTCTTAGATGGTCAGTGCAGGAGTGGGATATTTTCCTATCTAGAATTTCAAGCCCTGATTTATAGCTGGCAGTACATTTCTGACAGTTTTAGGCAAGCGTGTGCCACTGCTGCACCTGTGTTTGTGGGGGCAAAATCATCTCCTTCACTTGAGCATATGCTAATGATGGATTATTCTGCTCGTGCTTTGAATGGTGCCACTGCATATTTTGTGAAGTGTAGACTCAACAAAGGATATCAGCAGACAGAGCCAGTTTCTTCTGAATTTCAACCTACGACAACTTTCTCAGCACACGCTGAGCCACGTTGATCCAAGGGACTGTCTTGACGGGTGCCTGCCAGGTCAAATCCTGGTGTCATCTGGCACATTTCTGATGTCTCTGGCCTTACTGATGACATCCCGTTACATGAGGAATTTTGGCCGGTGCATGGTGTTCTCCTTTCAGCTGTTTTGCATAGCTGAGGAAGACACCATCCTGACTAAGTGCAGTTGGCAGCAGAGTGTCTGGTCTTTGTGTGAGAAGGGTTTCTTGGCTCCTGGCTTATTTTTCTGCATTTTTTCCCTCCTTCCCCCATGTGTTTGTGCATTGCTGATGGATGATGGGGCAGTCACTGGTGGGGACACTCTTGGAGGAGCTAGAGGCACTGTGGCAGTCCCAGGGGAAAGCAAGAGAAAGGAGTTGTGGTTCAACAGCCCTCACTGTTAAGAGCATTAAAAGGTGAATGGTTGGGAAAGTTATGAAAAGGATGTGGATTGCTTTCTTCAGTTTGGCACTAATTTTATTGATCTATTTTTACCCAAGCTGATGGGATGGGGGAGTGTGGAAGCCTTCTTAGTCACCCCAGCACTGCGAGGGAAAGCAATGGCATTACCAGGCTTTAAAGAAGCAAGGGAAGACTTCCAGATATGCAGGAATTAAGAACCAGGCATAATTGTGGGGGATATTATGAGAGCAGCGATCTTCCCAAATCCAGGTCGATTTAAAAAGAAACTTTTAGCATATTTCTGACCCCAGAGAAATAAGGGGCTGGTCCTCCAGTGCTGTGATGAAGGGACAAAGTGAGCACAAGTCCAGAGGACTCTTGCACAATCCTTCCTGGCCCTGGCTTAGGACTTGAAGTCCCTTGCTGTCCTGAGCACAGTAGAAAACTTTGTGCACTGACATTGCCTCTCAGATGACTGGCTGGGAAAGGATTTCTTTAGGGCTTATTCTCCACCTCCACCCACACTTGCAGTCCCAGAGTCACCAAAGAAAGTTGTAAAATATTCTGCCAAATGTTTTCTCAGTTAATTTCTTTAGGCCTTTTGGTATTCAACCCCTATTTTGATTATTGATTTGCTTTGTCCCTTAAGAAAATTTCCCTTCTGGGGGATGATCCTTAGGCATTGGTTGTGTGGGAGACTTGTACAGAGGCTGCCTTAGCAGTTGTCACCTTGCAAGTACTCACAGGCAGTGCTTTTCTCTGTGCACATTTGTGATCTGGGAGTTCTATTTAGCACTTCTTGATGGGAATCAAATCAGGTTGGATTTCAACACCTCTCGAAGAGAGGGAAGGCACGGCACTGACTGCATTGCAGGGAAAAATCCCAGCATGTCATGTGGCTCCTCAGTGCTTGTTCCTCACTTTGTTTTTACTGTTCCTTGAGCCAAAGGACTCTACTCCTGTTCAGGAGTAACATCACTGAACCAGAGCAGTGACTAAAAGTCAGAGGACTTGCTTTGGTGTAACAAGAAGCCTTTTGCTTCTGCTTTCTTATTCTTTGCACAACTTTTGGAATAAACTGTAGCTCAAGGTTTGTGTGTGGAGTCCACCTTTGTGGAGCAAAAAGTACCTCCTGTTCTTTTGGCTGAAGAATGGAAGAGAGGACATTGTGCCACCTCAGGCTCAGCCCAAGTCACTTCATCAGCCCCTCACTCTCAAAAAAACCTGCTTTGGACTTAGTTCCAGCCTCCCCTGGCTTTTGGATGTAGAGGATCATCAGCAGTGGCTCCCCCACCCTGGGGTGATGGAAGTCCAGTAAGTTTGATGGAAGTCCAGTAACTTTGATGGAAGTCCAGTAACTTTGATGTACAGGCAGCAGAGCAGTTCTTGCAGGAAGTTTACAACAACATGTTCATTTATCAAGATTTCCTATCTGTGTGTGGCTGGAGAGGGATAAATCCAACACATTGATTCCTTTAGTATGTGGGTTAATCTTGCCTCAGCCGTTCCTGAGCTGGGGGAAAGCAGGAGAGCTGCTCACTGCACACCCAGGGCAGCTCACTGTGAGGTGCATTCTGATGAGCTTCACCTCAGCACTGCAAAGCCTTGGCTTCCTTAGCAGCTCTGCTCTTCAGCATCCCAGGAGAACCCCCAAATAAATTACCAATTACATTTTGTGCCTTAATTAAACAGAAAGGTGGGCATATGCTCCAGCTTCACTGGGAACCACAGCATTAACTAATCTGAATGATGTCAGAGTCAGCAAACTGGGCCACTGCTCTCTGCCTCTCTTCACACAGCAGTGATTTGCCTCACAGATCCCCCTGTGGGTGGGGAGTTCTGTGTCCTCCTAACCTGCCCAAGAGAAGTTTTGAGACTTGGGGATGGTATGAAGAGCCTTGAGCACCGGGTGAAGTCACAGGGTGCCCCATGCCATTAAGGGCTGGATGGAAGATGCTCAGAATTCTATGGCATCCAAGCCCTGTGTGTAATTCCTGATATTATTAAAGCAAGGAGTGTATCCAAAATTTGCGCCACAGAGGGAAGCATTGGCAACATGACAGGAGCCCAAAGGTTGTGTTTCATTTGCATGCGTATTTGCATAATTGCAAATGCATGAGATGCACGTTAATAATCACTCCTTGCATCTTTATCATTCTCAATAAGTACAGAGAAAATTTCTTGCTCTTGGAGTGCATCAGCAATAAAAACCTGCAGTGTCCTCATTCTGTAATCGCAGGGAATTAGGGACACCTTGGGAGGGACATGTTTTATCATTCTGTTGATGTGTTTGCCCTTAAACCTGTAGTCCATAAAATTTAACTCTGGACTTGTTTTGGGTAGGAGAAATTAACTGTGAAAGAAAAAATAAATTGACTTTTTTATACTTAGAGGGGGTATTTTGAGGAGCCTAAAGAAGTTGGGACCTGGATCCTATTGAATTTTAGAGGAAGTTCCACTGTCTCTGTTCAAAGCCTCAGTAAAACCTCATGGGGCATGACCAAGGATGTGTGTATATTTTTTTGGGTATATAGAGACTTTTTGGGACAGACTGGGAGTGTTGAGTTGGATGGAGCTCTTTGCTCCAGATATATGGTCTGATACTGCCCCTGCCACAGACTTTATTTCTCAAGTAGGCAGAACCCAAAAAAGATTGGAAGAGGGAATGCAGTCAGAGGGTTTTGCATATTGGAAAGAGCTCTTCTTTACCAGCTTGCCTGTTTTTTTTTTTTCCTTATCAACTAAATTTCTCTAATTCTTGAGCTTTGCAGTCATTCCTTCTGACACCTCTGCTCTGCATTTCACTGTGATGGCATCACTCAGCTGCTGACAATCACAGTGGCTGTTGTTTGGAGAAGGACAGATTTCTGCAGCTGAGTAAATGATGCAGGTGTTGCAGAAGAGACCAAACTGATGGCCTGGATTTGATGGACCAGTGCTGAGTTCCAGCCTGAAAAGCCTGGGCTTTGCTCATGTACTTCTGCAATGTTTTTGTTACAATTGGCCCGAAAAGGAGAACTCAGTTCAACAGAAAACATTTTTTGACTTTCTAATGTTTGTTTTCATTTTTTCTCAGATTTAAATATTTCAACATTTTTTCAGGCTGGGGGAGATGGTAGGATCCAATTACATCCATCCAAAACCATCACTGTCCAGTGGCTTGGATAGAGATGACTCAAATTCAGAGTCTTCCTTTTCTTTATCTGGGCCTTGAGTCAAATCTAGGTGGGTACCTTAATCACATTAGAGGGCATTCTGGAATAGATTTATGTGTTCCATCTTGATCTTCTTTTAAAACAATAGTGTAGCTGAAACTTATCACTACAGTGTTTGCTTCGAGAAATCAAGATTTTCTCTAAAAAACAAATAAATGTCAACAGGAATCATTGATATTCTTCCTTTATCTTCTCTGCTGTAGATGTTGTAATTATGGAATATCAACTTAATTGGTAGAGACGGGATAGGTTATGAATTCACTGCTGCAGCATCTCAGTCTAATTTCTCTCTTGGGATATTGGCTCCAGAGTTGTCTCAGTGAAAAAGGAAATCTTCATTTGTCCAAGGAAGCAACAGGCTGCGCAGAAGCGGACAAGCCACTCTCAAGCCTTGTTCTGCATGAGAGGAGTCCCATGATTTTTCAACAAGCAAAGCCATGTTTCAGGCACCTGCTTTTCCTCAGGAAGATGAATTCATTGCTGCTGATCGACTGCTCCACTGCGCAGTCTCTCAGGGATCTGGGAAATTGCTGAGCTTTGGCAGAATTGTCTTTGCACTTCCATTTCAGATGTCTTCAAATGTTTCTAAACTTAACACATAGGAGACTGAGAAGGCATTGATTGGTTTCTGTGAGGCAGAGATCTCTCATTTTCCTTCAACGGGATTGCGCTTTACCCTTCAAATAATGTTTGTGCCCTCAGAGTCATTGTGGCTTCCGTGCTTACTTTGAAACTGTATTGATCATGTAATTAAAGTGTCTTCTGCCCACCTCAGGAATCCAGCACGATTGAGACCCAGGCTTCCTTGTCTGGTTTCAGAAACCTCAACCTGTCCTTCATTTTAATCTTAACTCCCAACGTGATTCTTGCAGTTACTTGCAGGTCTTGCAGCCTCCTGAGAGTCTACAACCACGCAGAATTTAGTCAGATTTAGATGGAGCTCAGTCTGCTCTGTGCTAATTCCAGTCTTGCATTGCAACTGCCTCATTTTAGTGGTAGTAGACTGCTGCCCAAGGGAGATTTGAAGAATCACTGTGCCAAATGCATGGAGATACATTCCCTTGGCTTTCACTCACTTCCAGCAATGCAATGGGAATTATTCTAGTACTTTTTTATTTAAAATTATTCATCTGATGGAAAGATGAATGCAATAATCACCATTCACTCTTCAAACCCATCATTGGGTCGCTTTATATCATCTGTGAATGATGCCAAAGGTGTTTGGACAAAAAGCCTTATGGAAAGATGTCTGGTTGATTGACTAAATTAACTACAAAGTGGACCAATAAAATTTAAAAAAAAAGGCAAGACAGTCAATCATACAATCTCTTTTCATCTCTGCAATATCTTTCACAGCTGCTACTTCAAAGCCCTTCACCAAGTTATCAATATTTCTAAGAGCTGTTAGGGATAGATAGCACAATTCCAGATGCAACTAAATTATTTTGGGAAAGAAAGGGTTTAAAAAAGATGTTTTAAGGAATAAAATACACACTAGTGACTAGAGGAGGCAAGTCCAGAGAGAATGTGAGTACACTCTGGCAGAGAGCTGAGGAATATAATGCAAAAAGCCTATTGGCCAAAAGTTTTTTGTCCAAGACTTCCAAAGTCCAGCATTACCTATAATCATGTCCAATCTCTTGCTGATCCAAAAGTCAATTTTTCAACTCAATTCTGAGTGAAATTAGAAACCCATGTAGAGATCTCAGATTGGTGAAAAAAGCCTGTTACCATGCATGCCAGAGATCATTCCTGCTGCCACATTCTGGACCAAGTGCAATTTCTTCTAATAAAAACATTTCTGGCAAAGCTGTGCATTAAGAGTTAGTGTAATCGAATCTGGATGTGAGGAAAGCATGCAAACTTGCTTCCAAGTCAGCAAGAGTTAGGCAGGATTTAATACTCCATGTATTTTTATTATGATATAAAAAGCTGTTACATTGGTATTTTTAATACATTTATCAAAAGGAAACTGCAAATCCAAAGTCACTTCCAAATTTCCCACTGATACAGGAATGAGTAGCTGAGACAATACTGAAGTGAACTGAGGCAATGGGATTTTGTAATCCGTGTGCAGCTGCCAGGAGAGCAGTACTTGGGTTTGACTTTTAACCAGTTCTCATCAGACCTGTGCAAACATTTTCGCTGAGCATTTGCTGTAGCGTGAAGCTGATTTTTTCCCCCTGTCTGCTCCGTCCATGCACATTTTTGTTGTTTTTTTTTTGTGAACGTTTCAGCAACCCAGGAGAGCTCCTGGGATGACAAAGCCAGTCACCAGTCATGCACCAGCAGCTCCCACCACAGCCAGCACCACTTACTTAGGGGCCTAAGAATAGGAGGCGGCAGACATTTCTATTAAACCCTCTTTTTTAAAAAGAGCTTGGCTCTCATTTACTCGTCTAAATAAGGTCCAGATTTTCAGAAGAGCTCCACAGATTGCGTGCTGAACACTTGTGAAAATAGAGTCTACATTTCACGTCTACTCTGGGGCTCAAGGCTCGCAGAAAACTGGCCTCAAATTTCTTGTTCTTGGACAAACAGGAATGTTTGGGGATACCTCAGGGTTGGTTCTGCCTGTTGGTTGTGGGGTTTCCACCGTTGTGACGCCATCCAGGGCGAGTGGTGGGGCTGGTGTGGCATCCTGTGGGATGCTGTGGGAGGAAGTGGTGAGGGGCCTCCAATACAGGAGATGGGCATTTCCTTCCCTGCTCTGCTTTCGGGGTCTGGCTGGGACTTTCAGGCTGCTCAAGGGATGTTTGAGGGTCAAATGCAGCTTTTGAGTCCTAAAAGTGAAATGCTCTGCAAGGACATGTCTTTGAGGCCTATTTCTGCTCTTTGATGTGTCTCTCAAAGGAGATGAGGGTAGCAAGGGCATGCAGGCATTTCCCAGTCGCCTTCTGTGTTGGCCTTTATGACTTCTTGGGGTGTTTGTTTGCCTTCTAAAATTCTTGCCTCCGATGGATTTGTGAGGGCAAATGCATGAGTGCTATAAATGGTGTTTGGGAACTAAGCTAATAGAGAATGTAAATCCCATGCATCCACTTTAGAGCAGCCATGGGGTATCTCCAGTTTTTATTCCTCCTCAATGCTGACTACTTTTGGGTGCTAAACGACCTATCCAAAAAGGCTGACTGTACTCCAGTAACTTTCATCCTGAAAACCCTAAAACTACACAGCAAATATATTACATAAACCATAGAGGGATCGTTTTACCCATCTTTAGAAAGCAGCTTTTGTGGGTTTGGAAACTGTGAGCTGAGAACAGCAGTGTTATGCAGGAAGCATCATTTTTAATCAGGATGTTTCATCTACAAAGTGAAAGTCCCTTGCCAAAAGCACTCTCATCTCTGACCCCTTATGCAATGATATAATATAGTTCCTCCAGGGGTATGAGAGATGCTGAGGTCAGTTTTGCCATGTAGTCTGAATTACTGATATTAAAGAGGATTAAATGGTATTTCTACCACCTGGTACAGTTAATAAGACAGCATCCAGATCAACTGTCTTGAGCCCTGTAAAATAATCATAAGGAGTATACAGTTCTTTAATGGCAATAAAAGTATAATAAGGTCTTCTAAATAGAGCAACAAAAGTTGAACAAACACAGTATTAAAACCCTATATATTATTAGAATTTTTTTAGAAGTCCATAACAAGGAGATCCTTTGGCACACAAGTACAAAATCAAATTTAACAAGCAAGTTAAATAAGCAATTAGGAGTGGGGATTTTAAACTCCTTTCCAGTCTCAGTTGCTCTAATTCAGCACAAGTGGAAATCTGCCCTGTGTTTTGCAAACTTTCACTGGTGATGGCTGTACCTGAAGGGTTACTAGAGATTGGTATTTTTACAAAAAAAGAGAAGACCTGATTCTCATGGTGTGTCAGATTCCCCAAAGTGACCTTTCCTTCCATACCACCCTTGTGTCTGAGAGCTTACCCAGGATATTGGAGACCCCTATTCAGCTTTCTCTTCTGCCTGAGAGAATTCAGACCTAAATCTCCTTTTTTTCTAGAAAGATCTTTGACCAGAGAGCTGGTTGCTCTGCACTTGGTGAGTTTTCCAGTATGGCAGTAGGTTTTACTGGTCCCTGAATCAGAATGGAGGAGTAATTAGATAAGGAGGAGGGGAAAAAACCGAGACTTAATGCCTTGTAAAATTGTCTTTGCCAATGACAGGAGACCTGAGTTCCAGCTATAATTCCAAGATTGTTAAAGCATTTCCCACGGCACAGCTGAGCAAGTAAAGAAGCAAAACCAAGAGGAACTTGGGGAGTTCAAAGGAGCTGAGTAAGGTGCCCTTAGGGTTGGCAGAAATGTTTTGTGCATAGAGATCCAAATTCAGAATCTAAATCTGAAGATCCAAGTCTTATTTTGGCCTCATCCTGACGCACTCAAAAAAATTGCCATGGTCTTAAAAATGCATATACAGCAAGACATATTGTCTGTTGGATGAACTCTCCCAGGAAACCATAGTATCTTCCTAGATCAGCCACTGGGATTTTACTGGCAAACTGTGACTCAATGTGTGAGGTCGTCAGATGCTGCACATTGGAGGGGCTCCATGGCTGATACTGCTGCTATTTGTATTTGCACCACTGCCATCTGAGGAATTTGGTCTCTTATAGCCATAAAGAAAGGGAACCATCTACTCAGCTTTTCTAGCTATTGAATCTGTTGTGGACGGCCTTAAAATAAGGTGGGAGTTTTAAACCATTCTCTTCAAATGTTGTTACAAGAGGGATTTTAGAGGGATTTTGCAAAGCTGGACTGGTGTGCTGCCATCCCTGGCAATTCTTTGTTGATAATGGACTCCGCCACCTCTAAAGTCTCTGTTTCTGCAATTATTAGAAATGTCATGGATGGCAACTGACAGACAAAGTAAAGACAACCAACTGTTTTGGAGGAGTGTGGTGCTTCAGCCACATTTTTGCTTTGCCATTTTCATACAGCATCTGTCTTGCTCAGGAGCAAGTCCTCATTTAACTCTCTGCTCAACAGCAGCATAGCAGCAGCACTGGCCCTGCACTCAGCACTAGATGTGTCCCTTTTCATTCTCCTTTGTGTGACCGAATACTTGCCTTCAGTTATTTTATTTTTCCCAAAGAAACTTTTATCTGTAGCCACATGTGCAAAACTCTGAAATGGACTGTTTTAAATCTACTCAAGGTCACCGAAAAAAGATATTTTTAAAGTAGCTAGGGCTCTTAAAAGTCCTTTTGGATTCCCCAGAAGCAAAAAAAGCAGCATTTACCCTGTAAGCCTTATAGATCAAGGACTTGAGTATCTTTCAACATCCTAAGGCCCGTGCAGACTTTAAACTGGTATTCCCAGCTCATTTGCCAAAAGAAGAAGAGGAAAATGAAATGAACTGAAAGCTTGTGCCTTGAGGTCTGCTGCAATGGGCCTTCTGAAGTCTGGAGTCGGAATTGTTTCAATCTATGTAAATATCGGGAAATTAAATTCCATATGTCCCATGCCAGATGCTCCCAGCTGCTGCTGCTGTGTGGGGAACGGTAAGTAGACAGTTTAGCCTCGTCAAGGAAGGGGGGAATGAAAAATAAAAGGGGGGAAATTGTTATTTTGGGGTCGGGAGGGTAATGTGCACAAGTGGCTATGCCAGTGAGCTGACAAGCCAAATCACTGCACAGCTGTAAGTGCTGTGTGAGCCTAAAAACTGGGAGATCCCAGTGAGAACTCTGCAGTTCTTGGCGTGAGAGCTTGGGCCTAATGTACATTGTTTATTTCAAAGTGTACAGAAATCGTGTGCATATGGGAAACAGTCAGGTTTGGACCATGAGTGGCTTGAGTGGGTAAATCTAACTTTGTTGTAGCCTGGAAAAAACAGGCCAGAGCAGGGAAAGGTCCATCACTGAACCAACTGGCCATGGCTGGGGACTGCACATAGCGCTCATCATCAGCCACTGCCACCCTGTCCCTGTGCCAGGCCATAGCCCACTGTTATCCTTGTTCTTCACCCTGGTTTTGCCTTTAGGCCAGGCCTTATCCCTGCTCTATGCTGTGCTCACACATTGATTTCATCAGTTTGTTATTTCTATTCCGAGCCTTGCGCCATGGAAGGGAAAGAAGTAGAACGGCGCAACCACAACTTTAAACGACCTGTTCTTAAAAAAGCCCCACACAGCCTAATGAAACTAGAGATTTAGGAATCCTCGTGGAAACTCCAGCTGCCTAAAAATAGGCAGTGCCCCTCTTGTGTCCACAGGGATCCTTTGCCGCGCTCCTGGCTGGCAGTGCCGCCGTGCCCCATCGCGGCTGGAGGCGTGTGGAAGGGCTAGGCCCTGGCTGGCTGTTCCTGCCTCCCTCCCCCTTTTTGTGTTTTTTCTAAGGTGGTGACAAGGTGGAACGGGCTCCAAGAGAGAGAGAGGCCTTGTGGCTTTGCCCCGCCATCGCTGCAGACGTTCAGTAAACACGAGGGAAGTCGGAGCCCCACAGCCGGGGCGCGGGAGGGAGCAGGCGAGGAGGGCTGAGCGGTTACTCAGCATTTGCTGTCTGAGGTGAGAGTTACTGTGGAAAAACCCGGCCGTTTTATTGTTCTAACCTTTATTTAAACATAGAATCTCTAGCCTGTTTTTCCACAGAATTTAAAATAGAGGTTTTTTTCTGCCTTGCGATCTCCCCATCCAAATTCTGAGGTATCGCATACTCACGTATTACTTCATGGAGGTGACAGAGGGGGAGGCTAGGGGAAAAAAATAGCCAAAATAGCCAATGGCAGCATGTGGAATAAACCCATGTGCGTGTAGGTCTCACGAGGAGGGTCAGCTGCTACAAGTCTGCCAAAGACTGCACTGGCTTTTGACTTCTCCCTCCATCCTCCTTCCAGCATAAGGGACTCAGACCTTGGGGCTGCCAACAAAAACCGCTGTTCCCCCATGCAGTGCCTGTGAGAAGGGCTTGGGGTGGCCCCTGTCCCACCTGAAAGAATTATTTGTAACCTTCTGTGGCAGAGGAATATCGTTTGAGGTGATGTTTTGTAGTGGCGTGCCTGGAAAAAGAAATGTGTGTGTGGCAGGGCAGAGAATGTTGAGTGAAGGGGTTTCCTCAGTGCTGCTGGAGCTGCTGGGGCTGGAGCAGCTGTGCTGCTCTGTGTGGGGTTTGCTGTGTTCAGGGATGCAGAACCTCCCCACCACTGCCCTACCCGAGACAGGCAGCAGAGCTTTGGCTTCTGGCACATCAATGGCACAAAATAGCAAGGGAAGGTAAAATCAAGGGAAGATTACCAAACCTCTGGCAGTCTGTTTGATGGATGAAGTTGAGGAAGAGGGTTATTCATGTTTATTATTCACTGACCTCTTGTATTGCGTAGTAAGAAAATAAAATTTCTTCGATGCTCCCAGAGCAAATTTTCAAACTGTTTCAAACAGAGACCAAGGCAGCAGGTTAATCAATATATTCTGGTACAGGTTCTTAGATCAATCATGATTTATGATGGGAATATACAGAAGGATTAAGAGAGTATTGTGTGCTTTCTGAGGGACAACAACCAGGCAATGAATCAAAGGAGATTGCTAAGGATCTAAACTGAACAGAAATAGAGAGATGGGAATGATACTTGAAGATGTCTCCCTCTGTGTTTCCTCTGCTGCTGTCCTATATGGCATCTAAGGTATTCACAGGAAAAAGTGACTTTTTTTTTGGTGTCCTTGTGTGAACATAAGTTGCTCCAAATGTGAATGTCTTTCTGACCAAGGTCTCTAAACTTGTGGAATGTTAACTGAGCTTTTTTCAACCTCTGTAATCACACGGTATTTAGGTTTCCTTTGAAGTCCTCAGTGAAAGTTCAGGTTGGTTTTTATTTACCGTAATTTATTTACCTACTTTTAACTGTGAAAAAGGGCACTTCTACCATGATGTCAGGGGCCCAGCCTTCCTCTCTGCTCCCCTCCCACAATGTGACCATTATATCAACATATGGCAAACATTTCTCCTATTCTGTGTTTACTCCCAGCAGTAAAAATTCAGTAAAAAGCCAAGGGCCTTCCATAGAGAGAGGAAAACTCAGCTACAACCTTCAGGACAGGAAAGGCAAATACACTTTTAACAAGAAAGTTATTGGGACGTTGCTAAATATTTCCAAGAAATAAAATAACAAAGGAGCTTGTATCCAAGAGGAGTCACATATCTTCAGAAAGTATAAGCATCATGGAAAAAAATCCTGAAGTATTATTATTGAAAGGTTAGCTGAAATTAAAAGCACGTTTATGCAGCCAAAGGAGTTTTTGGGCTTTAATTCATTAGCTCAGGTTTCATCTACCAGGATTCCGCCCCCGGCACGTGTAATAAGATTAGTTCATTAATCGTTGAGTCCTTGGGAATTAACATACTAGAGGTGCTTTGCTCCCCCTCTGAAAAGTCCCCCTGGATATCTAAACACAGCAGAGATTTTGTTGAACGTGGGATCAGAGTTAGTCGTGCCAGGTTTGGCTCGATGAGAATGACTGAATCCGATAAACAAGTGAACAGTGGGAGAAATGTATTAAGAAAAAAAAAAAAACCCTTGTTTTGTCCTTAGAGTTGTACTGCAATGTTTGGCTGAGGGCAGACGGAAATCCAATGAATTAACTCTTTAAAAAGGGAGGGGCGGGGGGGGGAAAGGAAGGATAGAGTGGTTTGTTTTGCTGAATAATTACCTTGGGAACTCAGCTCCCTACCTGCCACCCCAGGAGAGAAATGAGGATGAAAGGTTGGAAGGGACCCAAGCAGCACTGGGACCAGTGTGTGATGTGGGCTTGTGTGGATCCCTGGGTCTGGGATCAGGCAGAGCAATACAGAAGCATTTCTGCCTCCCAGATGTGTTGTGGACACTGCTGGAAAGGCCAGAGTCCTGGAGCAGCACTGGCCTTGCTCCAGGGGCAGGACAGAGCCAGATCCTGCAGCAAATCCCAGGGTAGGTGGAGGCAGCACATGGTCAGCAACGTGAACAAAGGATTTGGGGACTTTGCTTTCCTTTCCTCACTCAGACCCTAAACAAGAGGCAAGATGTGGCCCAATCCATCTCACTGACCCAGAGGGAAAGAGCCACCTTTGTAATAAGGCCTTTAAAAAACCCCCTGGGCCGGGCGCCCATTCACACTGTGCCATGTTTTCATGCAATTTAAGCAGATTAAAAACACATTTAACAAAGTGCAAGGAAGGAAGTGCCCTGATCTCTAGTGGCAAGGGTCAGAAGTGACATGAATGATTAGGTGCCTTATTGGGTATTTTGAGATGCCGGTGCTTAGTTCTGAGGTTCTTTAAGGATTTTGAAGCAGGGAACATAAGGCATGAGGCTCTGGGCTCCTGGGAATTTTACCTGCCAGAGGATATTCGGCTTTCCTTTTCTTGTAATTTCTGAATTGATTTTTTTTTCTTCTTGCTGCAATCAGATATAAGCTGTTTTGTAACAGGGGCATAGTTCTCTCCTGGAACTGTAGGAAAACATTCCTGACATTGGTAAAGGAGACCAGAGAGGGATGATTTATGAGTAGGAGATTAAAAAGAGTTAAATATTGTTAAATTTGGTTTAAAATTACTAAGTAGGTATATGATAACTATCTTCAAACACATAAATACTAGAGAGAAACAGAAATGTCTCATTTGAGCCAACAGAAGCAAATCTGTAGGCAGCGGAAGGAAAATAAGTGAAACTCAGGCCAAATATCAAGAGAAAATTCCTTGTAGTGAGACCTCTCTAAAAAAATCTCAAGGTACAACAATGCTCCGGTTGTAATAATGTCGTAAAAGCGTCCCAGTGCTACAAATATTGTAAAGAGAGCTGGGGATTTCCCATTTATTATGCCCAGGTGGGATTAAATAACCCAGGCAAAGGAAGGCTTGATTCAGTCATTAGCCCCCACAAGGATCTGGAAGCAGTGCAGGAGAAAAATGGGTAAAACCTCTCAGTGCCAATAAGTGGAGGGAGACGATGACCAAAGGAAAGGTGAATGTGAAATTATCCTATTTGGGCTCCAAGTGCGACGTGAATGGTGAATGCTCTTAATGAAAGCATGGCTGCTTTAGTAACCCGATCCCTCCATTACTATTTTAGGCTGTAATTGTAGCTAATAGGAGGAAATGGATTTATATTTTGCTGGAATGCATTATTTATCAGTCAGAGTTTGAGGATTCATGCAGCCTTGTGGTGAGAACTGCTTGATAAAGTGCCTGAGGAAGCTGCACTGTGCGCACTGGCCTTTTGGGTGTGAATTCAAAGTCCAGAGCAAAAATAATAATAATAATAATAATAATAATAATAATAATAATAATAATAATAATAATAATAATAATAGTTTGGGAATGACATGGCCAAAGGAGGCTTTGTAAAGTAAAGACAACAAGAAATCCAAGGTGAGAGTGTAATGTCCCTGTGGGATATGGATATATAGGGAAGAGAGGGAAAACTCCTGACCATTCTTAAGATCAAGAGGGCAAGGTGTTGAGTAGGACTGAGAAAAGTAATTGCAGCAACCTTTTCCAGACCTGTTGAGCTGATGACCAAACTCTCCTAAGATCATAAAGGTTCAGGGGATATCTGCTTTTCTGGAGCAAAATCCTGTACATATTTCCTTAAAAGAGAAACTTTGTCTTGCCACAGGATAAAACGCTGCCATCCCAACTAGGTGACTCCTGAAGGATTTTCATTCTGTGCCATGCCCTTGCCAGAAAGGGAAGTCAAGAAAGGAGCAAAATAGGGGAGAAACCAAATTTTGGTTATTGGGAAGTGTTTAGAAGCAAAGGGTACTGGGCTATGAAGCCATCACTGCAGCGCACTGGTGGATTCCCATTGTTTGGGACTTCTTTAGAGCAGCTGGACAAAATCCTAGAAAACGTCCTTAAAGACAAACCTGAGCTGGCAGGGAAGCGAGCTGGATGCTTGTCCAGCTCCAGGAGGGGCCGGAGCTGGGGCAGACCCAGAGCTCCCCACGCTCCTGGCGGGTTCCCCAGCCCTGCCGAGGGGACACGGCTGTGCTGGGAATTCTTCCCTGGGTAAGGAATCATTGCACAACACGGCCCTCCCCTTCGGAAGTGAGCCACCCTCATGAACAATCAGCCCTGCACACACTGGATGTGATTTCTACACCATCACTGCGGGTTTATCATCCCTACCTACGTGTTTGTGGCTGCTGCTTCTCTCAGAAAGCAAAGGAAACAAAGCGAGCTATTCTATATTTTGTTTTTCTTAGTAATTTATGATTAATGGGGTAAATCTTGGAATCCCAGCTCAGGGGTTTTCACATTGCATTACCCAGGCCTTCTGTTTATACATGTTTTGTAACAGAAATAAAAAGTATTTCCTTTTAGCCCAAGGCACCTAATCAGGATTAGGCCTGGAGCAGAATATTTGGCATTCTTGCGTTCCAGAAGTACCTTGATGTGGAGTTATCTTTTGTTAACTGTAGATTGAATATTCAATTACACTACTCCTTTTTTTAAAAGGTATTTTAGGGCCTATCTGATCAACTGATACTGAATACAGTTATTCTCTGCTCTGCATTTTGTGGATTTGGGTCATCCTATGAGTTCTCTAGCTGAAAGTTGATAATTGTTGAATTTGGTTTGTGAAGCTGCCTTGATAAGGGACTGAGGGATTTGGTGTGTATATAGTACAAGCTGTGCAGCATTCTGCTCATGTCTGGCACTTAAGTTCTGAGTCTCAGTCCTGCACTGAGCTCAGACTAACAAGTCAAGCTTTTAGTCCCTGGTTTACCTGGTATCTGCAGCACAACAGTGCCCTTATCCCCTCCTACCTGTTGGCACCGACGCCCTCTCTGCAGACCAAAGGGCACTGTAATATTCACAAGGAGGTGTGATTTTTGTCCAAAATCAAAGCTCTTTTGCAACAGCATCTAATTTGAAGTTGCTTGAAATAGCAGTCATGTTCTTATTGTGAAGGGGCTACAAGGAAGCTGGAGAGGGATTCTGCATCAGGAATTGAAGTGACAGGACAAGGAGTAATGGGCCCAAACTGGAAGAGTGGAAATTGATGTTAGATATTAGGAAGGAATTCTTCCCTGTGAGGGTGGGCAGGCCCTGGCACAGGGTGCCCAGAGCAGCTGGGGCTGCCCCTGGATCCCTGGCAGTGCCCAAGGCCAGGCTGGGCAGGGCTGGGAGCACCTGGGACAGTGGGAGGTGTCCCTGCCATGGCAGGGGTGGCACTGGATGATCTTTAAGGTCTTTTCCAACCCAAACCATTTTATGATTCTGTTCTCCTGTGAGTGAAGATGAGTGACTGGGAGCAAGACAGATGTCAAATCATGGCAGTGAGTCCTGAATGCTTCTCAGGCAGAGCCTCTTCATCAAAGCCAAGCTGCATTGTGGAGCTTTTCTGCAATTACAATAATAAGCAGCTTTATTTAAGTGTAATTGCCTTAACTGAAAATATCTTAATGTGAGGTTCTTTGTTCCATCTGGTGTTTGGAAAATTCTCCATAGCTTTGAGTCACCTATTTTGAATTTTTAAAAGGTTTATGTCTACTTACAGTACAGACATATTATTACACATCAGAGTCTTAGTCATTTTGTTCTGCTCTTGCATCCTGGTGTGCTTATTCACTTTGGATTACCTGAATAGGGAGGGAGGGAACCTGGAGGGAGTAGGAAGGGTACAGAGATTGAAGGGAAGGACCTGCTTATGTTTAGAAACAGCTAGACTTTACTTTTTTAGATTCTTACTTCATGGACTTATTTTTAATAGTGATATGATTGTGAATTGATGAAAAGTCCAGAAAAACCCTGTTTTTCCTTAGAAGTTTTGTGAGCTTTACACTGGGCTGGAGGATCCCACTGAGTTATAACATCAGATCTCACCTCACCAAACAGCTTCTACAGTGCATTATTTGCTGTTATTTTTATATGAAGGGATTCCTTGTTTCTGTTTTATTAATCTTGGTTTCCCTTTTGCGTTACCGTGCCTGCAACATCCTCAGAAAGCAGCGTTGTTACAGCAGTGCTTGGCAGACCTCAGCAGGAGCCGAGCAAAACTTCCAATCCCCTGACCTTTGGGTTTCCAAAATTAAAGTTTGCAGCAGAAGTGTGTACCTTGGGCTTATCACCTAAAAACCCAGGCTGGGGCTGCTGAGTCTGGGCTGCAGTGAAACTCCTTCTTTTCTGCTCCCCACCCTTCCTGTTTGAGCTGTGGTCTGGTCAACCACACAAGAGATCCTGAATCAGGGCTCCTGGACCTCCCTTTGACCCTGTGCAGGACTCTCTGTACGACATGAGTCACTTCACCATCAGCAAAGTTTGGCCTCATTTTGTCTGAATATTGGGCAAATTGCACCAGATGACATCACCAGGCTCTTGATGGGATTGCTGCAGTCTCTGGGTCTTGCTGGCCTGGTGAGAGGACATGGAGGTGACACTGCTCAGCACAGCAGTGGCCCTGAGGCAGCCTGTGTACCTGTGTGCTCCTTGCCATGTAGTCTGCAGGCAGTGGCAAAATTACAAAGTGCAGAAAAAAAGGATTATTAAACAAATCTCGTGTCAGAAAAACAACTTAAGTGCACTGTATGTAGGAAAAGCATTGGCCAGGTACAACGATAGGGCACAGGAAAATGGGGAAGGACATGCTGTAAATTAATATGAAGAAAGGAAGCTGGAATTCCTTTCAGCCTGTCCTGAGCACAGCTCTGTGCTTGCTTGTTGTTGCTTTTACCAACAGAGAAGTCAGCCTTTTAAATCTCTCTGCTGTGCAGGTGGCAGTGTGAGTAGAATAAAACAGAACTTGTCAAATCCAGGAATCTGGCTTGTGGAGAGCAGATCCCAGAAAGAGTGAAAAAAACCCAAACCCCTCAACCCCAAAACAAAACAAAAACACGATACCTAAACCAGACTTCCACTTCTGGGATCAGATCAAAACAACAAAAAGCCCAGAAAGATTACACTAAGCTCAACTCAAATTAGTTTATTGTGTTGCATGTTTCTCGAGGCAAAAGAGTTTACTTTGGAATTAAAGCACACCCAGAGAACACAGCCCTCGACTGGACATTCAGAGCTAATAGCTTGCAGAGGAGTTCAGGCCAGTTGACTCTAAAAAACAGATGGGTGTCGAGAGGCACCGTCGAGGTCTCCGCATTCCTCCCCGCGCGTTGACTTGGGGTTGTTATGCTGAGATGGTCAGAAACTCTGCAGCTGTTTGATTGCTCTGCCTGAGCTGCTCTGACGCCCCAAGGGCCCTGCAGACCGTGCAAAGCAGCCTCTGCAGGGCCCATCTCACTGCAAACGGGGGCACAGGAGAGGGAGAGCACTCCACAGGCTGGGGACCTGCTTTGGAGAGGTGTCCAAGGAGTGGGTGGCTCCTTCAAAGTGTGTCTGTGTCCATTGTTCCTTGTGGCTGTGGGGCTGTTGCGTGAGAATTCCCCCTGAAGATTTCTCTCCTAGCATCGGTTGGTAGCGTTTGTAAGGTCTTGGCAGGCAGGATCCTGGCCACAAGCAATTAGTGGAGAGGTGGCATGAAATTGAAAAATGAATTCTGAAAATATTTGCTTTTAAACTTTCAGTGGGAGCTTCGGTGTCGTGTTTGGGAATAGTTCCTGGTTTATCCCAGCTGGGCTGAAGTTTTTGTGCTTTTCTGGGTCATTCCTCTTTCCAGGTGAGAGAAGGGTATTTCTTTATGCTGGGGGTGTCCCCCGAAGTCCAGCCCCCCTATGTCCTTTGTGAACAGGGAATGGGATGCCATGATAAGGAAGGATGACTGTGAACTCCCTGTGCACTGCTCCCAGGGGAGGTTGGTGTGTTCTCAGCAGATCTGGCACAATGGGTGCTCATAAATCTGGGACAAATTGACATAAAAAGATGCTTCCAGGTGGAAGTGAAGCCAATGGCAAAACATCTGGAAACTGCTGCCCCAGCGACCCTCTTCTACAGTGTGGAACCTTCTGTGTTACTCTGAGGACTGACCAAGGAACGGAGATATGGCCAGTCTCAGGTTTCTATTTTATTTATTCTTTTGTCAGGCTGCAGCCCTGGTGATAGGAAAATGCCAGTGGCTGTTTGTGCAGGAGCTGCTGAGCTCACTTCCAGAGCATCTCTAGGCTGTCTGCCCTGGGAAGAGCATTTCTTTCAAGGCCATTTCCTGGGGACCAAGGATTCCTGTGCTCAAATGAGGACAGTCTCTTCTCTTTCCTCCTCCAAGGCTGCTTGGCTGCAGGCAGTGCACTGAGAGCTTCCCAGTTTGGCTTACTGATAGGGCTGGGACATGTTGGATGTGAACTCAAGGACATTTTGAGGAGCTGAAAGTGGCTGAGATGGAGAACCAGCTGCTCTTTCTTGCTACTTCTACTCCAAGCTCCTCCTTTGCCCCATATCATCACCCAGGACACAGCTGGGATCCCCTTGGAGAAGGCACAGGAAGGATTGCAGGACTCTCTGGGAGCAATTAGAGGCAGCCCTGAGGTCTCTGACACCCTTCCCAGTTGCCTACAGCAACAAATCTCCTTGCTGCTCCAGCTTCTCCAGGTCTGAGAGTGCTTGGGCAGCTGTCTCTGCTGGCTGGCAGCTGGAAGGAAGGTAAGAGCCAGGGGCTGAGCAGAGGGTTGCTGGGAGAAGAGTAGCTGAGGAAAAAGAGCAGTTTAGTGTCTAAGAAGAAGGTGTCAGAGGACTGGGACGCTTGAGGAAAGGACAGCCTGGTTTTCCTTAGTTTATTGTCACATTTGACCTTTTGGTTAAGGAACCCAGTCAGTCCAATTCATTCCAGCATAAAGAAAAGACGCTGAATTTAATTGATGACTGGCAGTGGAAAGTTGCATTTTTGGGCTGGGGTTGTACACTGAGGGAACCTATTCATTAGCTCCCCTAATATTCTGCCTATTAGCTGCTGCTGCTGCTGCTCTCTGATTCTGGTTTCGTGTGAGCAGTGTTTATGTGAGCTCTCTGCTTTGATGGCACTGGATGTATTCCCCAGAAGCAGCCCCTGAGGTGCAGTGAAACAAGGTGGAACAAGCACATGATAAACACAACCACCTGACTCTGCTCTGGCCTCACATGCCCTCGCCTCTCTGTGCAGTCAGATGAGGTGTGAGGTGGGGTTTCCCTTGCACTAAATCTTTGTGTCCTTATGCAGAGTTTGAGGTAAGAAGGGGGAAACTGCTAGGTTGGGTTTGTTTGTGGTTTTTTTGGTTTTTCTTTCTAAAGGTCTCTCTCGAAATAACACGTAAGAGTCAATAGAGCTGTTAGTGGCTGGAGTGAGGATTATTAATCCCAATTTTGCAGAGCAGTGGCAACTGTTAAGAATGGGCGCATGGCTGGATCATCTCTAAACTGCAGCTGGGATAATCAAAAACCTAAATTCTCAACAGTGGTTTGCAGTGGTTTTGGTATTTTCTGCATGGTTTTGTTCCTCGCTAGGACTTGGCCACACAAAGGGCTGTACTTACCAACTCTTGTGTCCAGTCCCAATGGAAACAGAAAATATTGAGGAATCACAAGAAATCCATCCAAATCTCCATTAAATGAGAATCAAGGTAGTGAGGAACAAACCTACCTAATTCTTTTAAGTATTCTTCCTAATATCATATGGCTGCTGGAGAGGTGGTGTCTGAAATCAGCCAGAAGTTGATAGAAATTGATGGACTTGAAGCTGGAAAGGGACTTTAGTAGGGCTTCAGGGAGTAAGGATGAAATGTTCCTTTCTCCTTTACATATCTCTTTGCTGTATATTCAAAATATCTCCATGTGCCATAGCATGGCATCGGGGTTTTTCTAATTCCTTATAGATTTGAGGGAGGATTTCTGTTTGAAAACCTCTGGTACAGGGTGGCTTGTGAGTAGCAGAGAAGGAAAACCCATTTTGTGTTTGTGTAACATTTGCTAGAATTGGTTAAACAGACACACATCAAAATAAATGCTGTAACCTTTCAATAATGTTTAGTCTCCCAGAGAATGAACATACTGTGAAGTATGTGTGTTAAGTACACACCATTAATAGTCTCAGTGACATTTGGGCTGGCTCCACAGGGGAGATGAAGGGCATGCACTGAAAATGGTATCAAAAGGGAAAAATAATCACCTCAAGACACAGAAATAAAATTTAGCAGAGGTTGCAGGAATAAAAAATAGGGGTTTTTTTGGGTTTCCTTAATTGGGTTTGATCTCTGTGATGTTGCCATCAGAGGACACAGCTTTGGTCCTTTCATAGCCTGGGTTTCTTCTCTGAAGTTGTTAGAGGAATGAGTCCAGAAATTCCTGGAGGAGCATCATAGGTGATGGATAATTTTGGTTTAAGTTACTGCCATTACTTAAAGGCACTTATTTATTTATTATTTGACATTCTGGCTCTCTCTGTTGGTCTTTCCTGTCTCTGTTTGGAGTGATATAACTGCAAGCAGAAATACCTAAGGGCAAATTCCTACCCACCTGGTGGTCTTCATCCCCAGCTCCTTCCCCATGTCAGAGCAACCCAATGGTCTGCCAGTGGAAAGAATCTTCTGCCCTAACATTGAACAACAGCAGGATGGGTGCCACTTAGGTAATTCCATGAAGGAAAAACAATTTTGAAGGATGATAAAGTCAGTGAAGGTTCCGTTAACATTGATGGACTTGAATGCAGTCTTTAAGGAGAATAAACAGGAATTTTGTTGTTGTTGTTTTTTGATATTTTTTTGCTGTTGTTCGTTTTGTTTTGGTTGTTTTTTCTTTAAGAATCAGGCTTTACTGTTCTCTGCAAAACATCCTCTGCTCCGATGGTTTTGGTTTTTATTAACTCAGTGGCACTCAGGTTTATTTTCTCTTAGACTAAAGCAGAAAACAACATTACTTAACTGAAACTCTGAGTGGTATCAAGCTTTGCTTAGGCTCCAGAAACCCTGGTTATCCTCTTATTATCTTTTCTTGTCTCCCTTTATCTCTCAGTGATAAGAATGGTTATTATTCCTGGACCGTTGAGCTAAGAATATTTCAATTGTTTATTGGTCTTTGAGGGCTGCTGTGATTTTCGTGGTGGATCACATCATTGTACAATAAACAGATAAAGAGAAATGGGAGCCCCAATGTGGTGGGTTACTGGTGAGTTTTAACAGAACAAGAGATCCACGTGATGTTTTTGGACAGTCTCTAGAGATAAGACCAGGAAGGTTTCTCCTCAGAGTGGATACACATTTAGTTTGGAGAAAAACTGTTCTTCTCATGGTGCACTGCCCAGCCCTGGGGTGTAGTTGGGGTGAATGTCATTGTTCATCACTTTATATAACTCTCTCACATCTACATCTTGCATCAGCCACAAAGTTTGATTTGATATTTTTTTCTGTGGCTCTTAACATAAACTGAACTGACAGAGAGGTGCTGCAGGTGAAATCTTAGGGCCTTTCTGGAATACCCCTGGTGACAGCAGGACTGGGGAGTCCAATGCAGATCTATTAATTTTGTATCATCTCTGCATCAGCCACAGCCTTGGGGAATGTTCCAGGGTGGACTGGAATAGGCTGAGATGGGAGCAAACCAGGGCATGGCTCAGACAAACCTCATTTGGCTGTGGCTCTGCCGACAGACAAAAGTGGTTTTCTAGAAGATTTTATCATTGGTGTGACTCAGCATCATTAAACTTGAAAGCAATGGCCAAACAGGTGATCAGAAAGAACTTGAGGACCATCTCTCACAGTTTGATGGTCTATAATAAGTCAGAGTGACATCCAGATGACTCATGTTCTTGCAAGTTTTTAAGCCAATGTTTTTCAAACACAGAAGTCGTTTGGATAAGCTTCTGAATTGGACCCAACCTTCCAATGGTTTGAGGTTCACCTCTTACTATTTTCTGTCTAACTTAGGCAAACGCTTAAATTTAGAAAAAAAAAAAAAGAACTTAGTGCGTAAACATTGAGCACTTTGTTTAAATATTAAGCATTAAAGTTACATGTTGGTTTTTTCACTTGAGCATGGAAATACGTAACTTAATTTGCGAAAGTGTGGAGGCCAAATCAATTTTGGGACTGGATTGAGCTCAGCTCTTATGCTGTGTATATTCTTTAGAGTTATAACTCCAATGTTTGCAGTTTCACTCTGTGGCTTGAAATAGTCAATATTTGGGATGAAAGAGAAATTATTTGCAATTGTAATGCTCCAGTGGTAGGAAATGAAACTGATAATGTCTGATTGCATTTGAATAAGCACAGAAGAACACAAACCCCCAATTCTGGAAAGGCTTTTGTGTGTAAACAAAGCTCTGCACCCTGGGAGTAGCTGCAAGAAGCAGCAATCATAAGGTACATATTAAGAATGTACATACACCTTTGCAAGGCTGGGGATGTAGATATTCCCCCTCTGAGAGCCAAAAGAGAATGAAATGAAAGTATAGACTTTGCCACTGCGATGTTTGTTTGGGGGAATGTTGGAAAACAAGGAACTATTGCATAAACCCTTTCTCCTTGTTGAGGCTTGTGGTTTTTCCTCCTCCCTCCTCCAACAATTACAGTTTCTCAAGAGCAACCTAAGAATTGTTGAGTAAAGGTCATTTATCTAGCATGGCTTTCCCTAGGATTGCTTTTCACCCTGGCTGTCACAAGAATTTGATGCCAGAAAATGCCCTAATTCATTACAGGAGTGACTTGCTAGCACTGAGCTTGGATGTGGAGGTTTGTAGGCAGCTGGCTGGAGAGAGGAAAGGTCTTCTCTGTGAAGAAGCCACAGCCTGGTTCAGTTCATCACCTCTTTGCTTATTATGTCAGTATCCAAAGAGAGAAAACATTTCTACAAATGAGAACAGGAATGACAGCAAAATGAAAAACCCCCCTCATTTAGTTGGAATATCATCCAGATCTACCCAATTTGCTCAGATGTGCTGCTTTCTTAGCCTGTTTGCTGAATGCTCTGCATGGATTCAACCTAACTGATTGCATTTTGGAGTAGGATTTGCCAAAGCAGACCTTCCAGTGCTGCCAGAAGCAGAAAATGTGTTGGTGCAATTTGTAAAGAGGATTTTTCTAGCTCAATGCATTTTCCAGAAGTGCCTTTTCCACCTTTCACCCTTAACCAAGTGCTTCCTCACAAGCTGTCATATCTCCTGCAGGGTGATGTTGTTCTCATGAATGCATCCATCTTTCAGTATGTGGGAATGCCCAGGAATGAGAGCTGAATGGGGAGTGAGGTTGTGAGTCAGGGACTTGGAGAGCTTTAGCAACACATGCCATTAGGTTTCCTGTAACCAGTTTGTCATTCAAAGGCATCTTGGGTTGTTGCTGTCTGGACGTTGTCGCCAGCAGATGATTGTCCAGGCACCCAGGTGGTTTCAGCTCTGGATGTGTCAGAAGCAAACAAATGCCCTGTCATTTGTCTGGCTGCGGTTGTTGCACTTTTAGGCAGCTTTAACCAAAGACACTTTCCCAACTTTTAGGCAGTTTTGGCCAAAGACTGTTTTCCATGCCTTTGCCCATTCTCAGCTGCAGGTGTTTCTCAAGGCCTGGGCTTCAAGACTGGTTTGAGGTCGTGGCTGTTTTCTTGCAAGCGGTGAAAGGCACAAAAGCTGTCAGTCCCCAGATGGTCAGTGAGCCACAGAGACTCCCTGTACATCTGAGTGAGCCGCATAGATGGCTTCAGCTTTCTGAGCCTGAAGTTCCAAGGCTCCCTCAGTGGTCAAAAGGAGATGGGTAAGACAAAGGTGAGCTCCTGCTGGCTTTTCTGGAGGGTGAATCATTATATAAATATATACATATATATAAAAATATATTTATATAACATACATATATAAATAACTGCCTGTAAAGGAAACCAAAGAAGATTAATCTGACAAAACCATGGATGCCCTGTGTGAGAACCCTTCACCATCACCCATCCAGCTGTGCCTTGAAGCCACTCTCCAGTGTTCAAGATGACTCTGCAAGGTGCAGGAACCAGAGCCCGTGGCTGGGAGGGAGCCATGCGTGCACTGCAGCTGTCTGGACCATACCTATTATGTGGATAAGCAATCAGCTCCTGTCTCCAGGGCTGTCAATCTGGAACCTTTCACCAGCACTAAATTCACTTTAGAAAAATAAAATAGAGAGACAGCGAGATTAGTCAGACTTCTAAAATGCTTCGAGAAACTTTAATGTTATTATCTAAGCAGAAAGTTATCCAGCAATTCCTCAGCTATTTAACATAATAGGCAGTTGCTGACAAACGACGTTATCGAGAATACGCTCCTGAGTGAGGAAGAATGATACGATCTTGCCTAAATTGTATTTTAACAAACATGCCTATCTAACAATTAAGCTGGAGCAATTTTACTCTAATAGATGCTTTTGCTGCTTAATATAGAAATTTACATGTTCATTTGTAGCCCCCAGAGATCACACAGCTGCCAGACTCCCAGCTGCCACCACCCCATTCCTCCCCCTCCGACTTCTCTCGGCTTTGGCTACGGGCACTTGATCTAGTGAAGCACTTTAAAATACAAATCCCACTGTTTTCTTGGCCGTGGAGCTGAGCTCACTGGGCTGTATTTGAAATAGGCTGCCTGCCAGCCAGACACCCTTACTCACCTAAGCTAATTTTATTCCAGCTGATGGCAAAATAGCCATTCCCCCTCCCTCCTTATCAGAATCCTGGTGCGTTACACGTAAAGCTACGAAAGCCCAGAAAGGGCAATCCTCCTCCACAGAGCTGTCCCTTCACCCTAACCCTTCTCCTGTGGGGTTGTGGGGTCAGGACTGTCCTGCCTGGGGTCAGCTCTGATGCCACGGGGAGCAGTTTGGGGCAGGATGGGCACGAGAAGGGGCAGTGGCTTGTTAGTTGAAAATCTGCCATGCGATTCACGAGGCATTTTCCCAGATAAGGAGCTTACAGTGGGAGGTGGCAACAGGCAACTTGGGCGCTGGCAGCATTTTTCCATTCTCCAGTTACTCTGTAGTTCAGCCTGGGACAGGCGCGAGCCTGATGTAATACGCTGTGTGCTATTTCAAGGAGACGGAGCCCGTGTCCTTCAGGCCAGGCCTCGGAATGTTTGGGAGATAAGAAATCCCTCTCTGAATGTTCCTTGCAGTCTCAGATGAGAGGAGTGGGTAATGCTTTCTTTTAACTCTGCCAGTGAAATATGGTTGCTCCATCTAAGCTCCCAGAAGCAAGGGCCTGTGGCATTCCATGGGTGCACACACAGATTTTTTTGGGCATGGATATAGCAGAAAGTGACAGGTAGGAATGGATGTGTGACTGCTGAAGGAAAGTTGGTGGGGAAACATGGAATCCAGTCCCTGGGGGCTGCCACCCCAAAAGCCACGCTGTAGGTGTGGTTTGCAGGTACTTGGCTCAATTTTCCATTGGGATAAAAAGCAGAGGGGTTTGGTTTACCTTTGGTCTCGCCTGTTGTTCTGTCATGTGGATGAACCTTCTGGTCCTTGTGCTGGGCACAGCTGGATATGGGTGGAGATTGGCTCTGATCATGAGGTTCCTCTTATGCAGGAACCAGCAAAACTATCCCAAAGTAGATTGTCCAGCAATGTGAAAAAAAAAGCCCAAATTTCTCCATTAACTGATTTGGCATGAATAACTCTGTGAGCTACAGAGAAAGGGGCATTTTCTCCAGTATAAATCAATTCATGTTTTCTAGGGATTTGGCCTAGAGCTCTTTTCTGACTTGCATACCTCTGTGTCACTTTTGTAAAACATTGTCAGAAATAATTCATTGTGGATTACCTTGTAGCATGATCAGCTGTCTGTAGCATAACAAGGGGCATCCAAAAAAGTAATTTCCTCCCCCTCACCCTTGCTGAGTGATAAACCTCCTACCAAAGGTGTCTATGAGTGTTGGAAGGCCAGGGAATCTATTCCATTTGTTTTTCATTTGAAACAAAAACACTTTTATATCGCCATAATCAAGGAGGGAGGCAACACCACTCCACTTGGCAAACAAACTTATAAAAAGTGCACTTGCTGGAAATATTTATAGTTTGTCCTGAAAAAGAGACTGAGTGCATTGATAGTGGAGCACAATCTGGCCAGTGCTTCCTGCATGGCAAAGGGAAGAAGCATCCTCCCTCAGTCTGGAACTGAGCTACAAGGTGACAGATGCCTTTGTTAATAAATAGCTCAAATTAGAATCAGGATGATTCAATGAATTTGGGAAATTTCTCCCCTCCCAGAGAGAAAAAAATGAAATAACTTCTGATGTAGCTTTTGGAAGACAAGAGGCTACCCCTGAAAGAAGAGATTTCTGGGCTGCTCCAAGGACAGGCCAAACACCACATTGACATGTTTTTAATGAATATCTTTTCCACAGTCCCCTGGAAGCTTCCCAGAGATGAACCAAAATGCCCTTGCAGAGAACAGTCAGTGCTGCAAGTCATGGAATGGTTTGGGTTGGAAGAGACCCTAAAGATCATCTCATTCCAGCCCCTGCCATGGGCAGAGACACCTTCCACTGTGCAGGTCAGGAGTGGAAAACTAACTTCCAGAAACTACCTTGGACCAGCAATTCAGCCAAATATGGAGGTGTTAATGCAGACAGCAGTGCCTGCAGGATTGAGGAGGATGCCTCTGGAAAGCATCTTCCAAACCACACCCAAAGAGGGAGAGCAGAGCCTCAGATAACCAGAGTCTTGGAAATATTTCTCTCTCCCTAAGATGTATGCAAAAAGTCCTGGAAAGAGGCTCCTGCAGATCTTGAAAATATTTCAGCCTGCAGAAGAGTTCTGCTGATATTTGATGCAATGGCCTCTTGTTTTTGGCACCTTGTGAAGTGCCTCTCCCTCAAGATATGGAGGGCATCTGGTTAGAAAACAATTTTTGTGTAGCTCCAAATAAAGCATTTCAGTGCTATAAACATAAATGGAGGTAAATTTGGTCTCCAAACTTCATATGGAGTAAAAAACTGATTCCCATCACTGTGAAAAGTTGGAACTGAAATGTTTGGACTCTTTCAAAAGCTCTTGTTTTCTCTTAATTTTCATCTCTTTTGGCCAGAACTATTAGTTTAATATTATATAGCTTCAAGAGGAATTGTGAACAATCCAGAATTCCACTTGCAGCTTAAACTCACAACAAAACCAAAGCAAAACCCCAAACCTACATTAAAACAAATGCCTTCAGGTGTAGCTACTTCTGAGCACGGGCCAGGTGCAGGACCATGGCCAAGGTTATGATTTTCTAGTGCTGTCAATAGAAAACTATGACTTTTTTTCAGTTTCTCACGCAGGCTGAAATTTTTCCTTCTGGTTCATCTCTTAAAATGTTTGAGCCAAAGTCATCTTCTCTTTCCAGGAACAAATTGGGAGGAAATTATTTTGTATTACCCATTAAAAAAAAAAAAAAAAGCCCAAACAAGCTCACAGCTGTTTGAATGTGAAACTCTCAAACATCCACACAAAAATACTTGACATTTGTTAATAGGTTGTGGGGGCCTCACTCTTGTGACGTGCATTTCTCTCATCCTGTATCTGCAGCTAATCCTCCAACTGTGCATTGTTGCCTGGTTTTGGAGCCCCTGCTCCTGAATTATCAGTGCATGGCAGAGGAAGAGCCTCCTGTCCATGTTCATGTGCCAAAAGCAGCTCCTTTGGCTCTGCAGTGCACTCCTGGATCTGTGCAGGGAGAGGGGCAGCCCTGAGGCTGGTGTGATATCAGAGCACGTGGTTGTAGCACTGGTGATGTCGCCGTAGCGTGGGGAACAAATTCTGCTCGAGCATAACTCAGAGATTTCCCAGTCACTGAAATCTTGACTCTGCAGCCTTATGAATTTTCTCCCATCTGTGGTGGTGTAATTCAGTGCTGTAATTGCAACAGATGGCTGGGCTTTTAAACCATGATGAGGCAAAAAAAAAACTGAAAGAGGAAAAAATGGAGAGTCTTGGAGACTGTAACGTTATGCACTGTGGGAAGTGTCAGGCTCTGGTGCAAACATACATTTGGCATTACCTGACTGTAAGGTGCAATCCTCTGAATCACTATTGTAAAAATCTCTGCTGATGTTTGTAGACAACTCACAGTTCACTTATTTCTCTTAAGCAGTGTCCACTCATTGCTGCATTAACTCTTGCAGCTCTGCCATGGCAGCTTTGTGTGGATCATCATCACCCTCAACCTACACTGAGCTGACACAGAGCACAGGAGGAAGGTCTAAACTTGTCTTTCTTGCAGGCTGCCAGCTAAGGATAGCTGGTGCAAGTTTGGAGAAAGAAAATTTATCTTTTCCCCCAAATCTTTGCTTTAATTTACTTTGTGTTTTAGAGGAGATTCACGTTACCTTTGCAGAAAGCTTCAGCTTCCATAAACCAGCTCAATTCCTGGATTCTCAGCACCAGGAATGTCAAAACATCAGGAGCTGTTTGGATGTCAGAGTTAACCAGGGGCAATGCATGAATCCTAGGGAAAGTTTCGTGCCCTCTTTTGAATTTTGAAGAAGTGTGGAGAGCCTTTAGCAAAGGCAGCAAAACATCTGAATTACGGGGATGGCCCTTCAAACACAAATCTGAACTTCTGGGGAGTTGTAAATGATCTAAAGAAAATGTCCTTATTCTCATATAAGGACCAGGAAGCTGGAAAAAGCTAGAGAACAAAGGTGGGGAGCAACACCTCACTCCCAAGCATTGGGAAGAAATGTTCCTGCCCCAAATGATGTCTGCCCATCATAATTGTCATTAAAATAAGCTTTGCATTTTACCTTTGCAGAGCAATTGCTGAGAAATGACAAATTAATTAAACATTTCACTTTTTCTTACCATTAATCAATCTTCTCTCAGGCAACTAGTAATAGGACAAGGGTCTCAAGTTGCACCAGGGAGGTTCAGGTTGGATATTAGGAAAATTTTCTTCACTGAAAGAATGGTGAAACATTGGAAAAGGCTGCCCAGGGAAGTGGTGGAGTCACCATCTTCAGAAGTGTTCAAACAATGAGTGGATGTGGCACTTTGGGATATGCTTTAGTGGGAAAAGGAGTGTTTGGTCAAAGGCTGGACTTCATCTTGGAGATCTTCTCCAACCTTAATGATTCTGTGATTCTGAGAGAAACTTTGGGCTGACATTACCCATCTTCTATCACCCTCCTGCTCTCTTCCACAACTGCAGAGAATAATGTTAGAAAGCCAACATCATTATTTTAAAGAGGTTTTTTTTCAGTTAATACAATCACTTGAATTTATCATCAAAGCTGCCTGTGACATCCTTTTAATCTAGTAATGGTATAACTGTCTAACAGTCTGTTTGGAACATCAGCATGAGGGAAGGAGAGACAGCTGGACAGCCAGAAAATGTGCTCATCCCTAATGCAATTATTAGTACTCCTAAATAACTCATTCAGAAAGAGGGAGAGTCAGTTGCTGACTGCATGTTCAAAGATTTTTCCCACCTTGGGATCCATTTTCATCCCTGGTGGAGGTGTGGAAGAAAGCAAGTCAAAGCAATGACATAACTTCTGCCTTAGCCCTTTCTGGGAAAACATCCTGTTACACCTAATACCTTTCACAGCAATCCCCAATCCCTTCCTTGGCCACAACCCAGAAAACTCCTGCTAAGCCCAGAGCCTTGTGCACAGCAGCCAGAGAGGTTGGGGACAGCCCCTTGTGAGGTGTGGCTCTGACTCACCCTTGGTGTTTGTGTCACTTCCTCCTGCTCCCCCATCCCAAAACACATCCATGGAGTGGTGCCTTTGGCCACCTGCTGCTGAAGGCAATCCTGGGGCCTCTTTCAGCATTGTCCTCTGTGCCTGAAGCTGCTCCTGGGCTTTCTCATCTTGTCTTTCTTTTCTTTTTTTCTTTTTTTTCTTTTTTTTCTTTTTTTTCTTTTTTTTCTTTCTTTTCTTTTCTTTCTTTTCTTTCTTTTCTTTCTTTTCCTTCCTTCCTTCCTTCCTTCCTTCCTTCCTTCCTTCCTTCCTTCCTTCCTTCCTTCCTTCCTTCCTTCCTTCCTTCCTTCCTTCCTTCCTTCCTTCCTTCCTTCCTTCCTTCCTTCCTTCCTTCCTTCCTTCCTTCCTTCCTTCCTTCCTTCCTTCCTTCCTTCCTTCCTTCCTTCCTTCCTTCCTTCCTCCTTCCTTCCTCCTTCCTCCCTCCCTCCCTCTCCTCCCTCCCTCCCTCCTCCTTCCCCCTTCCCCTTCCTTCCTTCCTTCCTTCCTTCCTTCCTTCCTTCCTTCCTTCCTTCCTTCCTTCCTTCCTTCCTTCCTTCCTTCCTTCCTTCCTTCCTTCCTTCCTTCCTTCCTTCCTTCCTTCCTTCCTTCCTTCCTTCCTTCCTTCCTTCCTTCCTTCCTTTCTGTTTCCCTCCATGATCTCTGGCCAAAAAACTGAATGTTTGCCGCTCCAAGGTGTCCTGGTGGGAGGCAGAGGTTTGACTGGACACCTCTGTGCTGCAGGAGAGGTTGGGAGTGTTTTGTCTGCTCCCTGTGTTGGGCAAGGACTGGTAACCATCAGGATGGACTCAGGAGTTGCCCTGGAGTCTCTTCTCCCTTTCCACTGCTCTGAAATTTGGGGACAGAGTGCTTCTTATATGTTGATTTTTATTTTTTTTTTTAACTGGTTAAGAGGCACAGGAGGAAATCAGTAATGGAAGACAGTTGGGATTATTTTTGAACCATGTTTTATTCCCTCAGTCAACTATAATGGGACTGCAGGAGGCTTTATGAGGAGCTGTAAAAACTCACTGCTGAGTGTGGTGGTTTAATGGTCACAGGGACTTTCGAAAAAGAAGATAGTTTATTTTTATGGAGCATCCTTTAAAAAAAAAAAAAAAAGAAGGAAGAAAAGTTAGGAAAAGTTTTACAGGGAGAAGGTAAAATAGGGAAGGAGTGCTTCCAGGGGCTGGATGGTGATTTGGAGGGAGAAAGGGCAAAGTGTTCTAAAGAAGGACAGATGCCATTTACCAGTGGGAAGGGTGAGTGCTGTAGAATGGAAAGTGAGAGTAATGGAAGGAGGAAGATGGATGTAGAGGAGTTGGACAATACAAAACTTGAAGGATGCAATTAGAGAACGGGAAAGACAAGGAGAGGCGGATGTTAGATTTGGGGTTGGATGTGGAAGAACATCCATCCAGTTTTTGGCAGGAGTGGAGAAGGATGGGGTAGTGGGAGGTGGCTGCTGAGAGGGCAGGGAGAGGGGCAGGGCTGGAAGAGGGATTTTCCTGACAAAACTGATGGATTTCTCTGCTTCTTCTAAGGTGATGGCTGGACCCTGGTATGTGATTCATAGGAATTTAAGCATACACAATTCCAATATTAAGCTTATTGGTCATACCACTAGTTTCTGTACCAGGAATGCATTTTCCAAAGTTGATCTCTGTATGGGGTTTACATGGAAAGAAAGATTGATAAGCAGAAGAACCCTCAGGTAGACCAAGCTTCCAGACTCTTCTTTCAGAGATAAGAATACCAAAAGTGACACTCTCAAAGATAGTAATTTGTGGGTTTAATCCTAAGTGATGAAATGGCTTCTGCAATGTGCCTTGTGATGACAAACCTCAAAAATAAGCAAGAATGCTTTTGAGCAAACAAATTTTCTTGTATCCAGAATAAATGAGAAAGTGGCTCTTGTAATCCCACTGAGCACTCAGGCTAGGAATATCCAGACACAAAGTCTTGGCATGGAGCAGGATTAGAAGGACACAGGGATGTGGTATCTCCATCTTGGCATCTCCTGCTCTTTTTATTGGATAAGAAATTTTTCCTCTCCTGTGGAGGTGGGCAGGCCCTGGCACAGGGTGCCCAGAGCAGCTGTGGCTGCCCCTGCATCCCTGGCAGTGCCCAAGGCCAGGCTGGGCAGGGCTGGGAGCACCTGGGACAGTGGGAGGTGTCCCTGCCATGGCACAGGGGCTGGAATTAGATGGTGTTTTAAGATCCCTTCCAACCCAAACCATTTTAGGATTCTGTGAATCTGCCATCATTTTAAAGTCAGCAACCAACAACTAATCTGAAATCCAGCACTGGAGTATTTCAGCTGCAGCCAGTGTCCACTCCTGTTGGAAGTTGGTGCTGATAATGCTGCCCCTGTCTTGGAGACCCCACAGGCCTCGAGACAATGCAGGGATAGGAAGGTCTGGAGCCATTGGCCAATTGAGACAGGAAATAATTTCCCTTCCCCTGACGAATGCAAGTGAATTAATTTTATGCAAATTTTATATACTCAGTTTAAAAGAGCAACACAACCCCCTCAACCCACCAACCCACCAAATCCCCAAACAAACCCCAGGATGCCTCATGAGTGGGGAAGGAAAGAGCAAGAGAAAACACCAAGGAGACTGAAGGCTGAAGAGCTTTTCTTCCTTGCTCTGAAGAAGAGCAGCGTAGGTTTAATGGTCTCAGGAGGAGGGATAAGGAAGCTCCAGGCAGCAGAAGTAATTATAGTAAACTGTTGTGGTTTAACCCCAGCCAGCAGCTCGGCCCCACACAGGCACTCCCTGCCAGCCCCAAGTGGGGATGAGGGGGAGAATGGGAAGAGGAAAAGTGAGAGCAATGTCTTTTTCAGGCTACCTAAAAACAGAGGCCAGACAAAATTAAGAGAATAAAAAGCAGGTATATTTATTGAAGGGCCTTCAGTTACATTTTGGGCAGGTGAAGCCCCCCAGGGGCTACACCCAAAAATAGATCACAGGTTTTCACACTTTTATAAGTTTGGTCCATCTGCATATTGGGGGTTCATCTGCCAATTACAGCTCCAGGTAATGAAGTCATTCACCCCAAGCTTGCTCCCCCCAAACTCACTTTTGTGTCCTTGATTGCCAGGCCTGGAGAGGAACCCATGGGCTGAGATACAGACAGCTAATAGGTGAAGCAAAAGCCATGCAGACAAGCAAAAGCCAAAAAAGCCCCCCAAAACCAGAAACAAAACCAAAACAACCCCAAACAAGCAAACAAAAAAAAAAAACAACAAACCAAAAAAACCCAAAAAGCCCCCAAAAACAGAAACAAAACCAAAATAACAGCAAAAAAAAAACCCCAAAAAAACCCCCTGCAAACAAACAAACTAACAAAAAGAACCAAAAAAGGGGAAGAAACTATCCAGGAGGGCAGCGCTGTGTTCCTCTGACCTGCTTCCCACCTGGGTATGTGCCTCCTGCTACCACAGGCATTAAGGCTGTAAAAGCTTATTGTCAAATCAATTCTGCTCCTACCGAGCACGGCGAGACCAGGAGTGTGCCTTGAAATGCCTCAAATCTTGCCCCTCCCTGATGATTTGCAAAGTTTAATTTCTGTAATGGGCTCTGGTGACAGAGGCATCCACTGTTTTTCCAACAGGAATTGCTGAATGTATGAATGACTCATTCTGGAGGCGGGAGATATAATGGCAGCCTTCGATATCCTGATCTAAGGGTGGGGAGCTTGTGTGGGAGGGGAGGAATGGGATACTTGAAGTTAAATTATCCACCTTGCTTCCCCTTCATCAGGCAGCCCCTCCTTCTCTCCAAGTCCCTTCCTGGCCCAGGATCAGGATAATGCTGAAAGAAGGGAAGGGAAGGCTGAGGGACCTCCTGTGGGAGATGAAGTTTATAATATATGCATTTGCCTGGAAATGCCATAAGAAATTAATATTACAGAAACAGTGGGTCTGCATTAATATTTTAATATTAAATGAATATTTAATTTGAAAGCTTTGATTTGAAAGTGAATGAGACAGCCATGACATGAACAGTCGTGCTGTTCCTGTTAAGAAATGTTAATGATTTATTGACAATGTCGGTAGCAATAACTTTACACTGTTTCAGTTACATAATGCCTTTGAAATATTGGTAAAGTGATTACTGAGAACAAAAAGCAGCCTGGCTTCTGCAGCCCTTTTGGGAAGGGCTCCTGTTAGGGAAAAGTTGTATTTCCTGTGGGAAGGGGATCCCACCCTGTCCCTCAGCTTTGCACCTCCCTCTCCTCAGCATCACCATCCCACACCAGATTGGGGCATCCCTCTTGTCTGGGGTGCCCCAAACCCACACAGTGCTCTGGCAGTGCTTCCTGAAGGGTAGGGCTGATCCTGGAGGAGCTGAGAGCTTCCCAGGGCCAGTTTTCTCAGCCAGCTTCCCACAGTCCCTCCTGCCATGGACCTTGGCGCCTCTTAAAGCCAAAAACGCCTCGCTCCAGGGTTTCTTATGGCTGTTCTGGCTGAAGACAGCTCAGGACTATCTGTTAACTTTCATGTTCTCAGTGATCTTCAACATCAAAAACATCTTAATAGCTCGAGCAGGTTTATTTTGTGCATTTTAAAGGGCTGTTGGGGCTGTACCTGTAGTTTCTGGGAACTCTCTTAGGGTTTTACTCTGGGAACAGGAACACTAACAGGTCTGTTGCCTCATGAGCGTCCTGAGTTTAATCTTAAATTGCAGCTGAAATGAAAAGTTCTGGGCTAAATGGGGCTTCAGCGAACCTGAAGTAGGTGCCTACAGCCTGTAGGCAATTGTTCCAAGGAGTCTCTGCCTATATTTTTTAGACCCCTTGAAAACTCTTAGAAAAAGATCTCCTCTGCTGAATAAATAGGGATGTGGAATATTTTTGTGACATGGTCTGTTACCCATTAGCTCAGAACAAGGAAAATTCATCTAAAAAATAATTAAAGAGACACTTTGGCATGGTGTCTTGAGAGCTGTACCATGTGTAGATTCCCAATTCCAGAAATGTGTTTCTTCTTAAGACCAATCTTTGCAAAAAATTAAGAGAAAAATGAAACCTAAATTCACAATGTGACCCAATCTAAACAGACAGAGTGCTTTTTCTTCCTTTTTTCCCCCTTTTTTCCCCTCTCCCTCTCTTAATTTCATGCTGTTGTAACAATCAGCCTTAGTAGAAGTAAGCTGGTGGAATGAGGAAACAAAACCCCAATACAGGATGCAGTTTAAAGAAATGGTTCTTGGGCCTGCTAATCTTTCTCAGTTTTCAATTGCATTTCTCTGATGGCAGCCTTGGTGAATTTTGTGTTGGCAGAAGATGCCTCACATGGGATGGAGGCTTGAAATTGTGTCATGAATGTCAGCACAGGGTTTTGTCTGCTGAATCTCTGCCCTGGTCCCTCTGAACTGCAGAATGGTTTGGGTGGGGAGAGACCTTAAAGATTGTCTACTCCAACCCCTCTGCCATGAGCAGGGACACTTTCCACTGTCCCAAATTGCTCCAAATCCTGTCCAGCCTGGCCTTGGACACTTCCAGGGATCCAGGGGCAGCCACAGCTGCTCTGGGCACCCTGTGCCAGGGCTTCAATACTCTCTAAATAAATAACTTCTTCCTAATATTTCTTCCTAGTATCTTCATTACTCTCTAAATAAATAATTTCTTCCTAACCCTATTCTCTCTCAGTGTGAAGCCATTCCCCTTTGTTCTGTCACTCCAGGCCCTTGTCAAAAGTCTCTCTCTGTTCCTTTTTGGCTCCTCCAGGCCCTGCAAGGCCACACTGAGGTCCCCCCAAGCTTCTCCTGTCCAGGTGAACAATCCCAGCTGTGCCAGCCTCTCCTCCCAGCAGAGCTGCTCCATCCCCTGATCCCCCTGGTGCCTCCTCTGGATCTCTGCAGCAGCTCCAGCTCATTCCCATTTTCAGGATTCCAGGTGGTGTTTGGAGGAGTGAAGGCCCTTGACGCTTTCCAACAAATGGGGTCACACAAGGCAATCAAAAAGGATCAGATCAGCTCCATCCCCTTGTCAAGCACAGCCATGGTTACCAAAGACCAGCTCTCACTGTGACCTGGTGGAAAATGAGCGCAGCATATGTAAATGTCACCTCCCATTTAAATTCTTCACTTCCACTGACATAACTGGAAAAGTAGGCACCAGCATACCTTGATTTTGGTTGATCTGTCCCAACCTGTGCAGCAGGGCTCATCACCCCACTCACCTTGAGTGAGAAAGTTCCCCACATTCCCCATGAAGTCATTGCTGTAAATTCCACAGGCAGCTTTTCCTATTAAAAGCTGGCAGTGCACTCCTTGCCACAAAGCTTGTGCTGAATTGGAGCACATGACATTTTAAGGGCTGAAATATTGTGAATACTCCTAACAAAATTGATTTCATTTGTCAATAAAAAGCCTCACTGTTTTTCATAGGAGCTGCTCAGTAAACTATTCCGACAACAACTCAAGGCTGATCAAATTAAAATCAGCCCCAGCTTTTTTGAGAGATGAACTGATCTGAAAAGGTTTTGGTATCCTAGAAAGAGTTGCTAACCTTTCTGGGCAGGTCCTATAGCATTTAATAACAAAGGGTACCTTCTTGTATAAATATTATGAACTATGGAATTTAACGAGATTTGGATTGCACCATAGAAATGTACTTTGGAGAATTAATTTTGAAGTCTGTAGGTTTAAATGTTTTCTAAAAATAGTACTGAATATATACAGGGCTTTGTGCCTCTATGTCTATTTAGTTGGGGAGAATGTTTTCATGTATTATTTGGTGCACTTTTCATTTTCCTCATCCTTTTTTAAAGCATTGGTGGCAAAAGAATGAAAGGAGGCTATTTTTCGCTCCAGGATAAATTTTGATATTTCAATTCCAGTTTTTGCCTCCTGAGGAATTTTCTATTTTCTTGAGATTCTTAACCAGGTCATTCACTCACTGATGGGTTTAATTACCTGCCTGAGCAGAGGAGCTGAGCTGCCTTTTCAGCAGCACAGCCCATGCAGCGTGTCCAATTCTGCACACAGATGTGCTCAAGCAAACCACCAGCTTTAAAAGAAGGATACAGGAGATCTCCTCCAACACAAACAAGGTTGTAGCTCTCTCAGACTCCGTTCTCTGCAGCTTTTATGATGCTTTCTGGTTTTCTATGCTTGTGGGCAAACGGGGGCTGACACCCACTGGTGAGCTGTGCTGCATCAGAGGGATCTGCTGGAGACCCGGGTGTCACCTCCGAGAGCAAAGGGAATTTCTGAAACTGCTGTTAAATACGTTAACAATGAGCTGGGGATGAAGTCAATGCCCTTCTTCAACATCTCGACTGAGAGCTGCCATACAAGTGCAGCCAGTGGTGGGTCTTGGCTGAAAATGTATTTATACATTCAGACAGATAGACACGGACTTCACTTGTTTAAACTCAGCTTTAGTGCAGACGAAAGCAATAGGGGGTGGCGGGGAGAGCACAGGCTGCCACCACCCTCCCATATGGCAATTGTTTCCTATAAAGCTTGCTATATTGTATTTATGTCATCCCCTGACATATCACAGGAGGCCGCAGATGCCAAACTTTTAGCCAAAAAAAACCCCAACCTGCAGCTTTTAGTGAGGGCTGTCCTCCAATTTATTTGTGTTTTGTTGTTGGTTTTCTTTTCCCTTCTGCTTTTCATCTGTCTGGTTTCTATTTCCACTCTTTCTGTTCTTCCCTCCTCCGTTTTGTTTTGTCTTGTTTTGTTTTTTTTTACCACGTTTGAGGAATCTCAGTTGCACTGGGAAGCCTGAGAGGTATGAGTGGAATGCTCAGATTTAATACATCCTTGCCTGAACCCTCTTTTGACAAATCAATTAATATCTGTGGGCTCTGGGGGCAGAGCATTGGGGGGCACAGGAAGATGAAGCACCTGGGGTGCAGGGCTGGGATGAGGCTGGGGAAGCTTGGCTGGGATCAGGAAGGGAGGACTGGGGAGGGGCTGCTTCAGGTGCAAGGGGATGACACAGAATGTTATGAGATTTTTCAAATTCTGGAGCTAAGCACATGACTGCAGAGACTGGCTATACCTTCCAGGCAGGCGGGCAGGCAGCCTCCTCTCTCTGCAGTGCCAGGTGCTGCCTTGCTCTGAGCTCCAGGCCTGAGGGATGATCCACAGCTGGCAGAGGTCGGTTCTCATGCCAGGAGAGCTGTTTGGTCTGAGGGAGCCTCCTGTGCCAGCTTGGGGCAGAAGCCCCACATCAGCTCTTTGCTGATTTATGGGGCATCTCAGGGTGCCAGGTGTTGCTGGGGATCAGGTGCCTGTGGAGGTCTGGGAAGGTTTGAGGGAAGGGCTTGACTTGTGCTCTGGGTGCTGTGAATTCAGGACAAACTGCTCCCTTCAGACCTGCTGCTGAGGGCTGGGAGGGTTCCCCTCTTGGCTCCATCCCTGGTGTGCATGGGACTCTGCAGCTGTGTTTTTCAAATGCCATTCAAATGAAAGCAGAGAGGGGAAATCCCGGTTCACTGGGAATAGCTCTCAAATGCCGAGTAGTTTTCCTCTGAATTCTGTCTTTTGGCTTCCTTGCTGCAGACTGACACATGGTGTCTTCTCTTGATCAATTTGTTTATCGTTTGCTTGATTATCATCTCCAATAGCAAGACATGGCAGGTCTCTTTTGTTAATCCTGTTAGTACTGGCTTTGAAGCAGAAATCTGGTTTAGGAAAAATGTTTGGGTATCTTAAACTTTCTTGAAGATGTTGCCTGTGAATACCAAATCATGTATGGCCTGATATATTTGAATTGTCTAGATTATTCCTGAGCCTTGTATTTCCATCTGTTTGGGTGCTGCTCCTCATCTCTCCCTGTGTGTACACACATGCCAGCACCAAACCTCCCTTCTGGCTTTCAGAGCAGCTTGTGTGGCTCTTCTGAGAGATTGGCACAGAGATTGGAACCCTCTTTTCCATCCCCATCTCCTGCACCCAGCTCTCCCCCAGTGATGCCACTCTGCCCAAGGGCGCCCACCCTGTGTGGGGGGCTGCAGAGCCACCCCATTGCTTCTCCAGGGCTCCTCCTCCAGGGGAGCTGCTGCTGACCTCGCTCTCATTAATGTGGTTCAAGTGATGTATGGCTCGAGGAGGATGTGAGAGCAGAGCCCTGGAAGAGTGATGACCTCCCATGTATCTTCTGCACAGGTACCCAGAGAGCAGAGCCCCCCTGTGCCTTCCCAAGGCAGCCCCCTCCTCCCTCTGCACCCCTGCAAGCTGTTTATCTTGTGGGGAAGACATTAGCAGGTCTAGGAGAAGAGTTTAGGCTCCAGAACCCAGCCAGTCGACCTCTGGGCTGAGGCTTGCTGTGGGGAGGTGACTAATGCCCAGTGACTGCAGTGGTGTGGGTTGTGTGTGGATGCAGGGGTGAAACATCTGCTGATGCACTCTGTGCTTGCAGAGCCAGGGCACCCCTGGGTAAAAAGCAAAACCACATTTTTTGAATTGCAGGGTTACTTGGCTGTCTGCTGCTGTCAGATACATCTCTGGTTCAGTGAAACAATCTTTTCTCTGACCAATCCTCACGATTTGGTCTTGGCTGCTGTGGGAGCCTGGTACTCCTGTGCATTCCAGAGGTGGATTTGAGGTGGGCCCAGCAGATGTCAGGGTGGCCTTGTGGGTCCTGTCATGGACACAGCTCTCTCAAGGGAGCCCAAACACAGTGACAGTGCTCATGAAGAAATGGCTCTGTCCCTCTCCTGCCAGCCATGAACCAGCTATCAGTGTCTGCAAATCACCAGGAGATGGAAACCACCAGGAGTTGTTTCCTCCCTGGGCATGTTCCCTATTGTTCCCATCATGTTCCCTCTTCCATCCCAACCAAGTCCTGTTCTCTTCCAGCTTTTGATCCAAGCCCAGAAGCACTGGAGGATGTGTGGCTTTTAAATGAGATGGTTTGGGACCCACAGATCACATCTTGCATGATGGAAAACCAAGGGTTCTCCTCATGCACTCCACAGGGTTTTCCCTGTTTTTTCATGGCATCTCCAGGATTCCTCATGGGGCGAACAGTGCAGAAGATATAAACACAGCGTTCTGCACTTCTGGCTCTCACCATCATGATTTCATCTGGGAAACTTAAATCTCTGGGTGAGCAGACTTTTAAAAGAGGCATCAATTTAGGCTTCTTAATTGAGAGGGGAGAGCAAAAAGGTTTTGTGTTCTTGTTGGGATTTTAACCTTGTGTGAGAGGGGCAGGTGGCTCCAGGCAGTGCTTTGGATGGAGGGGCAATGCCAGGAAGGCCTGGGGAGGGTGCTGAGAGCTGGTCCCTGCCAAGGGCACACAGGGATGCCCTGGGCTGGGGGGTGTGGGGCTGGCTGGGCTGGGTGCTGTGGGCACTTGCTGAGACCCACGAGGTCCTTCCTCCTCTCAGCACCTTTTGCTTTAGGCTGTGATTTTGCTGCCCCCAACAGTCTGCTGGTTTTGAACCTGCCTGGTGCTCTCCCACATCCAGATGTGGCCCTGGAGAAGTGGGGTGTGAAGGGTCTGGTCCAAAACTCACCCTGTGAGACTCACTGGGGCTGATCCCATAAACCTGGAGCATCCCCATGGGCATGTTTTGGGTCACAGGGACATGGCCTTGGGGTGACACCATGCAGGTGAGGTCACAGTTTTTCTCTCTTCATGCCTGAGCAAGGATTTCAGTCAGGGCAGGATTTCAGTGCCAGGATTTCACCCGGACAGCCCATCCTGAGCACCCAGAATTAGACTGATCAGTCCAAATCAAAAGGGGTCCACTAATTTAATCAGAATTTACATGGTTTAATTGAAGATTGTGCCCCTTTACTTACATCATCTACCATGGTTTATCACTCTCACCACACTGTAGAACAGAATGTAGAACTGCCCCACCCCCCAGAATGTATTTCAAGAATGTGGTGAAAAAAATACAAAGAGTATGTAACTTTTTCTGGAAATACAATATTTCATGAGGAAAATTTGAAGGATAAAGTAACTGAATTCCAGGCAAACAGGCATCAGTATCGTAAGGAAATACAGCTCTCTGCAGGGCAAAAAAGAGTGGTATGCCAGGTTTAAATAGGAATTTATAGCCACTGGCTGCAAATTACCTTATAAAATTACTGAAACCTTCATAAAGTCATCAATTATGCCTTTAGTCTTGATTGTCATTTATTGCACTTCTTAATTGTTCAGTAAACTTTTCTGGATTAAAGGGTGTGTTTCAAATTGACATGGGGGCTGTTTTATTGATGTAAATTAACAGAGTATTTTACATAAGGGGCAGCTGAGGGACCAGCAGCAGAAGAGTCTCTTATCCACTAATAAAGGCAACACGGAGCTGGTGTTGTGATTTCAAGTGAGTGCAGTTGTGTGGAATGATGAGTGTGCAGGCAATAGTTATAAATCCTTGAAATCAGGATTGTTATCAGTACGGAGTGCGACAGTGGAGGCAGAACACAGACTTTTAATCACTCTGTTTAAAATAAGAGGAGGAATGACAGATAGGGAAAACAATGAAAAATCTGGTGGATTTACACTGAGTCCACATTAGGTCTTCTGTTAAGTCTTTTCCAAGACAGAACATGCTTTGCATGTTTTCACTGTTGTTTTTTTTTTTTTCAGTTATTAGCATTTCATTCATTAGTGTTTCCTCAGGCTCACGAGGAGCTGTGGCCACACTCCACCCAATGCAACCCCCACACCACCACTATGTCACCAAGAAAGTGTCTCTATTTCTCCTAAAAGGTGCTGGTCTTCATGGGATTCACAAACCAGGGTACCCAAATCCCCTTTTCTTTGAAGCTATTCTCAGCTCTTTGGGTTCCATTCTGTGCTGTTCTGTGGAGGCAGCGTGATTCCGATCATACCATTGCTGATTGCATAAAATATGCCCTGAATCCAACACGTTGTGTTAAAATCTGGTGTCTGGGCCCTGTCTGATTCTGAGCAGAGTAGCTGTTGGATTGTGTTCCAGCCATCCTTAACCCAAGCCAAGTTGGGAGAGACTTGATTGGGATATCGGTGAGGGGTAAAGACTGTGAAATCTCTGCTGTGATTGATGGAGTTGTGCGTGGAGAGGACAAATATGCACAAATACTTACCCAGAATAGTAGGGCCTCAATTCAGTTGTATCTGGCAGACTTTTCAGCTCAACTTTCAAGAAATATTGTTTTTAATTGACCTTCGTGTGAGTAATTTGAAGAGCCAGCGCCGCTTTTCGCAAGGAGAGTTTCAAGCATGGAAACCCCCATCGTATGTAAAATTAGTAATTTTACTGTATCATGAGTGATTAAACCTGACCCCCCAGGGAGCCAAAAATAATGCTGTGTGACTTCCTTGCCCAATTAACACAGAACAAATGTGAAAATGTGTACATTACAGCAAATTGTGTGCTAATTGGCCTCGGAGAAATACTAACGACAAGGAAGAAATGGCCATGTAATTTCAAACATATTTGAGAGGTTTCGCAGTCTACTTGCAAATAGCAGGGAAAAAAAGTCGAAATTTGACAAAACCATTATTTGTTATGATTTATTCGCTCAGCTCCAGTCTTGAACCTGGGAGTTATTGGCAGCTTCAGCTAAGATTCCTGCTGAGTATTTCTCCTTATAATGACTGCATACAGCATTTAGCTCAATGCTATTTTTTGGCATAGTGTCATAAATATCTCTTCTAATACTTCTCTCTATGTGTGTAACTAGGGTTAGATGCTTTTTTTTTTTTTTCCTTTTTCTCATGAAAATACCTCTAGATGCAAGACAATCTCCCTCTCCCTTTGCTGAGGAGAATATTGCACTCAAGTGCAGCAGTAGGGATTATTCTCCTTGGGCAGGAACCTCTCTGCCAGGTCTGTACATCATTTAAGTACTGGCTTAAGCAGAGAATAAAAGTCCATCTGTGCAGGGGAGAATTTCATCTGGTCAAGGAAGTTAGATCTGACCCACAGACTTAAGGAATCCAAGATTTACTGACTATTCCTAAAATCAAATCTCTTCCACTTCATTTTCTATCACATCTAGAGTTTATATATTACATTTTCTCCATGCTTTCACTACGTCTTCAGAATAAAACTGATTGAAGATGTAATTTGTGGGCTAGAGGTAAATCCCATCTTTCCATACTTTTTTCTGCCTTCCATAAGTACAGGAAGCAGAGCTCTGGGATTTTCCTCTGCAGCAAGAATATCCCAGATTTTGTCACTGGAGCTGCAGGCTGATGCATTGAAGTATGATTTGGTCACAGTGAAACCCTTTTGTAAGAGATAGAAGGTCAAGTATGTCCAAAATTAAACGATGCAGTGCTATCAAATTGAAGTGTTTCAGTAATTTTCCTTGATGATTTCAGCCAAATCGTGATGTCCCTAAGAAACACCATGGTTTCACAGAATTAGCTTTTTCTCCTGGAAAAAGTGGAACCAGCATTATTTTAAGAGCCTGCTCTTCCAGCCTTGACATGTGCAGAGTTCCCAGGGCCCTCAGAGGAGTTGTCATGTGGAGGAAGCAGTGTCCTGGCAGCAGGATTCCTTCTGGTTTAGCTCTTGCTGAAGTTGAACAGGTTCACTTTAAACTTTTGGATTTTTTTGGTTGATTTGCAGTGTCCTCTATGAGCTAAGTTAGAGCAGTGCAGTGCAGCACTTAGCTCAGATCTTAAATTGTTTCTGCCAAACAGGAACAGAGAGAGAAGTGTCTTTTTCATATCCCTGAGAGTTCTTCAGGACATTTATAGGAGTTTGTACCGTTTATTTCCCAGTTAAACATTTCCTCTCAGCTGTTGAGAGGCTTAATGGCTTGGAGGTCTTGTATTATAAACTTTGTAGATGCTCCCAGTATTTTGTCTTTTTTTGTAGGAAGAGCTGTGGTGGAGGGATGGGCTGGAGAATAGAGAGGGGCTCTAAGCCTGTGCTTCTGGTTGACTTCTGGTGGGACTTTGTGGATAAACCCAGCACCACTAAAAAATGCCAATCGTATATCATGGAATGCTCAAATTAGCAAGAAACTTAAAAAGAACTTTTTTTGGAAGACCTGTGAGTGTGCAACAGCCCTTTCTCATTGGAAAGATTGATTTTCACTACTGTTGTAATGTATATTTTAAGTGGAAGTTGTCAGAACTAAGCAACGCTAACAGGGCAGCCTGCAGAAGCAGAGAGATGCCAGTCCCAGGAAAACTCTGGTGCATGATTCCTGTTAAAAATATACAGGGAAAGTAAGATGTAACAATCATCAGTTTAGAGAGGGAAGAAGAGGATGATGTGAGTGGTTTGTGACCTGGTTTGATGTGATTTAACTTGGTTTTACTGGATTTCTTCAGAGGAGAGCAGTGGCCCCGACACTCTGTGAGCGCCACTGCCAAGTCATTTCCACTGATTAAGGACTTCGAAAAATCCTTTTTGTTGCCATCAGGGGGAGCTTTTGAGATCTTTCAAGAGTGAAAAAAAATATTAAAAAAAAAAAAAAAAAAAAAAGAAAAGAGGAAAAAAAAAAGAAACGTCCCAGCTCAGAAACAGAGATCTACAAACCAGCAAGCAGCCAGGAGCTTACCTGTGGCTACAACCAAGCCAAGGAAACCAGGGGAGCTGAATTCCTTAGGCTGAAAATTAGCAATATTGAGAGAGGATTTTTTGATTCAATCCGCCAATAAAATGAATAATTGATTTTTTTTTAATTATTATTTCCAAAAAAATAACCCAGGAGTCTTTGGACCACTCAAAAGCCAAATCCTACTCTGTTTCTACAGCTTCTGGAAGGCAAATGCTCTTCAAAAAGCTTCTCTCCTTTTAGCTCCTGATGATTCGATGGGGACCTTTGATGCAACATTTGGATTAGCTGCACACAACTGCACTGAGGGGGACCACAAAAGGGGGAGCCTGGCTGATTGCATAACTTTGAGAAAATAATAAGAGGAAAAGAAGGAATTAGAAAAAGAGAGAGAGAGAGAGAGAGAGTGGAAAGGAGAGAAAGAAAGAAAGCAATTAAAAAAAAATATCTGAGACTCAAGTTTCAAGACTCTTTATGTGCTGCAGAGGAGCATAAGGTTTACCAGCAAAGTGCAACGGGGAGTCTGAGAGGAGAAATAGCTTTCTCTTTTGCCAAGAAAAAAAAAATAGGAATGTGTGTTTTGGACTGGACTGAGAAAGAAAGCTGGGGAGATTGCAAAAAGGGGGGTGCAGGATTTTTGTCACATTGATCCATTCACCTTAATTGTCTTCTTTAAAAAAATAAATAAGGGGGGGTTGGGGAAGTGATAGGGGAAAAGAGAGGAAGAGAGGAAAAGAAGGGGGGAAAAGGAAAACAGCAAAAGTGTTTGAACCTCTGGAGCTATCTGCTCCTTCAAGCTGATTGATTAGTCATGATCCCTGCAGTTTTAATGGGAATCATTCAATTGGGAAGGTGGAGCACCCTAGAGTAGATTAGCATATTCTTGTTTACTCATCTTCTGAGGGGCTTTTTCTCTTTTCTTTCATTTTGTGGAGAAGAAGGGAGGGGGGGAGGTTGGGGGAAAGGAGGGGGTTGTGGCTTATGTTATAAAGGAGGCCAAAAAAATAAATAGATTAGAGCATCTTTTGGGGGGAGGGAAATCAGTGGGTCTCAGTCTTGGAGAAAGCTGGGGGGTTGTTTTGGTTTTTTGTTTTGTTTTGAGTGTGTGTGAGTGTGTGTGTGTGTTTTTTTTAAGAAGAAAAAAAAAATAAAGGGAAGAAAATTCAGCAGAGAAAAGAAGAGAGAGAGGAGTTCCAGCTGTGGAGGAATAGAGGAGAAGAAGACAGATAGAGAAGGAAGAACAGAGAAATACATTTCAACCAAGAAGGAGTTTTGATTTATTTGATTTTTATTTGTTTTAAGGAGAAAAAAAAAATCTATAAGCAGGAAAAAGAAAGAAAGAAAAAGAAAAAAAGAAAAGAAAAAGCAACTGAGAAGGGTTATAAAAAGAGCAAATACCAAGAAGGGTGAACAAGAGAAGAAAGTCAAGGCAAGGAGGAGCCCAAAGCTGGCAGATCGGGAGGATTTGCAGGGGAGAAGGGGGGGGAAGATTGGAAATGCAGCTCTGGAGTTTGCTGCTGCCTCTTGCGCTTCTCTGTACAGCCCTAGCCAGTGGACCCGAATGTGGGATGGACGAGCGCTCCCGCAGGGCACGAAGGGACACCAGGCACAGCCGCCAGCTCCTCCACACTGCCCCGGGCACCTGTGCCACCAGGTTAGCCCGAGGAAGGCGCTCCACTGCTGGGCTGGAGCCTGGGCATGTCCCCCGCAGGAGGCAACAGCGGGAGGTAAAGGACGAAGAGGAGTCCCTTACCCCGAGCAGGGCGCTCTATTTCAGTGGCCAAGGTGATCAGCTGCGGCTGAAGGCAGACGTTGAGCTGCCCCGAGATGCCTTCACTTTGCAAGTGTGGCTGAAAGCCGAAGGCGGACAGAGATCTCCGGCTGTCATTGCAGGTAGGTCTGGCCGTGCCTGTGGCTGCAGCATCCCCGCTCCGTGCCGGGAGCCGGCTGGAGGCGTGCGTGTGTCCGGGAGCGGGCTGTGCACACCCAGCCCCGCGGGAGTGCCCCGCGGCACACGGGGGATGGATGCGTGCATGGATGGATGCGTGCATGGATGGATGGATGGATGGCAGCGCCTCTGCCAGCACGCCGGGCTCGCCCTCGCCCCGCCAGATATTCCGGGAGATCCCGGAGCTCTGCGGACCGGCTGGAAGTATAGGCTCGCAGGAAAAGTTATGTAAACTTTTGCATAGGGGAAATGGCAGTGCCCTGGGGTGGTTTCTGTCTTGCTGGGTGCGCGGAGTGAGGTGCAGGTAGAAGAGGCAGCTCTCACGGTGGGGTTTTGTCTGGTTTTCAGGTTGGAAAACTGTAAGTAGAGCGTTTGAAAGTGGCTTGTTTGTATGTATGGAAAGAAATGTATGTGACTGGTGTGTGGCTGCAAAGAAACGCATATCTAAGGTCCCCCTACGATTTCCTTGGTTTTATTGGCTTTTTAGTGTACTCCACTGTTCGCTCTTTAGATGCAGTGTTAGCATGTGGTTTCCAAAAAGCTATAAAGGAACTTTTTGGCTATTGTGAAACCTCAAATGAATCAAATGAGTTTATAAAGTTCCCAACCCCTCGACACTCAGCTACGGCTGGGACTCGCACTGCAGCTAGAGGATGTGTGGAGTATTTTTGTCTCCCCTTAGAAATGGTAAGTGTAACATCAATGATTCTAAGGTCAAACAGCGCTATAAAATCATTTAGTACTCAAAGCAGCTACCAGTCTAAGCTGTCTGAGGTGGACAATAACAAGGAGCATTGCATTTTTCTTATTTAAATTTTATGAGCCCATCCTGAATTTGGGTCCCTCTCCCCGCGTTCGCTCCCTCTCCCCCTCCCTCCCTCTACCTCCCGCCCTTTCCTCGCTTTAGTGATAAAGTGCAGCGAAGTTGTCGTGAAATCGGATACTTTTCGGAGGGTTACAAACCCTTATAAATGTCGCCACATCCATCTTTGCTCTGAAGGAAGTCATAGAAAATGGAAATGCCCTTAAAAAAAAAAAAAAAAAAAGGAAACAAGTCAGAAAGAGAAACGGGTACTGGGGGGGCGGGGGGAAGACATGTTTTACAGTTCTTCTGGCAAGGAGATTCCCTGAAAGTACAAGGTTTCCATGTCCTAGGATGCCTTAAAGAGACAGGGAGGATTTCCCCTTTCCCTTTAAGCGGAGTCGCTTCCTCGCAGGAGGCAGCGCTGCCTGTGCCGGCGGCGCCGCTGCCCCGCCAGCCCCGCTCGCTGTCCCCGCTGTCCCCGCTGTCCCCTGCCACCCTCCGCTGCCCCATCCCCGCTCCGCTGCCCCATCCCCGACCGCCGCCGCTGCTGCCTCGCAGGAAAGTTGCTTTGTCCTAAAGAAAACAAAACAACAAAACAAAACAAAACAAAAAAACTGAGATGAAGTCAGCCGTGCTTTTCCTTAACTTTCGCCGCTCGCTTGTGTTGAGGAGGGAGACGCCGTTTGTGCGGGGCTGCCGGGGTGGGCAGGAGGTGCCGGGCATGGGCTGGTCCCGTGTGCCTTCAGAGCAGTGATTTCATAGGGGAACCACGTTATTCCTTGATTTATTCCCCCTGGCTTTCTCACACTCTGCTCTTCTGGTTCCCAGCTCTAACTTAAACCCCAGGGCTCAAAGTGCTTCCCTTTCAAGTTGGGAAAAGCAGAATTGGGGTTTACACAGATCTCAAACAGGGTCAGGGTATTTTTTAACGTGCTTAATCCAACACCTGGGAGCCCATGTCTGTCTTTGGTGCAAGTATCTCTAATTCTCACGACAGGGAACCTAGACAAACACACACAAAGATCATTTGTAGTAAAATACTTTAATTGGATGGGGGAGGTTAGGTTGTTGCCTGTATAAAACACTTGACCCATTTTATGCATGGAAATAACATTCCACTGTGAAAAAATGAAGAGAAATGCCCCAGTTTTGCACCGTAGAGCTTCAGCCTAGCTCGGGAGGACTTTGTGATTTTTTATTTTATTTTTAAGCTCCCCCTGCCCCCCTCGCACGCCCTCTTGAAGAGGAGCCAGGTTTGGCTCTGTGTGTAAACACCTGGAAGAGGTCCAAGAGGAACTCACTTGGAGTATCCTCTGCACACCACAGCCTCCCAGACCTGCAGCAAGCTTAGGGAGAGATTACGCTTCCCTCAATGAGGAAATCAAGGGTTCTGGCTGCCAAAACTCTTGGCTTTCACATTCTCACTGTTTTGGGATGTGACAGACTGAGGAGTTCAGTTCTGCTGTTGCATTTGCATCTGTAGGACCCCACTGAAATCCAGAGCCCATCCGGGTGTTTGGAGGGGAAGGGACTGGGGCACATTTGCTGGCAGTGCCAGAAGTGAATTTCTCCCCAACTTTCATCCCAGTGGCAAAGTGGGGAGCTGTGTGGCTGTACAGATCTGAGGAAAGGGGTGGGATTGACTGGAATACACCTCTTTTTCAGAGTCGCTCTGGTGTTTTCCCCTACTTTCTGCCCCCTATTTTCTTCCCTGCTCCCCTTGCACCACTCTGCTGGCATGTAAGAAATTATTGCACATGGTACAGGAACAGCCCCCTGTGTGCCTATAGGGGAAACCTGTTGTGCCTGTTAAAAATCCCATGTAGGACCCCAGTTGTTATCAGCTCCTGTGCCTGAGCCCTGACATAACGGAGTTCTTCTGCTAATCCAGGCTACAGGAGTTTCTGTCTGGAGCCAACTCTCCTTACGTCACCCTCTGCTGCAGTATTCAATTTGTTTTCATAAATGGCTAATTTTACAGCGCTGTTAAGTGGGTTCGTCATTGTGCCGGGCCATGCCCTGTGTCTGATGAGAGGCAGTCCTGGTGCCAGGCTCTGCCAATTTTCACGCTGCTTGGCAGCGATGTTATTGCCGCCCTGTTTGACTCCGCTGCTATCTGCTCTGGCATTTGTCAGAGGGAAAGCTGTTGGGAAACTGCAAGTCTGACCCATTGATCTGCGTTACGCAAAAGCTCAGGAGCCCTGTCGGGGCTGGGCTGCGCTCCTCGGAGCGGCTCCCGCCGTGCGGCTCCCGGCTCCTGTGCACTCACCCTCCCTCCCTCCATCTCTCCATCCTTCCTTCCACCCCTCCCTCCCTGCCGGGCCGCAGAGTTCCCGCACAAACCCTGCTGGGATGTGCGCACCCAGCCCTCAGCTCAGCACATCCCTCTGTAAACACGCACATGTGCGCACCGAGTCACTCCTCGGCTCCGGGCACCTTCCTCCGCTGGGGCAGGAAAGGGTTAAGGAGGGGCTGTGCTGGGTTAGGTAATGCACACACACACACCATGCGGAATGAGGGGGCTTCAAAGCGCTGCTGACCTTGCTGCTGTTGGAATCAAAGGTGTTTCGGTTCCACTGTGAAAACTCAAGCCCAGCCTAAGCAAGGGGATGCTCCCGAGTCCCTGTCAGGGTGTTCTCTGGGCTCTGGGGTGGTTCGTGTTTTCACAGGAGAGAGATGTTGATTCTTTACTGGCTGGGAGCTGAGAGGAGCGGGATGAATGATCGGAGTAAGAAGGCGTGCCTGCCCTGAAGAGTGAAAGTTTTTTGTTTTGTTTTGTTTTGTTTTTGTTTTGTTGTTTTTTTCCCCCACTTCTTGGTTTCATTCCCCTCTGTGTCTCTATTCCTCAGCCTGCCAACAGGGAGCATGATCCCAACTTAATAAGGCTTCATATGTAAGGGAGTGCCTATGTTTTCCCAGCTTCAGTCCTTGGTGGACATAAAACTGCAGCAGAATCCAAAGGGAAAGAAAAGCCAAAATCAGAATGGTGGAGCTCACTAAAAGCCACAACTTTTGCATGTAAGGGACTGAGAAACATCTATGTCAGTGTCCAAAAATTAGGCAATTATAAAGATATAATTGACACTGGCCAGGTCTAGTCCCTCTGCAGATTAAAGAATACATGTTTGCTTTGGGGAGCTGTTTCTTTCTGAAGTTTTGGACTCTGATATTGGTTTAATACACTTCAGGTAGAATTGGTGAGCTGGGTCCTATCTCCAGAGCTGACCCTCTTGCTGGGTGTGTTGGGAACTTGAGGATGTTTCCAAAGAGATTTTATCCAGAGTTTCACTGGTGTTAAAACAATAGGCAGGTAGATCTAGTGGCATTTTCAACAGCCTGTTTTCTTTCAATTGTATGAACTTTCTAGTTGTGTTCTGTAATGAAGAACTACAATGAAAGAGAAAATATAAAACTTGTAGTTCTGTTATTTAATTAGTGCTGGCATGTGCAAGGTCCCAGGGTGCTGGCCATGGTGGGCAGAGTGGAGTGACAGGAGCTGGAGCACCTGCACAGATGTTCCTGCAAGGTGACAAATCTCTGAAACACCACTGCTGAGGGTTGGGGGTTTGGCTTCCCCGTGGATGGGTTCAAATGATTATCCACTTCATGACTATGGATCTGGACGTGGCTTGACTCATAGGTCACTGAACAAAATACCCTCACAGCTTGTCATTTACTAAATATTTGCATTTGAACAGCATATTTCCTTCAGCCTGTGGAAGCTGGGACAAAACTCAGAAACTGGTTTTTCTTTCTATAACATTTCCAATTTAATCTGGTCTCATTCTTTTGACCAGCTGCACTTTAGAGTCAGAACAGCACAGTTAGAAGAAAGCTAGATTTTTTTTTTTTCCTTTAAAGCACTTAGACATAGGCTGCTCTAATTAATTAAATGGTCATAAAAGAGTGAGGGCAATTTGACTCTGTGTGTGAAGGGTGGCAAATTTAGATTCCTAAATGATGTATGGCTGTCTCCTGTAGGCACAGGTTGTGTCCCAGGCTCAGTTTGCCTCTCTAAGCTTCATTTCAGCCTGATTTATTTCAAGCCAGGCTGTTTCAGTTGGAACAACTCGCGTGAGGCAGAAAGCAAGAGGAGAGGATGGTGTTTGGAGAGAGAGCAGGAGCAGGGCTGTCCTCAGGGACTGCTGGGGATGTCTGGAGGAGCACAGAGCAGAGCTGTGCAGGGCAGGCTCGCTGCTGAGGGCGAGGGGAAGCCCTTGGAGAGCCTTGGCACGCAAAGCCATGGCCACAGCCAGCGCTGGGCGGGGTTGGAGCACACTGGGAATTGGGCTGGAGCTGCTCTCCGGGCCCCCACTCCCACCCCACCATGCCAGGAGGGGTTGTAGGTGACCCAGGGGTGCTGAGACTGTGGCTGCACTGAGCACAGGTGGCCCCTGCCAGCCCCATCCACATGTGGCATGGGGAGGGATGAGCTAAAATCCCAAATCCCAGAGGGGCTCACTGATGCTGGCTCTGTGACCGTGTTCACAGGGGTCTGAGGATGAGGAAAGAGACGAGGATCTGACTCCATGTTTCAGAAGGTTTGATTTATTATTTTATGATATAGATTATATTAAAACTATACTAAAAGAATAGAAGAAAGGATTTCACCAGAAGGCTAGCTAAGAATAGAATAAGAAAAAATGATAACAAAGGTTTGTGGCTTGGACAGAGAGTCCGAGCCAGCTGACTGTGATTGGCCATTAATTAGAAACAACCACATGAGACCAATCACAGATCCACCTGTTGCATTCCACAGCAGCAGATAACCATTGTTTGCATTTTGTTCCTGAGGCCTCTCAGCTTCTCAGGAGGAAAAATCCTAAGGAAAGGATTTTTCCATAAAAGATGTCTGTGACACTGGCTCCCTGGGAACCCTAACCCAGACCCTCCACACAGGTAGGGGCCACTTTCCAGTGCTGAACTGGGCAGGTTATTGCTTGCACAGCTGACCCAGGTGTTTGCTGATGCAGCTCCATGGTCTTTGAGTGCACCCACCTTTGCCAAGGGTGGGAGAGGTCCTTGGCTGAGCACATTGCCCAGCAAGGATCCAAGTGCCAGTGGACACCTCGCTGGTCACTTATGGGCAGCCAGCTGAGGAGAGCAGGGAGTTTTGGTGCAGAAATGCCTTCCTTGGAGCCTGGGTCTGGCTCTGCCAGGACATGGGTCTGTCACAAGAGAGGTGAAGCCACAATGCATCCAGGAGCACCTTTAATTCAAAAGTGTTTTGTGCCCTGGCAGCCCAGGAAGCCAATTGTGTCCTGGGGTGTATCAGGAGGAGTCTGGGCAGCAGGGCAGGGGGGATTGTGCCCCTGTGCCCTGGGCTCAGGTGAGACCTCACCTGCAGAGCTGCCCCAGCCCTGGCCCAGCTCAGGGAGGAGCTGGAGCTGCTGCAGAGATCCAGAGGAGGCTCCAGGGGGATCAGAGGATGGAGCAGCTCTGCTGGGAGGAGAGGCTGGGACAGCTGGGATTGTTCACCTGGACAGGAGAAGCTTTGGGGGGACCTCAGTGTGGCCTTGCAGGGCCTGGAGAGGCACAAGAGAGCTGGACAGGGACTTCTGACAAAGGCCTGGAGTGCCAGGGCAAGAGGGAATGGCTTCACACTGAAAGAGAACAGGTTTGGATTGGATCTTAGGAAGGAATTGTTCCCTGTGAGGGTGGGCAGGCCCTGGCACAGGGTGCCCAGAGCAGCTGGGGCTGCCCCTGGATCCCTGGCAGTGCCCAAGGCCAGGCTGGACAGGGCTGGGAGCACCTGGGACAGTGGGAGGTGTCCCTGCCATGGCAGGGGTGGAACGAGATGGCTTTTAAAATGTCCCTTCCAACCCAAAACATTTTATGGAAAAATGTTGCAGAACCAACAGGTTTTAGGTGCTCTCAAGGCCTCAGGATTAGCCAAGTGCTTTCACATTGAGTTTTCATGCTGGCCTGAGCCAGGAAAAAAAAAAAGAGCTAAAGTATAGTGTCTTTTTTCAAAAAGACATATTGAAAAAACAAAAATAAACCCTTCCATAACTGGGGTCAACTGAAATGCTCCCATGTAATAGTTTTGCTTCTAATTTTATCTGTTGCTTTTTCCTCCTCTTTTCTTTTCCCCAGTAGAAATTACAGGAGCAGAAGCAGAGGAGGGACCACCTGGGTTGCCAAACTCAGTCCCCTGCAGTGTCAGGGCTATAACAGCAGATAATTAGTCCAAACATTCACAGAAAATCCACTTTGTAGGTTCTGATATAGCACAGGCCACTGAAGATTTCCCAGTGCTCTACTATAAACCAAAGCTCTTTAGCTAAGACTGGGAGTCACCATTTTAATGCAAGACAGGAAAAGAGAAGGACAGATCGACAACATCTTAAGTACCTAAAATCCAAAACATTGGTTGAGAAAACTGTTAAGTATGAGAAAGAAAAACATTGACTGGTAAAAGGTATCAGCTTTGTTATTTTCAGAGACTTAAAATGAATCAGGTGTTTTGACAGTTACGAAACTTCTATTGAAATTTTAAGTTGGAATATTTGCCAAAACTGATCCTTTCCCACAGATAGTCTGTTTTGATTAATTTCCCCTTTTCCTGAGAAAAATATTTTATCAAACATTTCCCACCCTTCTCTGGTCTTAGCCTGTATGGCAGTTCCTACATCCCTACAGTTGTAGTAAGAATGAATGCTTGATTGTGTTTCTACTTCTTCACATCTTATATTGCAGATGATTGAGAAAATGCATCAGAAAATACTTGTTTGATCAAAATCTCTATGTTTTTTTTTCTCTCAAGCGCATCAGCAAGTCTAATATAATCTTTTTCTTCATTTACCCTCCTCTCTCAATGCTACCAATTTTTCCATCTAGTACTGTTTACATGGGCAGTGTAGATTAATCTTCCTATTTCATAAATGTAAAATATATTGGACTCTTCTATTGCCTGGGTTCTGGGCATTTGCTTCGTGCATTGTTCTGGGCACAGTGGCTGTGCTGTGCATTTTATTTCTTTGTTTTCCCAAAAAGAGGTTTCTGAAGATGAAGATGTACCTTTTCCCTGACCTCACCCTTCAATTGCTCTGTGCCCATTTCCCAACCTGGGGGTTGCTGACATCTGGATATGATTCTTGATTTTATTTCACCTTTCTGTGGAGAAGGAATACTTGATTGTTGTGCTATTTTCTCCGTCCCTCCACATTTCTCTTCATTTTCTCTGCTGTGAGCATGCATGCACACACACACACCATTTCCAAAGCCCCTTTGATTTTCTTCCCAGATCAATAGAGCATTTAAACTCCAATGATCAAGGAGGAGCAGCTTGTTTATTTCCCCACATATCCTGACACAAGTGGCACATCTTGTAAACTGCTTTGATTTGATGTTAGTGCCTATTATAAAGTTTACTCTCCCCAAAGCCATCCGTGAAGTTAAAGTACTCTTACTCTGAGCAGGAGCAGAGCAGAACTCAAAAAGGCGAGGTAAAAAGAGGACAGGAATGAAATATCTTACCACAGAAATTTGCTTTCTGCTATCCTCGTTGACAGTGATCAGAACAATTTGAGGACTGTTGAGCATCCACAAGTTTGGCAGCACCAAGTGAGGGTACATTGTGTATCTCAGTTAAAAGTGAACAAATATGAATACAGGTCAATTATCCCTTGGCAGAATGGGGCTGGATTGCACAGGAAGCATGGACTTGATCCTAAACCTGGTCAAGATCATGAAAAATACCATTGAGCTTGGCTGACTGTGGCAAAGGCTGTGATTTCAGAGAGTTTTCCACAGCCTTTCTCTACAGCCTGGATGTGTCTGTGGTCCTTGCTTCAATATCCTTTATTTTGCAGACTTTTTTTGCTTTAGATATGAGAGAAGCAAAACTGTGAAGCCCTAACATCAGAGGAAGGAGATATGTTTATTTGCTTTTGCTAAACTCCAAATCTCAAATTGGCCTCTCTTTCAACCTTCCTTCTTTTTCTTCCCCTCTCTTTTACCCTTTTTATTTTTTTAACGTTAAAATCTCCCCTATTCCAAACCCACTCTCCCATCTTCTGTTCTGCAGGGTGATGTAATTGTGCGACATCCCCGTCCAATCCCTCCACCCTCTCTTATCACCATCCAAGGCTCAGTTTTTCCCCTTCTATCTGGTGTCCTTGATTCCCCTGCTTTCCCTCCTTCCCTCTGTGCACTGTCTCTGCTTTCCTGCTCCTCTCCCATCGCCCGTGTCGCGGCAGGGTGGTGTCCCCTCCAAGGTGGCCACAGATTGGTGGCTTTGGCCAGCTGCTGTTGGAAACGCTGTGGGAACACAGGATAAGCAGGCAGTGTGCTCGTGTGCTCAGCCAGGCTCACGGGCTCGCCTATTTTCTGGGAATTATTGATATTGTTCTGTTTAATATCCATCCTCCCCGTGCGCAAACAAGGAGCGAGCGCTCGCAAGCGCAGAGAGGGTGCGAGGGGGAAGTGAAACTGAGAAGCATCTGGAGTTGGCCTGGTGAAGCAGCAGCTGAGAGATATGATACCAGCTCATGAAAGCAAAAGAATTGCTGTGTTAGAGAAACAAACCGCTCTGTTCTGTGCTGGGCACCTCCTGGGGCCTGGTGGGCTCTCGAGTCTTCCTTTTGGGTGATATTTAAGGCTTTTTTATCTCTTCTCCTTCCTCCCCTCTGTCGTGTTTTTTCCTCCTTTTCCTTATCTAATTTATTGTCTCTCTGTTTGCTTTAAATCACTTTCCCATATGGATTTCTCTCTTCTGACCCATCTTCCCCCTCCCTCATCTGATTCCCAGGAGTCTTCTGTCGTCATGGAATTGGGAGAAGAGCAGCCCCGTTCCCGACACTGAGCATCAGCTGCAGGCTCCTTCCCTCCTTCGTTCTCTTCCTTGTCTGTTCTCTGCTGTTAGTGTTGGAAACATATTCACAAAGATCATCCACTGGATTGAGGAAACAGATTTTATCACCATTATTTTGTTTGTTTTATTTAAGGCAGGGAATGAAATGGAGAGGAAAGGCCTTTGCTGTTACCAGTGTTACTTAGTTTTGAATGGAGTTTTTTTATCCTGTACTAATGTGTCCTATGCTGTTGTTTTTCTTTATCTTTGCAGCAAGATTATGGTTTTATAGTCTTGAACTTGCGACAAAACTTCCTGCTGCTGATGGCGATAAATCTCAGGTGTGAGAGAACACATCCCTTAAAATCAGGGAAATTGGGGAATGGAGGGATGCTCTGATTTGTCCTGGATGTGGCAGTGTGCTGGTGACAAATTCAGCAATCAAACCCACCAGCAGCCCTTCTGTTACTTTTTATTATTGTTTTTTAGGGATGATGGTGGTTATTCCTCAGCTGAGATTGTTCTCCATGTGGAGTCACATGCCCTAACTCCTGTAGGATGTTTCCTTGGAGCTGTTGATGGTTCTTCAGTGGATGATGGCAGTACTGAGCCAGTGGTGGTGATGGAGTCTGTCACCTGCCAGGTCACATCCTGCTGGTGACAACCCAGGGGCTGGGGGAAGAAGGCACTTGGAATTTGTGACATGAGCTCTTTGGAGATGGCAGAAAATCACATGGTCTGGAATTCATATCTCTGAGCCAGACAAGACACACTGGTGATGGTTGAATCCACACAAATTATTGCATTTCTCACATAGAACAGTGTGTGCAGCCCCCAATGGGAGAGAAAAACAAATATCAGCAAAGCCCCTTAGTTCAGAGTACTCCGATTTAAATTGGAATACTTTGATATTTTTTATCCGTCTGCACATTGATTATTGTATTGACTTGCTGAAATGGCTTGTAAAACATTGAAGTTGTAACTGCTTATCTTCTTAGGAAATGCTGAAAGTCTGCCTCTGTATATTAAATTAAGGACAAAAGCAATTCCATAAATCTTACCCCACAGTTAAATCCAGACCAGGTGAGAGGTTGCAGAAGGGGCCCCAGGGGATTTTTGGGGAGGGATCCCCACCCAGTGCACACCCTGATGGCACAGCCAGTGTTTCTGTCAGGAGCATCACCAGGGAGGCTGCACATCCAATCTGCGGGAGTTTGTTCTGAATGCAGCAGCATCTGTGCTTGTAAAGTCTGAGGTGCTAAAGTTGAAATCTGGAGCTTGCATTACTACTGTCTTACATGTCATCTGTCTTGTGGATAAACAGAGCAGCCTCTCGGAGGTCAAAACAGCACCTTTCACCAGTGATAATTTAATGAGAATTATTTTCAGCGTAAACTAGACAAGAATTGGAAGCCTCCTGTGCTGTAGCTCGTGAATGGAGATGTTCAGGGAGAAAAGGAGTACTGGGAGAAAAAGCAAATGTTAACTAAATGGATTACACACACAATTTTGAAACATACTTGGCAGAGGGAAGGGCGAGCAATACAAGCCAGATTCTCCTGTTGAACACACCAATGTAAACCTAGAGTAACTCCTTTGGAGAGCAAACCAGGGAGGGGGGCTGCTCCAGACCTGTGAGTGTGTAGAATGTGGGGCACAGACAGAGGGCATGCAATGGGGAAACTGACCCAGCTGAGAGGAGAATGTTGTGGAGAACAGCCTCCAACCACCGTCACCGCTGTCGGTGGTTTTATTTGGGTGTGTAATGGTTATGGTGATGCAGTGGGAAACATTTGTACAATGTAGGGTTGTTTTTTGCTTTTTGAAGTATTTTCTGCATATACCTATATCGTAATCCCTGCAGGCTGTGGAACTGGGCCATGTACCAGTGTTACAGTGAGCCCTTTGTGTTTCCGGCAACAAACACTCCTGAACTCTGCTCTCCAGGCTTGTGGCCTCAACTCCTTCACCCCCGCCCGTACTGTCCCATCTCCAGCAATAATATTCCCTCCTCTGTTTATAAACAAACACCCTCAGAGGAAGTTCACGGGAAGAAAAGTTAGTTAGTGAAAATCAACCACGCACCCAGGCCTGGCTGTGGGTTGGAGCCAGCAGGGTTGCTGGATGTTTCCTACCCTCCATCTGCTTATAGGAGTTTCTTTGATGAGATGTTTGCCTGTCTAACTCTGTGTCTTCCTCATCTTTTCCCATCGTTGTGGAAAATATAAAAGAAGTGGGGAAAAAACTGTGGTCTAAATTTGCTTTGAAATCAGCACGGACAGCATTTGGGAACCCCAAGCAGGAAGGTTGACTGCAGTAACCCTGTAGATTTTCTTCTTGGTAAATCCACTGATTCTGTCTGTTTTGTTGTTGTTGTTGTTGTTGTTTTAACATCAAAATCTAGACTCTGGCTCCTGGCAAAACTGTTGCTCTTGAGTTGCGCAAAGGCTGTAAAAGGACTAAAATAGCCCAAAGGATAATTGTCCACTATAGTCTGAGCACAGGGCTGATGGTACATCTGGTGTTGCACACCATTCTCACAGAACCACCCCTTCAGGAGGTAGGAGTGAGCAGGACCCAGGGGAGTGGGTAACACAGGACTGGTCATCCTGGGCATGAGCAAAGCATGCTAATGGTGCCAGCAGCTGGAAAACACAGGATGTTTTTTGGCTTGTTCCAGAGGTCTCACAAATCTCTGACAGCACAGGGGCAACTGAATAAATAGTCCATTTTCTTGTGGCTGCTCCTGGTTTGTGTCTTTAGCGCTACACCTTGGTCTCAGGTACAAGGTGAGTGGATTAGATGTTTGTGTCCTTCCAGGAGATAATTGGATCCTTCAATAAATCTTTCTGGCCACTCAAAATGCACAGGAAGGTCATCAGATGAAGGAAAGCTCTGGCAGTAAGGGAGGCAGCCTGGTCAGGGCCGTGGTTCTTCACTTGGGCAGAGGTGGGGTGTCAGTGCAGGGCTCGTGTCACTGCTCCAGGCTCCCTCTCTTCCATAAGGAGTGTGTTTGGAATCTGGGGCTAAGGGAGCTTTTACAGATATAATAGATGTGGAAGTTGTGGTCCCACTTTTAGTTCTAAGAGCCTCAAAGTTTTAGAAGTGTACTACAGAAGGTATCCAGTGCTGGCAGAATCTCCAAACCTTAAAATGGGACGGTTTAAAATAGTCTTATCTGTTTTTATTTATTTTTTTAAGAGTAGTTTCTCTTACTGAACAAATATTTTCTGTCAGGTCTTATCTGTAAAGCTACCCCAGTGTGGTCTCTCCACCTCCCATCCCAGTGGGGGGAAGAAAATCAGAAGTGAGCATTTTGCATTGCAGCATGGACAGAGTTTGTCCATTGTTGCACAATGCCTTTGCCTGCGAGCAGGTTAAATAAAGGAGCAGGGTGGAGCAGTGGTGGAAATGGACCTGGCTTATACTGGTGAGCTTCCTCCAAGAATTCCAGCATAACTATCAACAGTTTCTCCTCGCAGGAAAGTTGAGCAATTCATTCTTACCCTTTGAGGAGTTCTGAATTATTGAAGAGCAGAGGATCTTCTGCTGGGAAAGGCTGGAATTCCCCGCAGTCCTCTTGCTAGGGATGGTTTAATCAAACAGACTGTTTACATTCTGTGTCTCAGCAGAGGCAACGCTCAAACAGCAGTGGTCTTCAACTGGACGCTGTAGCATGGGGGGTTTATTTTATTTTGTTTTAAACATCGGCATACCACCAGTTTTACTGGGAAATGGCCATCTGCAAACACCTGCAGGCTCCATGGAACAGGCCAGAGAGGGAAGAAACAGCAGCTGCATCTCACAGAGGCAAAATGAGACAGCAAGGGGCCATGTTTCTTCTCCAGAGGTTTCTACCGGGCTGGGATTTGGCAGCAAAGGTGGGCTGGGAGCACTTGCACTCCTGGAGGAAGAGACCTTGCAGCAGGAGGAGTCTGAATGTTGGTCCAAACTGTTCTCTGAGCCTCAAACATTGATGGTAGAGGCAGAGAAGCAAAATTCTTTTTGCCAAAACCTTTTATTTTGCCTCACGCTGTGAAGGCCAGACTGTTCTGTGAACAGTTTCTGTGCTCTCAGACTTGAGAGTGCTCAGCCTGAATGAAATGGGAGTTATGTATTCCATGGGAGAGGGAAGAAGGAAATGAGATTAGGACAGCTCTTCCTACCACCGCCCAACTCTCCACTCCCTCAGGAGGAACATCTTTTGCACCTATATCAACAAACCAACAACCTATTGCACTTCTATATGTCCAAAACTGGCCACAAAACTTGAGTAGAGATTTTAACTTCTGTTCAGATACTTTCTTTTTTTATTCCTCTTTGGTATAATCTGGGAGTGATGTATTTCCTCTCCCCACACGCAGGATTTTCTGTGCCTCACCGAGGAGGATGCACGCAAGTAGGCAATGTGGCCAACATTCTTCCAAACCCCAGCAACCCAACCAGCTGTTCAGCAGGGCTGTTATTTATTGAGAGCTGTCAATGTGTTCAACACATGGTGTCCTTTGCCCTGTCGGGCCAACAGCCTGGCTTTTATGGGTTTCTCTGACACTTGTCACACACTGGTGACAGGACAAGCTGGAACAGGCACACGGGTTTATGTGAACATTTTTCTAGCAGGGCATTACAACAAGATGTTCTGTAAGGAAAGGAGGGACAGAGACCAGTTGGCAGAGGAGAAAACAGAGGCTGTTGCAAGGGGTAGAGGTTCCTTCTTGGCTGGTGCTTTCGGAAAGAGAACAGAGATTTCCTTCAGCGATAAATTAGATGCTTGGGGAGAAAGAAAGGGTGTTTGTTTCAGCAGTGATGCAACTCCTGTGTGAGAGAAGCAGACTCCCTCTCCTGCTAATTCCAGCTGCTGGTTCTGTGGCAGAGTGGAAGTGCACAGGAATTGCTTTGGGGTTTTAGTTGCTGCTCTGCAATTGCTGCGAGGTGCCCTCAGCTCTGTCCTTTCCATCTCCAAAGGTGGGATGATGGCTCTCAGCAGCTTGCAGAGAGATGCTGTTGTAAGGAAGAGGAAATGTCATTAATGCTTCATGAATGAAGCAGTGAATGACAAATGCCACTCCTTTGCACCAACAGGTTGGAATGCTCAGCCAAGAAGCCCTGTTGGCCAGGGTCGTGCTGGGTTCCTGTGCTGCTGTAAAGGGAAGACTGAGGTTGTGGAAAGCCAAAGAGACAGAAAGACAGAAAGGGGGCACATCTTGCCAATCTCCTACTTATCTATTTGTCCCATCTTTTTTCTCTTGACTTGTGTAAGCTCGTATTCGTGAGTATCACAGGTATTTATTTTCCCTCGCTGAAAAACAGAGCCATTGCCTGAACAGTGTGACTCTGGCCACATTCCCTCCTATTCAGCACAATGCAATCTTGGCTCTTTACTAGTTAATATTTTCTGTCAACAACCTGCAAGGAAACAAAATCAGTGCTGATAAAATTTGCAGATGTTGCAGAGTGCAGGGAGTGGTAAACAATGACCAAAACAGGACTCTCAGTTGGGTGTTTTCAAAAGCTGACAACATGAAAACTATGCATTAGAGTAAAGCCAAATGTGAAGTCATTCATATAGAGAGAGGGGCAGCAGGTCACACACAAAGGATGGATGGGAGGAAAGGATCTTTCACCTGGAAGCTGAATGTGGAGCAGCAACTGCCTGTTGGAATAGATAAAGCATGTAAATGTGAGCTGCCAATGTGGGGCTGTGGCCAAAGGTTTGGAGTCATTGTTGGCTGGGTAAACAAGGAGATATTGAACAGGACTGGGGAGGTTGTGTTACCCCTGTAATGACACTGGAGTGGCTGTTGCCAAAGCACTTTGTCCCATTCTGATGCCTACAGTTTAAGAAGGATGTTGTATGGAAGAGGATTTAGAGAGAAAACAATTAGCAATGACAATAATTATATGATTTGTAACAAGTCTTGAAGTGTTGGACTCAAGAAGATTAGGAAGTGACTTGATCACCATGATCTTGAAATGAGTGTTTTGGGAATATTAAACTGATAATTATGGGTTGGAAATGAATACTAGAGGACATAAGTAAATCCAGTGGATCCAGTGGAGACGAAGCAACTTTAGAAGAGAGTATTTTAGCAGTGTTTTAGCCTTGAGAGTAGTCAGTAATTGAAAAACCTTTCTGAGCAGAGTTGGTGGAATATCTGTCACCATAGCTTTCAATATAGAACTAATTGTTTTTCCAAACTGCAAGGTCTTTAAAGAGGAATTAATTCTGTGATCACCCATATTGTGTCTAAGAACTTCTAATGTCAGAATATTCTGAGGTTCTTTTGCTATTACTGGAAAAATGATTGAAGCTAACAGTAAAGCACAAGCAGCACTAAGATACTAATTTCAAATATTTTAATTTCTCTCTTTTTAATTTCTGTAGGCTATCCTTGGCACTGGTAGGCTATTTCTGATCACCACAATGATTCCAGCTCATTGTAGTGTTTCCTCACCATCACTGCAGTTGAATTGTAAGGCTCTGTTCCATATGGGATTTTTAATGCTGTTTAGATATTATCACCTTTTTCCAATAGGTGAGCAATGACTTGACTTCTCCCCTATAAACAGTCCAGTGCACTGTCTGAAAACCACCTGAAAAACATGACTGAAATATTCTCATTGAGGTTTCTAAGAGCTTTATTGTTGACCTCAATGATGCCAAGAGTTTGCCTCCAGAATCAACTTGGGGGAGCAAAAATTAAGGTTTCCCTCTGGAAGGGGGACCATTGACAATGCCAGGAATGTGAAGCCAACACAGCAGACCCTTAAAAACAAAGTGGATGAGAAAGCAGAGAATAACTTGGGGATGACTTTAACTTGTCATCCCCTTGCTGGGTGGTCTGCCTCACGCTCAGGGCAGAGCACCAGTTCAAGGGATGCAGGATGCTGGAATGACCTATTCCTGAGGCTTTAGCTGAGTTGCAAACATTGACCAAAACCCTGTTGAAGCTAATTAGTGTTCTGAGACAGGATTTAATTTCATCTGAGCCATCCCCAGCTGGAGACTGTTCTGCAAAACTCAAATTTAAGCCAAGTGCTCCAAATGCCCCAGTCTGCTCCCTCCAAGCCATGTGCACATGTATATATAGGCCCCTGCACAGAGAAAATCGTGCCTGTACATGGAATTTTGTTAGTCTTCACTGCTCTGCTTCCAAATTTAACCAGAAGTAGAAGGGCTGAAATAACACAAGAAAGGTTGGACATATGATATTTCCTGCTGCTCAGCTAAATACAAGAATTGCCAAAAATCTTCCAAGGTAGCTTGTTTCTTTTACATTTTTCTCCCGGTTCTGCAGACTTGAGAAGGTCAATTACTTTCGAGAAGGATTTAGCTTTGGCAACACTTATGGAAAGCGAAGCAGAATTGTGACCTTTTGGAGGTTTGCCCATCGCTGTCCCATCTTGTCCTTTAAGAACTAAAGTTTGAATTTTCACAGCTATAGTCTTCGGTTTAATAGGTGTGAATTTGTTTCTGTGCACTTCTAAGACATCATGAGTATCTGTGTGAGAATTTGCTTTTAGATGTCTATTTATTTGTGCTCACAGATCAAGTGATCACTGGTATTTGTAGAGCAGAAATACAGGCTCAGGTATTTCCAGGAGGAAAATCATACCAAAACAAATGAAATTGGATTCAAACCGAGCAGAATAATAAAGCTCTAAAATTCTATACTTAGGTTAGTATGTGGTGACTCCAGCCTATCTGGAATGCATACTATAATAGTTATATCATGTTAGAGAGGCAGGTTTTTTTTCAGTAGGACGTTTCCTAGAAAGCAGAAATATCTCTGTGGTTTGTGTATGGGTTTGGAACTTGTGTGCAAGCATGGAGCAGGGAATTTGAGGCATGAAATAGTCAGGATTAGTGAAGGCCCAGATCCCTTTCATAAGCGACAGCAGAAAACAGGCAGGATCAGCTCCCTTCTCCCCACTGCTATTGCAGCCTCCTCCTCTGTGGATTGTTTTGGAGTCAGTTCTTTGAAGGTTGATAAATGCCTCAGTTGTTTCTATTAGTACAGGAAAGATGCAGTCATATGGGAAAGCCAGATACAATAAGATATTTGAGTCTGGGTAAGATCTAAGATATTTTTTACAATAAGATATTTAATTTTCACAAGGCAAAGTCCTTGCAAGGTATAAATCAGCATAAATGCACTGGAACTACTCAGTTTTGCACTCACAAAGTGTCTGCCCAAGAATGTTCTCAAAATCCAATTAAATAACTAGAACTGTTTCATGTGGAAATGCCCCTCAATTACAAAGACAAGTCTAAGCTATCATGATGTGATTTTTACAGTCTCCTCGCAGGGTGCCCTAGTTTGCATTCATGGAATTTTTTGTTTTTGTTTTGTTTCTGTAATAATGTGGATGTTGGCCATCTGTCTGATCCTGGAAAGGTTGTAAGGTTGTCCCTGCTCCCCAGGTTCTCTTCCCACTCCCTCATTGATCATAATGTTTGATTTAGGTGCCACTAGATTTCCTCCTTTGTTCTCCAGCCCTAACCTCCCCCCTGCAAACACACACGCATTGTGCAATGGTGTAAAAGCTCTCCTGCCTGCAGCTGGGAGTAGTAACTGCTCAGCTGGTTCCAGCGCTGCCCTAAAGCTGCCGTAAAGGTCAGAGACAAGGGAATTCTAAAAGGCAAAACAAGCCATGTTGTTGTCCCCCCTTTAATCCTGGCTGTGTGTTTTGATCAGCACCACAAGGCACCTCGTGTGCAGGGATCCAGTTCTCCCGGCCCTGTGTTTGTGGCCGTCCAGGGCAGCGTGTCAGGCGCGTTTCCAGCCCCGCTCCGGGCTCGGGCGCTGCCACAGCTGATTGACTTGCACTGCTTGTCAGACACAAAGCACATTTTGAAAGGAAATGCCATATTGAACTCCCCGTGAGCTGATGGGTATTGTGCACGGTCATCTGATGGCACAGATGTGCCCCTAATAATCCTTCCAGGAGGATATTTCCTCCTGGGATGCTCTGGCCATCTGATCTGCTCTGAGGTATGCTGACCTATCTTGACCCAGTTTATGATCAATTCTCTCTGCTGTTTTCTAAAAGGAGCCCAGGAATATCTCTTTATCATTTAGATTGCCTGGAAGTTATGGTATTACGTGTCTGTTCTTTCCACAGAAGATACTCTGTGGTTGCTCTCAAGCATTAACTCTTACAAAGGGGAGGAAAGCCACTCAGTGTGAGCAAGAGTAAATTTCTCGGTAGAGCTTTGGTAACTAATCAGTGTTTGGCAAACAGCACAGGGAGGAAGAGGAGATGTGGAAGCAGAGGTGACTTGTGTTCCACCAAACATTCCTGGATACCTTAATCTGTGTGAGTCCAGTGACCCTTCTGCTGCTGTGCCTTTATCTTTGTGTCCTTTTTCTCAGGTTTGTGTGTGCTGTGCCTGTGTCTGTGAAAGATGAATGGTTTCCATGCATTCCTCCTGATGTGTATCCATGTGTTTTGCAACACCTGCCTTTCAAGTGGGAATGGTGTTAATGCTGGGTTTCTCTGGAGGTGAATCAGCTGCCTCAGGGACAATGGGAGGGTTAATTTGTAATCTGGTTCTGCTGGGCAGTGAGCAGAGATAAGCTTGGAAGTTCAGAGGTGTGTGATGATCCCTTTCAGCCAAACCAACAAACTTACTGAGTGCTTTCCATTCTGATACTTAAAAGTTATCTGGGTTTTCATAAACACTAAACTCAACTTTTTAATAAGGCAACACTAGAGTGTCCAAAATCCTGAATTCTTGTCTGAATCAAGCTGGATGCAAAGCCTCCCATATTTGTGACATAAAGCAGTGGTTCCCTGATGAAACATCAGAGTCTGACTTGAAGCAGGATCCAAGAGAAGCCTGTCTCTACTATTTGCATTGTTCCTATAGCTGTGTGTGTTAAAATCATCTTTAATAACATGGATACAAACTGGTTTTCCAAGCTTCATCCAAAAACGTCCAGTTGTTTCTCAGAACAAGGCAGGAGAAATAAATATTTTTGCAGGTATTACAATATCCTTTGTCTTGTCTGGAATGTTCCTCTGATCCCAGACTTTGTAGGGAGGACTGAAGTTTGACCCTTGTGAAGGATGTGCATTTTTCTGTCCATCTAAAAGGCTGCCTAAAGCTGGCTATTAGATCATAAACAGTTTATTCATGAAGCACCAGTCTCCACTGGTCCTGCAGCTTTATTGTGAAATGCTTAAGGAGATCTAGATAAGGAGCAAACCTTCCCACTGACCCTTGTTTACGCTGAGGCTGTAGATGAAGGAGCCCTTGGAAAAGCCATACCCAGCCCTGGGCTGGCCTTGTTATAACACTGCAAGGACTCAGCTCCTTCTCTGCCCTGTGCTGTGTGTTCACTTACACCTCAAAACCCTCACAACCTGTAATTTCTCGCTAAGCCCAGCCTACCAGATGTATTTGCAGTAAGCTCTTCTATACTGTTAGCGGGTGTATTCCCACAATAGGCTCACTGGAGTGTCACTAATATGATTGTCCATGCCAGTGGCTGCTCTCTTGCAGCCCACATGATTTTGTTATCAACAGGGAAGGATTTATGTAATGTTCATAACTAACCAGCCACTATAAATTCACGTCTTGCTGCTGTAGTTGCTCTCACCTCCCTGTTTTCAGACTTCAAGGTATCTCATTGAGCAAATGAGTGACTGGGAATTTGAGAAACAGTACACAATGTATGCTTAATTTGATGCTAAATTACACCGATATAAAGATTTTGATTTTAAAGAGCCTGGGGCTAAATTCTCAATGTTAATTAGGCATGGCTGTATTAGACTCTGCATTTCTACACGATGAAGTTCTTGTCTTTCACAGCAGAACAAAAAGAACTCTGTCCTTCTCTGTCAGGTCTGAATCCTCTGGCATAGCTTGTAAAGGATAAAGCCTGGTGTGAATTCAGCTAGATTGATAGCAGCAGCAAACATCCCCTTTTTGGCTCTTTAAGTAGTACATTGCCACCTGAGCAAGCCTTAGGTGGTTTTCTTGAACCGTTCCTTGTCTCAGGGGGTGACCTCAGGAGGCCTCTTAGCTGTGTTGGAAATGGTATAGACAGAGATGTTGCCTTAAGTACTCTGGACTTTGAATTATTTAACTGTTGTGGAAGGAAGTGGGGCTGGGGGAAGCACAGCAAAGGAAAGGAGAGATTATTTTTCCCCTTTGTAAAACTATATTGGGTTCAACATCACACCATGAAATATCCAGTGCAGAACTCAAGAACTGCTCCAGTGGATCTTCACTGACTTATCCAATTGCATGGAACATGGGGATACTTAACCCAAATCTGTCGGTTTTAATTATTTTCCTCTGGACAGATAAAAGCTTTCTATAGGTTCCTGTAGAATATTTGCTCTTTCAAGCGTTCTTCTGCGCTTTGATACTGAACGATTAAAGCGTGCTAAAGAAAAAAACAGCCCCAACCTTTAGCTCCCTGTTCTTGGGCCCCCTGACTGCAGCTTTGATTGTTGACCTAAATTCCCCTTTCATAACTGAGTCCTGTCACCTCTGGTTGGAGTCTCCCAGCAAAACAGGCACGGCCAACTTTCAGAAGTGCAGGGCGCTGTTTTCTGTTCTGCCTTGCGTGGCTCTGACGGCTCCGCAGCACCTGATGTGTTCAAAGTCAAACTGAGCTCCCTTTTCGCCTTCCCCCAACTCACCCTCCTGGAAATGAAACCATAACAAGGTTTTTTGGTTTTTTTACTTTTCCTTTTGCCTTTCCCCCTCTCACTCTCCCCCCACTTCTCATTGCTCAGCTAAGAGAGGAAACTTTTCCTGCGTGAAGAATGAAATTCTTCATTTGTTCTATGGCTGGGTTGGTTGCTGCAAAGATTGCTGTTATCCAGCCATAAGAAATGGCACTGAAGTGAGAGAAGGAGGCCCTGGAGGATGTTATTTATAGCATTACAGTGGGTTACAGCAGCTTGGATGGGCTACTCCAGCCTCTCTTCTGTCAAACTCTGCCCACAGAGGGCTGCTCTGGCTCCAGCAGCCTCCAGCTGTGAGTTCCTGTTCCTCTGCTCCCATCCCAGTTACAGCAATGCCTGCTGTCCTCACCCAGGGCTGTCTCCCACAAGTTCAGCAGCTGATGTTCCATGCTGTGCTCATGCTGCCAAACCCTTCCCAGTAGAAGCCCAGAGCCCATGTAAGGATGTGGCTTTATTTAAATCCCCAGAAAAGTCCTGAAAACAAAGTGGGTCATAAATGCTGGTGTTGGTTAGGGGGTCCTGGAAGAGGTCAGATGGACAGTGATGGTGCATCTATTGTGGGTCAGCAGCCAAAGAACTGAGGTTTTGCTTGTAAAAGGAAAGAAGGAGACTGTCTTTCTCATTTTCCTTTTCTCATGTTTGGCTTTTGGCTTTGAGCTGCTGGAGTTGAATTATCCAGCTTTCCCCACTCTTTTGATGCCTAGGAATTTACTTTTCCTATAAGAGACAAACATCATAGGACTGGAAGAAGCCTTGTGGGCCATTGAAGTCTGTCTCTGGCCAAGCATAAAGGAATGTGGCATCTTCCTCTGTTTGTGCACTTCTCCAAAGTCCTCCAAGAAGTGACTCACTCCTTTGTGGGGAAGGGAGGCTTCCAGAGCCTCTTGCTGGAAAGCTGAACTAGCACCTCTTCTTTTTTTTTTTCTTTTTAATTAAATACAAAATTCCATTTCAATCCCTTGGGCTTCAGGAACAAGAGCTTTAGAAGGAAAAAATCATTCAGACTGAGGAGTAAGAAGGGCTGTCAGTGTTCTCCTCAGCTGGAGCTCCATCCCTTTCTAGCAACTCAGGGCAAGCAGAAGTGAAGAAAACTGTTTGCTGCTGTATGAAACTTGTACATATTTTTTTAATCTAATTTCTGTGGGGAAAACAAACATCAGTTTTATTTCACACCATTTCTTGGCTCAGAAACTTCAGGCACATTCGCCAAATTGTGGTTTTTCAGTCATTGGCTGTGTCTCATTTACCATGAGGCCTCTTTGGTTGGTAAAGAGATATTAAGTAGCTAAAAATGTCCTTTACTGCATTATTGTAAAGAATTCTCAGTGTAAATGAGAATTTAAACTCTGTACATTTCTCATGTAAATGTTGGTTGTGGTCACAGCTGACTTGAAATTTGGAGTGTCAACCATTATGTGGGGTGATTTTGCTCAAAACCAGCCTTGTTTGGGGTAAAAGAGGCCTCTTCTTGTTTAAAATGTTCTTAATTATGTCTGAGAAATAACTCACGGCTATGGAACCTTTTACTAAATTGAAATAAATTGTGAAAACATCAAATTATTCAGTTTTCAGAAGTTCTGGCAATTATTTCACATGTCCCTCTTCCAATGGCTTTGCCCTTATTAGTTGTCATAGAAGAAGTAATAAATTCTTTTATTATGACATCCAGTGTCCCAGCTGAAATTAGTTTCATTGTGCTGGGGACAAAACGGAAAAGTGACACTCCCTTAGCCGGAGGATCCTCAGTCCAAAGCCAAAAGTAAAGGGAAGGATTGGGAAAAATAGGTGAAGCAGTCAAGCAAAAGAGGGTCATAAGGAACTGGTACAACTTGCAAGGGAGTTGGGTTTCTTATCCCAGCACAAGGGAGTGTGGGTTTCTTGTCCCTTTTTCTAAATTTTTTCATTTCTCTTAAGAATAAAACAAACTCTTGCTGCTGAAAGGCTTGTGCTCAATCCATCTTTTCATCAAGAGTTGGAGTCTGCAATAGTAAAAGTTTGAGAAAATAATACTGTACGTGGCATAAGGATTCAGCAATGACCTTTGCCCTAAAGCAGAAAATGCAAGGAACTGGAATAGTAGAGTGTTTTAGTTCATCAGCTTTCATACTGGTGTGTTCAGTGGTGTCCCTATTGTCACTGGGTTTTTTTCTTTTCCTGTCCTTCTTTGGCTCCCTGTAAATCTTGAATTGATGGCAGCTGTTTGAGCCCAACTCAAGACACGTTGCATCACATCAGGGTTTAAAGGCTCAAAGGCAAGGGAGGATTGCTACTATTCTGTAGTATTCCTCCAGCAGCTCCTCATGCTCAGCTGAGGTCAATCACCAGCATCAGGCAGCACTTCAGGGAGAGGAAGATATTCTTTAAATGCTGCCTGGGAAACTGGCTTTCCACCCCACAATAATTTCAGTTCTTTGGGGGAATATTTCTAGCCCTGGTCAATGTAAAGAGCAAAAACTCTTGACCTTTAAAAACTGTGTGGTGGACTTTCCTGGAACTGGAGGCCTGTTCCAGGACTTCCAGCTGTCCATCCAACCATGGGGATCTTGGATGCTTGAAGAAACAGGTGGAGCTGCTTATGTGTGTGCAGCTGCTTTGTGATCCTCAGACCTGGAGGATTTGGTCACTGGAGGTGGCAAATGAGGCTGGAGATGGTGGGAATTGTGGCAGGGATGAGTTGTCCTTCTGTGCCTCAGTCTAAACAGCCCAGGGAGTCCCTGGGGTTCCCCTGGCCATGTTGAAGACATGCAGATTCTCAGAGGGGTTTGTTGGGACAAGCCCATTTCTGCATCACTTTTTCTTCTTTCACCATGCTGGCATTTCCTGGCAGGCAAAAACTCTCTTACAAAATGCCTGATCAGCTCTAATGGTCTTATTACAATAAGCTGAGATTTTTATGACTTATTTGGGAGAGGGACTTTTCTTGCCAGCTGTCTTTTTATTCACTGCAGTATTATCCACCCACTATCACTGGACAATACCTTCATTTGAGATGCATAAAAATACAGACTTTTATGGGCTCTCATCCATCTGAAAATTAATGCTATGCAAAAGCATTTATTTCCTAAAGAAAAACTTAAAAATGCTTCAAAAACAGATTCCAGAAGGTTATTGGTAGCTTTGGCTCTCGTATCACAAGTTCCTCGGGTAAATACCCATCCCAGCAAATGTCATTTTTTTTTAGCACATTTGTTTTTTTCTTGCCTGGTTCTCCTCCTCTCCTTTCTCATGATCAGAAGTAGCAGTATAAACCAGAAGCTGGTCTTGAAAAGGTTTTGAACTGAGTGCACCCTACAGATGAATAAACACATTACCTTCCGAACTCTGGGATCTCTCTTCCAAAGGAAACAGGAAAAGGGGGAGCTCAGAATCCCTAGCAAAATACCAGCGTGCAGAAAAAAGGCCCGTTTAAATGTTTTTAACTTTCCCATCAGAAGAGTTTTTTTTACAGGGGGAGGAGGTGGAGAGGGGCAGGGTGTGAGGAGAAGGGGGGAAGGTGGGTGCTGGGAGAGGGGAGGAAAAATACAGTGAATGCTCCTGTAACCTTTGCTCTGTTGATACTAGACAAGACTGCACTGTTAATGAGTGATTGTTAACAGATGGCTCTTGAGCAACTTAGTCAGAAGCAGAAGATGTTATTTGGTTGTAGTGAGGGGAGGGTGAGGGTGCAGGGGTGAGGTAAGGGGATATTTAGTCTTTTCACGAGGACTGAACTGTCAGAGATTTATGATTTTCCTTTAGGCTTTTGGAAGTGGAGGCTCTGGGGAAGGATTGTTTTCTATGTGCTGATAGTAGAAAGGCCATTTGGTGCTGAAAGCTCCAATGATTTTGTTTTTGGTGAGGGGTGTCCCTACAGCGCTTGGCCTTTGAGGACTGAAGGATGGAAATGTCTGTCTTTAACTTGCTGAGCCTTGTGTCCCAAACTGGGGAGGAGTGGGCTCTGTCCACTGCTTGGAGCTGTCTGAGGGCTGGGTGAGAGAGCTCTAAGTATGGATCTACCCTTTGGGAGAGAAATCTTCCCATGGTGCATTGAGTTGTGAGGAAGTGTGCCTCTGAGGGGGCAGGAACCTTTCTGAATGTCCATCTTTCTGGGGATGTCCATCTATGTGGACTTCTTGCCCTTCCCCAGTGTGGTGTATACCAGTGTATGCCATGTGCCTACTGGCTTTTGTTGGGTATGACTTTGAAGGCAGCCCGAACACATCCCATTCACACTCTGTAGGATTTGCATGCTTGAACTTACCAAGGTGAGTGCAGCTGCTCAGTGCTTCTCAAAGTGTGCAGAATTTAGATTTTGTATTTATTTTCCTTCTGGACCTTATTAGACATATGGTTCAGGGGTATGAAGGATGAGTGACATCAGCAGGGATTGGTTCTCAAGACTGTTTTTGTTTTTAACCACTGATGAATGACTTGAGGGAAGGGAAGAACCAAATGCACAGTCCAACGTTTTGCTGATAGGAATTTGTAGGAAAGTTTTGGACTTTGGTCAGGAAAAGGGAATCCCATTTGTACACGCCACTGGCAAATCTTTACCTTTAATAGGAAGCCTTGACATGACCTCCCACAATGGTGCACTAGATGATTTAAAGTCTTCCTTGTGCACTAACTATCTAACAGATGTAGGTGAGTGTGTGTATATACGTTTAGAGAGATATATTTACACAATTTAAAGAGTAACGCCTTCATTCTGTCATTCTTATTTATTCCTATTTCTCTTTTGGGGGCACATAGGACTGTATGACAAATGTTCTTACACCTCCCGTGACCGAGGCTGGGTCCTGGGGATTAACACCGTCAGTGACCAGGGGAACAGAGACCCCCGCTATTTCTTCTCGCTGAAGACGGACCGTGCTCGCAAAGTCACCACCATTGCAGCACACCGCAGCTACCTCCCCAACCAGTGGGTGCACCTGGCTGCCACCTACGACGGGCGCCTGATGAGACTCTACGTCAACGGTGCCCAGGTGGCCACGAGCGGAGAGCAAGTGGGCAGCATCTTCAGTCTGCTGACCTTGAAGTGCAAGGTGCTCATGCTGGGAGGAAACGCCCTGAACCAGAACTATCGGGGTTACATGGAGCACTTCAGCCTCTGGAGGACAGCCCGGTCTCAAAAGGAGATCTTGTCGGACATGGAGCAGGCGGTTCACAGGCAAGACACACCCCTACCTCAGCTCGTTCTTCAAGACAGTTTACTGAATGTGAAAAGCACCTGGTCTCCCATGAAGGATGGCAGCAGCCCTCAGACCAAGTTCAGCTACCACCACGGCTATTTGCTGGACACCAGCCTGGAGCCTCCTCTCTGCGGGCAGACGGTGTGTGACAACACGGACGTCATCGCCAGCTACAACAAACTGCCCAGGTTCCGCCGCAACAAAACCGTGCGCTACCGCGTGGTGAATCTGTACGACGACCAACACCAGAACCCCACGGTCAGCCAGCAGCAGATCGAGTTCCAGCACCAGCACCTGAACGAGGCTTTCAGCCGCTACAACATCACCTGGGAGCTGGAGGTGCTGGAGGTGAAGAATTCTTCCCTTCGCCACCGGCTCATCCTGGCCAACTGCGACATCAGCAAGATTGGGGATGAGAACTGTGACCCCGAGTGCAACCACACCCTGACGGGCTACGACGGCGGCGACTGCCGGCACGTCCGCCACGCGCTCTTCAACAAGAAGAAGCAGAACGGGGTGTGTGACATGGATTGTAATTACGAGAGGTACAACTTCGATGGGGGGGAGTGCTGCAACCCAGAGATAACAGAAGTCACCAAGACCTGCTTTGACCCATATTCTCCTTACAGGTAGGCAATTTCTTTTTATGATTGTATTGATGAATATCTGTCTAGGCATCCATCATCCTCCTGGCTGTTGAAGCCTTTCATTGTTGTTATTATGGGCTTTGGAGTTTAATGAATTTATTTTTTTTTCTCGGTATTTGGCTCACATTGCAGTTCTCCAAATGCAATCTCAGTAATGGTCTCAGCAGTATCTTACCCCTGAACTGGTATTCTCCAGCCAGGCTAAGAAAAAATCTGTGCTAAAGACTGAAGCAGCCAATTTTGAGAGACCCATTAGTTGTTGGCTATGAGCAGCATAGTGTAACAGTGCACAGTTTATTTTAACTCCAGACTCTGAGGAGTGGGGATTAGATGTCACAGAAAGCTCATGTGTATTTGGAGAGGGAAAAGGCCCTCAGGCATGAAACAGAACATGAATACTCTTAGGTAGACTTTAATTCTGTAGCACCTATTTGAAGGTAGGGAGGTAACTCCATACTCTTACTGCTGTGTACAGCTCTCTGTGGGCACTACTGTGGAGGGACAGCTGAGTATGGGGGCTGTGAGGAGGGAGGTGGGTACCAGCTTCCTGCTGCACATTCTGTGTGGGTAATGAAACTCTTCTTTGCCCCTTTCTAAATATAAATGAGAACAGGGCTAATGCCACTTCATTGCAGGGCAGCTTTCTGTGGGTGGATGTGAGCTCATAAAATCCTCAGCTCCTCAGCTCAGGCTTCCTTGGGCTGCAGTTTGAGAGGTGGCATGGTCAAATGACTTGCATCAGGGGGGTACCATGTACCTACAATTACTCCAGATTCAGACAAGTTAGTATGTTTAAGTAATAAGGTGTTTCTTGTGAATGAGTTATAAATATAAGCACAGAAAAGATGAAGAATAGAGCTGAAATTCTGTTGTCTGCATTCCATGTTACAGCTTTTTTAGGGCAATTCATGTAGCCATAGAGGGTAAACTTCTAAATCATCAAAATACCCAACACTAAAGTTCAGGTAAAGAAGGAAAGTACGAGCTCTTCAGGAGTCCCTTCCATTGCAACAATTCAGGCTACATTTATAGCTTCCTTGATAGAGAGAAATTTTTAAACAACATTATCAGCTCTACTGGAGCTTTAAATACACATAATTAAGTTGGAAAGAAAAGCCTTTTTTTTTTTTACTCCAGCAAGGTTGTTTAAAAAATCCTTCTAGCTCAGTTTGACTTCAGTCACTTACCAGTGAACAAAGCTCAAATGAGGAAATTCTTTAAATATTAATGCTTGAAAACATTGAAAGGAAAAATACCAATTTTTAATACTGTTCAAATGGAGAGGAACTCAACTAGGCAAATATCATCAAAGGCATAATGCAAATTGGATTGCTTTAACACTGTAATTCTGAGAATTCAAGGTGTTAGCTGTAGCAACTAATACAATTTTTAGGAAAAAAATACATTATTTTTAATCTGATAGCACCCTTTTATCTCTTGTTCTGTGACCAGCATAATACAATTTGGAGACAGCCACCTGGCTGAGCTTGCCTGGAGGACTTAAATCTCATGGCCTTGATCTCACAGATCTTCTATAGGTTCATTTTGACTTGAGGAAAACCTCCTCTTGACCTGAAAGAGTAGGGGAGGCCTGAAGATCCTCTTTCACAGCCTAGAGCCTCAGAAAATCCAGAGATGCTCCAAAGATTGGTTTTTTTTTGGTAAAAATTTTGATTTATCGATCTTTGCACAGACATTGTATTGCAGCATTGACCATTGGCAATGAAACCACAGAGGGCAGTAGGGGAAATTCTACGTCTCTGGAGCCTTTACTTTATTTGGTGGCTGATGTGCTTTGGCTGAGCCCAAACTCAGTGTTTGCACTCAGTAAGGCAAAATAGAGCACTTAGGCCTGTGGATTTATCACTGAAGTTTGTAAGCCTGACTCACACTGCTTTGGGAATTTAGGTTAACAAATACAGGTTTAGGGCAGTGATTTTGGCAGCAAAGCCTTTACTGAGTACAAGAGTGAAGATTCACACCCTGTGTTTGGCTTTGGTATTGCTGTCAGCATCATCCCCTGAGAGAGAGATTTCCATGTCAATTAGTGACAAAGTAAAAATTTGGTTGGCAGCATCTGGGCCCATTTTGCATCCCCAACCCCTCTTGTCGTCGCTTTCATTGGCCAAAAGTCCTCAGTCCCCTCTAGTGCAGACCTTGCACCACAGCAGTGAAGATGTTGCAGCCATGGAGAACTCACATCTCATTTCAAGTATTTCCTCCACCAAAGTCAGTCCAATAGCAGAAGAAAGGGCAAAGATCCTTCAATCTGGTGAGGAAACGGAGGAAAGAAAGATGAAATGCTACCAATAAAAATGTTCCTAAACTTTATTTATAAAGACTTTTCAGAGTCTTCCTTGGTACTGGGTTTTGTTCCTTCACACCCTCGGCATCAGCAGTTGCAGCCAGCTGTTCACCAAGCAGAGCTTATTCATGAAATACTTCTGTCCTCTGGAACCAACCAAAAAGTGCTAATGCTTGATTAATGCTGTAATAAACAGGAACCCTCCTCAGTGCCTCTTTATCCCCAAAAGATGATTTATCTGTTCCCAGCCACTTTTCTTCTTCTGATTATGAGTCCCAGACCATGAAGCTCCATCCTGGGACAGAGTTGCTCTGAGCCTTGACACAAAAAACACTGTGGGTGCTTTGTGACTAAGTGATACTACTGGAACAATTCCAAAACACCTCTGATCTGTGTTACAATATTCTTGTGATCCTTTTGGGCACCTGGGACAAAGGGCTCATGTACTTTGATGGTGTCATTCAGTCACTGCGGTGGTAAAACTGTGGTGACTTCAGAGCTGATCCCAGCAGCACAGCTGGCTGGTTTCCTTTCTGTTTCCTGCCTGTCTTTGTGGCACCTCTCCAAAAATATTTAACTCCAAAAAAGATGATGTTCCATGCCATAGTGAGGTGGCAGAGATTTAAGTTTGTCAGAGGCACAGCAGTAAGAATGGGAATTCTGCTCTCAGAGCTGCTCAGCAGAAAAGCTGTAAACATTGTGGTACCAACTAGATCATCTCTCCTCTTTTTTAATAGCCTGCAGGGAAAAAACAAAGGACTGGTTATCATTAGCCACACAGCAGGCTTTATCCAAGAATATCTGCCTCACTTCTTTTCATTAATTTCATGAGAGTGGGACAAAATGTATTTTGTCCCAGCAGAAGGTTTACAAATATTGTTCTGCTTTTCTGCAATTCCGGGAAATTAGAACATGCTAAGATCATACAGTTTGGCCCAATACAAAAGGGAAGGAGCAAGAATAAACACCCTTGCCAGAAAGACTCATTCTTTGTGTTATTTGGTATATTGCTGGTTACAAAACAGGGAAGACTTTGAGCTCATGACACCTACCATGGCTGCTTTTCAAAGAACATGAAAGAAGCAGCAAGGGATCATAGGAAACCATGCTCGGTAAATGCCATTTGATGTGGTGAGTTCTTGCACCATCCTATGGTTAACTGAGACGTTCCTTTTATGTAATATTGGGCTTGCACATCAGGCTTCACCACAGGATTCCATGGACAGATAAGGAAGCATTCCCCTCGGTGCCTTCTTAGGAAAACGTTGATGAAATTCCTGAAGCAGTAAAAGTACTGGAGTTTCTTCAAGCTCCCTCGATCCATATGGCCTACCAAACACTTGCTGGAAATCACCCCAGAATAACTGTCCTGGGAACAGACTTTCTCAACATCTACATGTGTACCCCAAAGAATCACAGCCCTTCATTTCTGCCTAAAAGAGGGGCAGGACGAGCTGTACAAGCTCTGGTCCGTTTGCAGTAAACTCAGGTTGGCACCAAACCAAGGAATCACAGAGCCACAGAATGATTTGGGTTGGAAGGAACCTTAAAGATCATCCAGTTCCAGCCCTCCCTGAGAGCTGGAGCCTCTGTGTCCTTTTCTAGCACTTGTATTGGACAGTTCAGCTCTGCTCATATCGTGTCACACCACGCCCCAGGCATACATAAATTAGATTTAAAATACATGCCTGACCCATTTGTAGAAATTTCCACAGTGGTTTTGAGCAGCAGTGGGTGTGACAGAGCTGTGTGTGGGCACACTGGGCTAGGGCATGTGGGCCAAAGCAGTAGCATCAGGAGGAGGAGGAGGTGGTGGCTAATCCATAGCCCAGGGCAGCCTCAGACAGGTGACTGAGCTGCACTTCAGGGCTCTTCCATGGAGTACCAGCTCAACCTCTTTCCCTTCTCTTCTGCTGGAAATCTCTTCATGAGATGTACTTGAAAAATATGGTCAGCTCACTCTGGAGGAGGGAGGCACACTGAATGCCCTTTTCCAGGAGCTGAAGTTGTAAGAAACACTCCTTGATTCCCAATAAAGCACTAATTTCCACTTAATCCTAAACACTAAAAAGAACAGAAGAAATTCTTCAAAGCTCTTCAGTTCCGGGAGCTTGAGAACTTAATCCCCTGCCTCGAAGAGACCATTGTGCAGCTCTTGACATCAAGGATGCCTGCATTCACATAGGTATCAGACAGACATATAGCAAATACCTGAGTTTTTGTCTAGGGATTCAGTGTTAAATGCCCAGTTCTTTAATTAGCAGCTCCAGGGCTGTTTAGGAGGTGAAGAGTAATGCTGTCAAGGATGGAGCTGCTGTATCTTGGTAGTTGTCACCCAAAAGCCAAGTCCCAACAGGAAATCCTCTGTTCTCTCTGTTTATTCTGTCCTCTGTTCCAGATGTCAGGGATGTTAATCAGCTGGGAGGAGTTGCATCTGTTCTCATGCTAGCAACTGACATTTATAAGTCTAGTATTGAATTCTGATACAGACAGGACTGCAGTGCTAAAGAAACTATTTCTATACGATTCCACACCCTAGAAACAGTAGGAGTTTGCTCAATTTAGCTTGACCCACAGTCAACTTTTCCAACAGCTTTTTTCAAGAAACATTTTTTCGCCAAGACTCATAGAACTCATGGTTTCTTTCATGGATGTTATCCATTAAGGAAAAAAGATCACTGTCTGGTCAAACTGCAGGATGCTTGGGATGAAGGGGGCCTATAAAGTCTATGGAGTAAACTACCAGAGATCATTAAGAATCCTTGTGGGAGACAACAGATTAAAGAATTATTATACTCCCAGTGCTGATGCGGACCCGTTTGTCTCTGAAACCTCACGTGGAAGATTTGCAAGTGCAGAGTCTGCAGATTTGGCAGGGATTGAATTTGCCCCTTGCTGCTGGGCAGCACCACATCCTCTAGGATCAGCTGCCCCATGGATGCTTTCCAGCTACACCTTACCAGCCTCTGGTTGAGCAAATGAGGGGAGCGCATCCCTTCCCACAACGTGCAATGTGGCCGTGGGTATGAGCTGGTTTATTCTCTTTGCTGATCAATTCAAATTGTAGGGTCTCTTACACAGACCCACAGTCTGATCATGTCCAACAGTCCTCCTTCAATACTGTGGGGCCTTGTAATAATCCCCCTGTTTTTCTCCCATAGCCATTTGTGTACAATCTCTCTTCAGCCCTGGTTGTGGGGTGACCTTTGTGTTTTTAATTAACAGCAGCTGAACATCCTGTGTAAAATCAGGAGGATGCGCTTTTTACACTGAGAAAGATGCATAGTTTAGTTCTGTGGCAAGATAACCAGGTGCAATTCTTACATTTGCAATTCCCATTCTATCCTTCAGACTTCTTTTCTGATAAGGATTTAAGCCCAATTCTTGCAAGCAATAGCTGCCCCTTGGGGAAATGCAGAGCAGCCACCTCCACTGCGCTCCATTTACAGCACTCACAAACAGAGTGCTTTTGACTTTGCCTCTCAGGGATTGCTAGACCTGGGCAAAGAGTATTTCAGCTGGGCTTTTTTTTTGCAGAGGCTGGGGAAACTGAGTGGATGTCTTGGTTTATCTTCACTTAACTGAAGTGAATTAATTGTCCCTCAAACACCTCAGGATCAGGACAGTGTGGAGCTGTCCCATCACTTTTGTAAGTGCCTACCACAAAGGCACGCTTGTGCAGAGTGACTGGTGAGGCCAATTTCACGCTATATGTGGTGTCTTGTCCATTAGATGTAGGTCAAGACACCCATTGGCATCATCATATACTCCCAAAACTTTGTTTGTGGGTGATTTGAGAAAGATGGAGGGACTTCAGAGAGATGCTGATCATAACTTCTGTTGAGCTCTGAGGGGATGCTGTGACACAGAGCCTCAAACAGACTTGTCAGGGCTACTGAGATATGCAGGAACCCCTTCAATATTTGCAAGGTGTTCATGAAAGCTGTGCAGTAAAAAAGTGTGATGCTGATAGCCACTGTCACGTTTCCTCCCTTAGAGGCAGATTCATTGGGAAGTAGGATGGACATATCCCCACCCCATAACACTGCAGAGTGTTTAGACCAGGCATACAAACCACGGCTGCCAGAAGCAATTTTGAGATTGCTCCATTGCAGCTGGAGCAGAGCTCCAGCACCCACATACTGTGGAGGAAGATTAGGAGCATGTGCTCTGCTGGGGTCAATGAAATCCTGTCCTTCTGTTTGGTTCGGAGTAGATTTGCAATTTTGAAGTTTCTCAGGGTAACTCAACTGAGACTACCTAGTTTGCATGTAATTTCAGCGCTCCAAATTACCATAAATTTGCAAGAAGTTGTTTTTGGGTTCATTAATAATGGATGGGTGGCTACACCATCCGAGTGCTTGCTCTCAGCTTCCAAAAGGATCAGGGTGAGCTGCACTGAGGAAACTTCTTGGAGTACTTAAATGCTTGGGATATGAAACACTAATAAACCTCCAAAAAGCCAGGAAATTTGGAGTGAAGGCTGAAACTCCATACCTAGTGCACCCCACTGGGTCTTTGTATTTCAGAACATGTTACGTTTGTTCACTGAAATATCTCCAATATGGAACTCTTTAGGGTGGAGTTTCACCTTTAACTCTAAATTTCCTGGCATGTGTGAGTTTGAAGCACATGCTTAACTTCTCCCCAGTGCTGTTTTTCATTTTTAATTTCCTTTCTCTTTTAAAGGAGGGACTCTGATAGAAGGACCCCTACTAAAAAGGGACCCCACTGAAACCAAAATTAGAGGGTTTGGCCTAATTTGATCTTCCTGAAATTCTTCAGAAGAACCAGCTTCAGCATTTTTTTTTCTACCATTGTTTTAAAGACTCTTGTGGGCAATCCACCCCAGTGAAAAAGATCAATAAAATCCACACCTTGCAGACCAATTATTTTAGAAGCTACCCAGATATTTGAGTAGTATATAAGAAACCTTGGAAATATAGAACATCTCCTATAAATTGCAGTTAAAGATCTGGCCATGGCCATTGACAGGGGTGAGCTGCTTGTTGTGAAATGCACTATTTCCATTAATTCAGTCATTGCAGAAGCAGCCCATGTTTGCTGTTGACACTTGTTGGTTACATCAGTGATGGTAAAAGAGTGGAAACAGCAGTGGTTTGGAATAAGAGCAGTGGGCAATTACCTGCAATGCTTTTAAAAATAATTTTGGCCCTAGATGTTGAAAAGATGTGTCATCGCTGATTTGTGTGAGGGCAGCTTCAGCAGGCTTGAGTTACAAGGCTTTGGAGAATAAAATTCTTTCTGCTGCCTCAAAATGCATCTTTGGAGCTACATTGCCAGTAGATAATACAGAATAAATTTGCTTCTCATTCTATAACCTTGTTGTGTCAATAAATTGTGGGCTTCGCTGAGAAGCTGTGGCAGTCAACTTTCCCAGTTCAAGATTCTCTTGGTTTTTCAAATCACTCCCATCAGTTTTGCAATGAGAATTTATCTTAGCAAGATGTCTACAAGGAAATTGGCAAAATACTGAATTTATGTGGCATTGGGCTTGTGAGTTCCTTCAGCCTCAGGCCAGGTGTGCTGGGAGTGTGGAGACCCCCAGCCTGGTTTCCCTTCCCTTCCCTTCCCTTCCCTTCCCTTCCCTTCCCTTCCCTTCCCTTCCCTTCCCTTCCCTTCCCTTCCCTTCCCTTCCCTTCCCTTCCCTTCCCTTCCCTTCCCTTCCCTTCCCTTCCCTTCCCTTCCCTTCCCTTCCCTTCCCTTCCCTTCCCTTCCCTTCCCTTCCCTTCCCTTCCCTTCCCTTATCACTGTCACATGGTACATTTTGCACGGATAACCCTGAAATTTAGAAGTTCTTGAGGATTTTCAACAATTTTAGTTCATGCAAATGAAAATTCAAGTTGAAATCTGGGGACAAGTCTTGCCACAGGATCCTTTGTCACCCACCAGCAGCTCCATGCTGGGACTGGTACCCTGCAGCACCAGAGAGGAGGAGCAATTCCCTGTATCTTTTGCTAAGCTGAGTATTTCTCATTCCAGCACATAAAAGCACTTTGTCACTTCAGCAGGAGACGATATTCTTCTCCTTTCACCCTCTCCAGTATGGCCCCATCAACATCCTTGTGTTGTATTTCCAACCTCGACTTTGTAATACAGATCACAGCTGGTTGGTTTGAATTTCCCCTGAGTTACCCAGGATGCTGCTGAAAGCACAGGAAGAGCAGAAATGCTTTAATCAGTTAAATCAATCAAAAAAAAAAAAAAAAAAAGGTAGAGTAGACCTTAAAATTTACCCTGCAACCTTTGCTACTCGCTGCGATGACGTCTTTGTCCTATTTCTTTAAGTGCAGGATTTTATTGGGACTTGGCAGAAGGGCAAAGTGAGGAAGACACGGGAGGGGGTTTGCTGAGTTAAAAAAGGAAAAAAGAAAATGTCAGTGAGAAAATGGAAATACCCTGATGCTCTCCAGCCTAGTGCTGGAGCCAGTCTCTCTCTCCCTCTTGCAGGGAAGGGGCTCCTTTTCCATTAGCTTTCCATGGCCATATTTAATGGGTTTGCTCTGACACGCAGCCAAGAAAGGGCTTTGCTGTGTGATGCTGGGCCCTGTGTGTGTTCAGGCATCCACAGCTGCTCCCTACCAAGGGCTGCCTTTTGACTACTG